>NW_027397079.1:30831468-31066093 GCF_003265705.2 Callorhinus ursinus | reverse complement strand
ATAGATAGATAGATAGATAGATAGATAGATAGATAGATAGATAGATATCTACAACTGATACCATTGAAGAAAAATTACTAGCAGGGAAGTTATGGACAATGACATCTGATAAGACAGAGGCAGGAGGAAGAATCTTAAATTTTACCCTCTCAGCAAAGAGAGCCCATTGGCCATCATTGAGTCTGTATGTTCAATTTTGAAATATGGTAATTAAGAGGTAGGCACATCTATTATGATGTTCAAGTAAGATTCCAGGGATGTAGGGATTTATGAGTAATGAACAGAAAGGACTATGGAAGCCATTTGTGCTGCTCTCAGGAAGAGATGTCAGCTATGCTCCCTATTTTCAGTCATGCTATGTATCAAACCATCCCAAAACTCAGCCTAAAACAACAATACATTATTTTTCATGATTTTGCACTCTGGGCTGGGCCCAGCTCTTCCGCTTCATGTCGTATCTGCTGGGGGCTGAAATGCCCAAGATGGTTGTTACTCAGATATCTGTTGTTTTGGTTCAGGTGGCTACAGCATCTGAACTGCATCTACAGCTAGGGGCTGGCTGGGTGTCAAGAACCATGAAGAATCTGTGATTTACCCCGCTTGCAAGCTAACAAGTTTGTCTGTCACAATTTCAGAGATGCTGGCAGAAGTCCTATGTGAGCCACAGAGAGGACCTTATTACTCATGGCACAGAAATCAGCATAAGCTTCATGTTTGCATGGGTTCCCCTGCTGTCTGTCCCCTGGCAGCAAAATGGAGTGACTCAGGTAGATGTTGCTCACAGACTAGGTTTGTGCCACAGCTGAGGAATCCTGAGCTTAGGAAACTCCAAATCTTATAAGGCGGCTGCTAACAAACATGTCCAACTTTGTCCCTGAGGGAGGAAACATTATCGTTATTATCCTGGTCAGGAAGCAAATCTGCCCTTTGCCCAGGAAGAAGACCCTATCTCTGTCCTCCAAGGATCTTTGTTATACAAACATCCTTGAAAAGATAGTCCAAGACAAAAGCTGTCAAAAGACATGTAGGAACACCATAGAGAATTGAACCCCCAACGCTGGATATCACTTTTTCTCTCTATGACCTCTCCCTGGGGCAGCTTCTTCACAGCATGAGGGACTCAAGAGAGGCAGACCTTTTATATGGTGGCAGGTGTCCAAAGGGCGGAGTTGGAGGCTGCCTACAGGCACAACACCACTTCTAGAGCATGCTGTTGAGTCAAAGTCTATCCCAAAGACAGTCCAGATTCAGGAGTAGAGGAAATGAACTCCACCTCTCAACATGAGGAGCAGTATATGCTCCAGGGAGGGAAAGGATTGACTGTAGTCATGGTTGGTGACTTATCTACCAAACTCCCTACCAAGTGAGAGCACTGATATCCACATTATGGGAAGTAAGCATTTAACATATGTAGAACATCTTAAAAAGTAACAGTTCTGGAAAAAGTGACAAATGGGAACAGAAAGGCTGGGTGGGAAATGTGATACTGTTCAAGTATACCCTGGATAGAAAAATGTTAAGAATTACTCTTTCAAAGATGCCACAAACACATAAGTGCAGTGGTTGCCAATCCTGACTTTCAGAGACCCCCTGATTTACCTACTGGAAAATATGACTAAGAGATCTTGGATGGGCACAGGTGTGTGTTTTAAAACTACTGTGCCCCAGATTAATCTATTGCCCTATTCATGGTCCAAAACCCTCTGGCACTGGTTTCTTCCTTGATGGAGACTTTGCTTCCTCCATAGAAAGTATGTTTTGTTTGTATCTCAATTTTCAATTTTGGTGGTTTCTAGTACTTCCATGACAATATAGAGCACCCCTGATAGTGTTCCCTAGCTTGGGCTCTACCCTCCAATGGGTTTTCTCCAAGAATTCTAAGATCTTCCTGATCCTAGAACTAAGACACTAAAACCAGTGTTGGCTAGTGGTTCCCAAACCCGACTGAGCATCCGAAGCATCTGGGTGGATTTTTTAAGTGCACATCCCCATATGAACCCAGATTCACTGATCAGAGTCTAAAGATGAGGTCCGGGAATCTATAAGGTCCCAGATGATTGATTGCCATGTAGCCAGTCTGGCTTATCCAGAGCACCCAAACCCGGGGACCTGTAATTTAGCTGATTTCTGCCCAACCACTTTGTCACTATCCCAAGGGCTCGCCTTTCTTCCCCAGGGACCCCATCCCAGCTGTGGCCTTCTCCCCTTCGCTCTAAGACTCCCCAGTGAGGCGGCACCTCAGACAGAGCTGTATTGCTTTAGGTATCAGCAAAATGAGGGAAAGCGAGGCACCACAGAATCTCAGTTCTTCAATAAACAAAACAACTGCCATGATCATTGGCACTTTGTTGGTGAAGAAAGAAAAAAAGATAAGGTTTCAGGAAGCTTCAACCACACCACGAGTTAAAATTTGAAAATGTGTAGCCCATCCCTGAGGCACTTTGCAATTTCTGCTCAATCCCCTTCTGGAATTCTAGAGTTGACGGGCAGGTCTGTGGTCAAGTGCAATCATCACACAGGTCAAAAGGTAAATAAAGGCTAACTACCTGTCCTAGACCAGTGCCTTACTGTCACCTTTCCAACAAATAGTTTTACTTGTCATCCTTTGAACAAATACATTTTAACAAATATATTTCTAAATGAAACAAGAAGGTCTTTTCAAAATATTTATATTTAACGTTTTGGTCAATGCCATAAAGAAATGACAGTCTCAGATAAAGATCACAATGGATCTCCTAGAGGCTGGCTATAGTCCTTAGTCATACTCTTCTTGGTCCTCATGGGCTTTTTAAAAATTGTGCCAATATCTTAAAATTCCACATAAAAATCCAGATTTCTGGCACCTCCTGAAAAGTCAGGAGACTGAAATCCCTGGGCCCACTCCTGAAGGCCAGTCATCTAAGGTGAATAGGATTTTCTGTCAGATGAGGCATAAGCCCTCCAATTTGCCACATTTCCCATATGGCCTGGGACAGGGCCTATCAGCTTCTGGGCCCCTGAGGCATCTGAGTCTGCCTCCTGAGCTAGGGCCATGGGACATCTGTAGAAATCAATACACAAGATGTTCGGGAACGTATTCCAAGAGAAACAAATGAAATAAAAGTATCAAGACCAAGGAAAGTTTTAGAGAAAGAAGAAACGGAAGTCAGCCAAACTACAGCAGGGACCAAATGTCACAAGAGCCATAGTCTAAAGATCTATGTCCTCATCTCAGCTCTGCTGCTCAGCCAGGAGAGTCTCCAGCCCCATCACTGAATGTCTGTGTGCTTCTGAGTCCTTACCTATGACCCAAAGGAAGGAAGAAAACTGATGTCCTAGCATCCCGTGGCTCTAAGAGAGGGTCAGCAAACTGCAGTCCACAGGTCAAATCTGGCCAGCTACCTGTTTTTGCATGGCCCACTAGCTAAGGATGTTTTTTGTGGTTTTCCATGGTTAGGGAGGAAAAAAAAAAAAAAAACCTCAAATGAAAAATAGTATTTCATGGTACAGGAAAAGTATATGAAATCGTAATTTCAGCAGCCGTAAATGAAGTTGTATTGGAACACCGCCACGTTTGTTCATTTACATATTGTCCATGGCTGCTTTCAGAGTACAACAGTAGAGTTGCATTGTTGGCCCAGAGTCTGTGAACCGCCAAGCCTCAAATATTTACTATGTGGCTCTTTACAGGAGAAGTTGGCTGGCCCTGGTCTAAGACATCATTCTCAGCTCTTCCACTAAAACCTAAAGCTCCCCCAGGGAGTCCCTCTCTTATGTTTATATAAAGCATTCTTTCTAAAAGAATGTGAAGGTGCCAGGTGATTATTTCAGTAGCAGGGTATTTCAAGTATGACCAAAGCATTTACATAGGCCTTTTTTCCATGGGAATATTCATAATAGCAGCTATCACTTATTGAACACACACAAAGTTCCAGGCATTTCACAGGTGTTACCTCATGAAAGTCCTCCACAAACCCATGAGGTCGCTTTCATCATCTCTGCCCCCCCACCCCTGCTTTTTAAAGTAAGTAAACCAGGGATGCCTGAGTGACTCCGTTGGTTAAGCGTCTGCCTTCCACTCAGGCCGTGATCCCAGGGTCCTGGGATCAAGCCCTGTGTCTCCCCGCTCTGCAGGGAGCCTGCTTTGCCTTCTCCCTCTGCCTCTCCTCCTGCTTGCTCTCTCTCTCTCTTTCAAATAAAAATCTTTTAAATATATACACATAGGGGGCGCCTGGGTGGCTCAGTCAGTTAAGCGTCTGCCTTCAGCTCAGGTCATGATCCCAGAGTCCTGGGATCGAGCCCCGCATCGGGCTCCCCGCTCCGCGGGAAGCCTGCTTCTCCCTCTCCCGCTCCCCCTGCTTGTGTTCCCTCTCTCGCTGTGTCTCTCTCTGTCAAATAAATAAATCTTTAAAAAAAAAAAAAAATATATATATATACACATATATATATATACATATACATATACATACATACATATACAAGATAAGTAAACCAAAGCTTAGGAAATTTAAATAATATTCCCAAGGCCAAACAGCTCATGAACGGCCAAGTTCAGTCTGTCAGACTCCACAGATGAATGCCACTGTTTACACAGTGAATGCCCATCCCCAGGGACACGAGGCCCAAAGATAAATTGGAAGAACACCATACTCTGCTGCAACCAAAATTTCTTTTGTCATCAGCTCCATCCCACCCCAATTCTAAAAGCCCTACCTATAATACATGGCCCTGACTGACTTTCGTCTTCAATGTTCTCTTTTTCATCAAAAAACCATTGCCATAAAAGCTGAGGATAGCCAGTGTTCTTCGACGGGATGATAGGACGCTTGGTCCTCACGAAACCGAAACCCCACTGGCCACTGAGGAGTTCAGCCAGTGGGGCGTCACCATTCCACGTGAACACGGCCTCAAAATCATGCCGCCATTCTTGGCCATTCACTTTCATCCTGGCCGCATTTTTTTCACTCTCTTTCGTTGGAGCAGATGTTCTGGAATGGAGGGACCCTCATCAAGCAGGAGTGCACTTGCTCCTTGAAGCAAAAATGAACCACAAATAATAGAAAGGGCGAAGTAACCAGAAAGTAGAGGCAGAGCGATGGCAAAGACGGGCTGACGGGAAGAAAAAGAGGTGAGAACGGGCATCCCATGGACGAAAGAGGCAGAGAGATGGATGGATAGAAGGAAGAAGGAAAAGAAGGAGGAAGGACAACGGACAAGACAGAAAGTAGAAAGAGTATGAGAAGTATGAAAAAACAAAAGGGGAAGAAATAAAAGAGGAGATCGTTTTTCCCAGAGGGGAAAGAAAACATCCAACCATCCTATGTCCCTAATCCTTTTCCCACCTGGATCCATCTGCAACGGTTCCAATTTGAATCCAAATAATGTCTGAGATTTGGGATTCATTGGTAAACTAGCTCTGATTCCCTAATCCCAGCACCGGATGTTTGGGGGTGTTGGGATTTGGAGTTAATTAATTCGGCCACCTGTAACACCCGTTCAGATGTTGCTACCTTTTCATCTTCGTGCAAAGTTATTTGCTGATGCTGAGCAAATGCTTCCACAGCCCTGAAGAGCTGTGTCTCAGCCTTCCTAGGCAAACTCTTTAGCTCCATGCTCCTTTATTTCCAAGTTCAGAACTTGAACTTCATGTAGGGATCCCAGAGAAAATTTATAGCTTTCTATACTCCTTTAACTTGTTCATATGTGACCTCTTTATTATGCTGGCTGCATGTCCATCCTGCTATGGAAAATAGAGAGAAAAACCTATAGTGGGTAAAGGGTGCAATTTTAGTCTCTCAAGCATAAATGCTCATCCCTTTGTGAGATAAAGCAGACTCAAAAGAATCTCACAAAGGGAATTTGGGGCCAGCCTGATGAGACTTCCCTCAGCTTGCCTTCACACAGATGTAGAAGCCTGCTCTTCAAAAAAGTGACCCCTCTGGGTGTCTCCTCAGATTTTTACTGTCATATCCAAGTAGAGTGTTTATAGATACTTACCCTGCAGTGATCATAGCCATTAGAAAGTTTAAAAGTACTAAACTCCTTACCACCAAGTATTAACTGAAAGCTTTAAGAGGCACAATATATAGGGATTCCTGGGTGGCTCAGTTGGTTAAGCATCCGACTCTCGATTTTGGCTCAGGTCATGATCTCAGGATTGTGAGATCGAGCCCCGAGTTGGCTCTGCACTGGGCATGGAGCCTGCTTAAGATTCTCTGTCTTCCTCTCCCTCTTCGCCTCCCCCGCCTCTTTCTCCCTTTCTTTAAAAAAAAAAAAAAGTAGGCACAATAAATAGATAGGTTTGTCTGAAAGACATCAATTAAAATCATTCCCCAGAATATTGGCCTAGCACATCCCAGGGGCTCCACTGCCCCGGGGCAAACAGGGGGGGGGGGGGGGGGGGGGCTTTGTGAGCCAGGCAAGACATCAAGGGCTCTACTGTTTTGATCCAATGTAGTAGCCCCCTTCCCCCCCTAAGCCCCTTATGGTACATGTCCTCTACCTATTCTATAGAGAATTGAGAATAAACAAACTTGTAGGAGAATTGGAATTAAAACCCTTGTCCCTGACTTCAAGCCTGTTGTTTTTCCACTATATCACATTCCTCCTACCTTTAGAAATAAAATAATTTCTTCCAAGAACACAGGTCCCCCTCCTTTTTAAGGTAGGTGTTTGTCTGATCAACAAGCAGTTTAAGAATCTCGATATATCTCCTTCCATCTTTGAAAAACAAGGCTGTAATGTAAACAATCTAATCAAACATAGAATTTGTAATATCCACTGGAAGTTGAAGGACATTGCAATTGGTAGCTTCTAATAAGCATGCGGGATTGTTATCTGCATGGCAAAGGATCTCTTGGGAGAAGGAAAAAGGTTGGTCAAGCACAATTATCTTGTATAACAGTGAAAAATTTTAACCGCTCCAATATGTTGATGGTGAGATTTAATCTTAGTGTAAAGATACCTTTATCAACCATTGGGATTTATCATACACACAAAGCAATTTAGACATGCATGATTCTTGCCTTTAAGGATCTTTCTAAAATGGAATTCCTCTCCATGGATACTCATTTGTATTGGCGGAATTTCTTGCTAAGAAAACAAAATGTCTTTCAAAATCCCAGGTTGTTACCAACTTGTCATATTGGAAAGATAATACAATTTCAGCTGAATATTCCCTCTCCAGTCAAAAGTTAATGAGATAATGAGCTCAGTTTAATTTCCTGGTAAGGACACCATTTTCAAATCGCAAAGTCCCCAGACAATTCTGGCATTTCTCACCGCCTTCGTTCCTGGTGCCCTTCATTTACAAAGAAGCAATAAAAGTTCCAATTTTTAGCACAACCTTCCCCCAATCTGAATTTCATCTTAGACTATATTTTATCCACCTATCTGGTCCCACTGTCCATCCCCGTCATTAAAAAATGAGAGAGAGAGCGTGCATGCACAAGAGCGAGCCTGCAAACAGAGAAGACATTGCGCTAGAGACAAAGAACACATAACAGAGTAAGAGCCTGTTCTTAGGGAATGCAGTTATCTACCGCAGGGTAGATAACTAATGGACCGGTCCTAAATCTTCTGTGCTGGGAGAAAGGCTGTGGCCTTGTGGAAACACCATGGAGGAGCATTTAATCCCACTTGGAGGAATCAGAAAAGTCTTCCTAGAGAAGATATTTTGAGCTGAGACTTCAAGGATAAATAAGAATACCCGAGGTGAAGAAAAGAAGATACAAATGCTCCCTAAATCCTTTTTTTAAGATTTTATTTTTAAGTAACCTCTACAACCTACAACCTCAAACTCACAACCCCATGATCAAGAGCCACACCCTCTTCCAACTGAGCCAGCCAGGTGCCCCTCTCCCCAAATTCTTGAAATGCACCAGGGTCTTAGGACGTAAGACAGGAAAGTGAAAGAGGAGGAGTATTTTGTGACCCGATGAGGAACTTAAATCCAACATGGAGACTTTGTACTTTATCCTGTGATCTAAAAACTTACCATGGATTTTTCAGCGAGGTAACAACAGCTTCAAATTTGTATTTGAGATAGAAAACTGGCAATCATGGTTAAAATAGAAGGCAGAGAAACTTGTCAAGGGAAATTTCAAAGACAGACTAGGAGGGGAGGAAACCCTAAAGCAGGATATTGGGAGTGGACAAGGCAGAAGGGGGTGTGTGGGACACCCTCCTGCTTCCCAGTATCACCAGCAGATCTCCTGTGAGCGCTTCTTTTTTTTTCCTTTTTTTTTAGTTTTATTTTATTATGTTATGTTAGTCATCATACATTACATCATTAGTTTTTTTTTCTTTTTTTGTTTTTTTAATATTTTATTTATTTATTTATTTGAGAGAAAGAATGAGAGAGAGAGAGAGAGAGAGCATGAAAGGGGGGAGGGTCAGAGGGAGAAGCCAGACTCCCTGCTGAGCAAGGAGCCCGATGTGGGATTGATCCCAGGACTCCAGGATCATGACCTGAGCCGAAGGCAGTCGCTTAACCAACTGAGCCACCCAGGAGCCCTACATCATTAGTTTTTGATGTACTGTTCCATGATTCATTGTTTGCATTTAACACCTCCTTAATACCCATCACCAGGCTAACCCATCCCCCCACCCCCCTCCCCTCTAAAACCCTCAGTTTGTTTCTCAGAGTCCAGAGTCTCTCATGGTTCGTCTCCCCCTCCGATTCCCCCCCCCTTCATTTTTCCCTTCCTACAATCTTCTTTTTTTTTTTTTAACATATAATGTATTATTTGTTTCAGAGGTACAGGTCTGTGATTCATCAGTCCTACACAATTCTCCTGTAAGGACTTCTGCTCTCGAATCATCTACCCTTTAAGCCCTGAATAGTTTCCCATCCCTCATGCACACTTTGGCTGAGCTAAAAACAAGGATCCCTGCATTCGTTTGAATCTCTTTTTCTGTTTTGAAAATGAAGACTGGCAGATAATAATATCTCATCAGCTCAATTCCCAAAACACCAGCTGGTGGCCTCTTCGGGGTGACCTGGAACCAGCCCCAGAGAGCATGGTTGACTGTGTTTGCTGCTGATTAAGGCTCACTCCAGGTTCCATGGGCTGCCACAGCCAGCCGGGATGCTCTCACCTTCCAGCAGATACTCCACGTCTATATTCATTTGCGCTAAAGGCAGAGACTCACACCTTTCATCAGAATAATGAGCAAAGACACCCACAATAACGAAATTGGATTCTTTGTGTGATGGCGTCTCTTCCTAATCCTTCCATCTGTACCAGTTCTTCATTCTGGCTCTCTATCATGTCAGAAGGAGCTCAGGGACATGAATACCTTCCCCCTCCTCCCCCAATTCAGGTTCTGAATTAATTTTCTGAATTTGGTACTGCAAAGTCTTCAGGATATTTTAGGACAGGGGTCTCCAAGCAATATAATGGAATTTATTGACAGAGCTCAGGGTTTCCAAGTTACCTCTCTGCCCTGTGGTTCCCGGGGGATTTTTCTAGAGAGGTAAGCAGAGCTTGATAACAAAACCACTCCTGCTCTGCCCTTTTATACCCCAAGGTCTTAACTAATTTTTTTTGTCACAGCTTTCTTGAGCTATAATTTACATACCATAAAATTCATATTTTAAAAGTATACTGTTCAGTTCATTAGTATATTCACAGAGTCATGCAACCATCATCACCATTTAATTTTAGAACATTTTCATCACCCCACAATGAAAGCCCACACTCATCACAGTTACTCTCCATCCCTCCCTCCCTCCAGTCCCTGGCAACCACCAACCTACTCTCTGTCTCTTCGCACTTACCTAATCTGGACATTCCATATAAACAGAATCATACAATATGTGGCCATAATGTTGTCAAAGTTCCTCCATGGTATAGCATATATTGGTATTCCATTCCCTTTTATCAACAAATAATATTACATTTTATGGATACACCACATATTATTTATCCATTCATTTGACAGACATTTGGATTGTTTCCAAGTTTTGGTTATTATGAATAATGTGTTAGGAACAGTTGGGTAAAAGTTTTTGTGTGGACGTACGTTTTCATTTGCCTTTGACATATACCTCCAAGTAGAATTGCTGGTTCCTATCATAACTCTATGTTTAACATTTTGAAGACCTGACAAACCATTTTCCAAAGTGGCTACTCCATTGTACATTCTCACCAGCAGTGTATGAGGGTTCCAATTTCTGCACACCTTCACCAACACCTGTTACTGTCATCTTTATTCTAGCCATGCCCCTTGGTGTGAAGTGGTATCTCATTGTAGGTTTGATACACATTTCTCTAATGATGACTGATGTTGAGCATCTTTTTAAGTGCTTATTGGCCATTTGTATACTTTCTTTGGAGAAATGTCTATTCAAATCCTTTGCCCACTTTTTTTTTCATTGAAGTATAGTTGACATGCAATGTTACATTAGTTTCAGGTGTACAACATAGGGATTGGACAACTCTATACCTAACACTATGCTCAACCCAAGTGTAATTACCATCCATCACCATACAATGCTATTACAATACCATTGACTATATTCCTTATGCTGTGCCTTTTACTCCCATAACTTATTCATTCCATAATGGGAGGCCTGTATCTCCCACTCCCCTTCACCCATTTTGCCTATCCCCACCCCTCCCCTGTGGCAACCATTAGTTTATTCTCTCCATTTATGGGTTTGTTTCTGCTTCTTTTAGTTTTGGTTTTTTGTTCATTTATTTTGTTTTTAGATTTCACATATGAGGGAAATCATATGGTATTTGTCTTTCTCTGACTTATTTCACTTAGCTATATGATTTGCAAATATTTTCTCCCATTCTGTGAGCTGATTTTTGTTTTTTTAATTGTTTTGTTTTAATTTTTTTATTTTGTTTAATTTTGTTTACTTTTACATTTTCTTGATTTCATTTGCAGCCCAGAAATCTTTAATTTTGATGAAGACCAATTTATCTATTTTTCATTGTTGTTCCTTGTGTTTTGGGTACTATATCTGAGAAACCATTGCCTAATCCAAAGTTACAAAGATTTCCTATTATATTTTCTTCTAAGAGTTTTATAGTTTTAGATTCCTTTGGAGTTACTTTTTGTATATGGTGTGGGATGGGGGCCAAGACCTTAACAATTAATATATAGGGGCACCTTGGTGGCCCAGTCAGTTAAGCGTCTGCCTTCGGCTCAGGTCCTGATCTCAGGGTCCTGAGATCGAGCCCCACGTTGGGCTCCCTGCTCGGTGAAGAGTCTGCTTCTCCCTCTCCCCCTGCTTGTGCTCTGTCTTACTCACTCACTCTCTGTCAAACAAATAAAAATGTTAATAAAAAAAGCCTCTTGAAAAAAAATAATATATAAATTATTTTGCTTTCTCCCTTCCCTGTGGCCCCAACATACACACACACACTCTCTTCCTCTCTCTCTCTCTTCAATCTTCCCTGAAGGCAACATCCCTCAGTTGAAATCCCAGCTTCAATACTTCAAAACAAGAGCATTCTGGACCTCATTTTCTTCAACTATAAGATGAGAATAAACAAGGGCACCTGGGTGGCTCAGTTGGTTATGCGACCAACTCTTGGTTTTGGCTCAGGTCATGATCTCAGGGTGGTGAGATCGAGCCCTACATCAGGCTATGTGCTCTGAGTCTGCTTGTCTCTCTCTCTCCACCTCTGCCCCTCCCTCACTCATGTTCTCTCTCCCTCTCTTAAATAAATAAATAAAATCTTTTAGAAAATTTTTAAATGAGAATAAATATACCTGTCATGTAAGATTGCTAGAAGATAAAGTGTGAAGGCCTTTTCTATTAGTTTCCATCAAAAACTTCACTGTAGTTCCTCCTAAGAGAAATTTTGAAAGACTATTTTTCTAAGCCAGCAGTTATCAAACATGACTGTACATCACACTCAGCTGGCAAGCTTGTTAATACACAGAATGCTGATCTCTACCTACTCATTTATTACTCAGAAGATCTGGGGTGGGCCTTGAAAATTGGCATTTATAACAAGGTCCCAGGTGATGCTGATGCTATAGGTCCAGGGACCACAGGGACCTCTGAAAATCATTAGGAATATAAAATGAATGTGTGGTGGTGAAGATACCACTCCAGAGCAGGAGAGCAAACACCCAGGACTACATGGACTTTACTAAAAGTCACTGTGAATTTGAATCATATATTTTATGTCTATCTGATGAATGGCACCAGGAGATAAACTAAGACAATCATATTGCACATATCCCCAGATAATATATGTAACATAATGAATTTTTATCTTGTCTTTGTAAGTAGCAGTATAGTTCTGACGAAATTATTCTCTAAATATTGAAGGCAGATTTGGAAATCTTGACCCAAACCAAGCCCATTTCATCGCTGCCTCTTCCCTTTGGATAGGGACCTGACCCAGGTGAAAGTCTGCACATCACTGAGCCCAGTGCTGATTAACCCACAGCCCAGTGCTGATTAACCCACAACTATCCAAACCAGGATCTCCCCTCTCCCTTACTTGGTCTAACCTGTACTTGCCCAAATCTCCTCTTTGAAATCTTACCTCACCTCCAAGACCCTGTCATTGCTCCTACTTCTGAGTCTCCAGCCTTGGTGTTTGTTCTTGATCTCCTTTGTGGCTGAAAAATTTCAATTTCCTGTGGATCTGGACTTACCTTATCCCTCTAGCTCCAAGCATCCAACGGTTCCTCAGTGTAGAAACTTTTCTATTGTAATTGTACATGATATGTTAAAAAACAGATTGCCTAATCATATTGTGACATGATACTGTATTATAAAAATAAGTGTATATAGGGGGTGCCTGGGTAGCTAAGCATCCAACTCTTGATTTTGGCTCATGTCATGATCTCAGGGTGGTGCCCCTCAGAGATCGAGCCCCACATCAGGCCCCATGCTGGGTGTGGACTCTGCTTAAGATCCTCTTTCTCCCTCTCCCTCTGCCTCCCTCTCTCTCTCAAATAAATAAATAAATAAAATAATGTATATCTAGAGAGAGATAGGTCTAAAACTTACACAGCAAAAATTCAGAGTATTGTCATTTAGTATTGTCATTTTATATTTCGGGGTGTTTTTGCATTTTCTTTTTTTTTAGTTGTATAATTAAGATAATTAAATACTTTAATGAGTACCTAATGACTGACAATCCAGATGAAAATGGCAAAGGACTTTAACAGTTCACTGAAAACACAAGTGGCCCTTAACATATAGAAATATGCTCATTTCATTCATCCTAAGAAAGCTGCAAAAAAAAAAATTGGACAACATACCCAGTAGCAAGAGTTTTAGGGAAACATACATTTCCATACTATGCTAGAGGGAGTATAAATTTGTTCAACCACTGTGGAGGGCAACTGGAAAGAACCATCAAAATGACAAATGCATTTATCCTTTGACTCAGCAACTTCGTTTCTGGGAATTGCTCCTAGATACATTTGCATATGTTCTGAATGGTTTGTGTACAATCTTTTGTATCTTAATTTTTTCCAGAATTGTCTATAATAACAACAAGTTGGAATAACCTAGGAGTCCTTCAATGGGGGACTGTTTAAGTAATTTGTGGCACATTTGTGTAATAGAATACTCTGCAGTGTAATGTAGAATGAAGAAGCTCTCTTCTTCCAAAAGACTTCCAAAATACATTGTTTTGTGACAAAAACAAGGTCCAAAAGACTATATATGGTATGCTACCTTTTTTATAAAATGTCAAATGTCAGGGGGATAAAAATAGATGTTTACATTTGGAGAAGATGGAAACTAGGTAACGGGAACATTAATAGAATAGAGATTGTTCAACATGCAATTTTTATGTTTTGATTTATGCTCCATCTGCATATATTACTCAATTACTTATATACATTAAACATATCTAATATGTATACTAGATATCTATCTATCTATATAGATAGATAGATATAGATATAGATATACAGATAGAGAGAGAGAGAGAAGAATTGGCTCACTTGCTTATGGAGACTAAGTCCCATGATCCACCATCAGCAAGCTGGAGACCCAGGAAAGCCAGTGGTATAAATCCAAAGATCCAAGAACCAGGAGCACAGATGGTGTAAATCTCAGTCCAAGGGCAGAAAACTGATGTCTCAGATCATGCAGTAAAGCAGAATGAACTCTCCCTTCCCTTTTTGTTCTATTCAGGCCTTCAATGGGTTGAACACCTACCCACAGTGGGGAGGACAATCTACTTTACTGATTCAAAGGCTAATCTCATCAAAGATACCCTCACATATACACCCAGAAATAATGTTTCATCTGGGCTCCCCATGTCCCAGTCAAGTTGGCATATAAAATTAACCATCACCATTACTGTCTTGTATACATCATTGTCTGTCTCAATTCTTGTGTTCTGAAAAGAAAAAGAAAACTCCATGGTTTTTTTGGGGGGAGTGTATGAAAATGTATGTTTAATAAACTTAATATATAGGTAAAATTCTTGAACTTATTTAAAATAAAAATATTATGGACACCTGTGTGGCTCAGTTGGTTAAGCGTCTGCCTTCGGCTCAGGTCATGATCCCAGGGTCCTGGGATCGGGTCCCACATCGGGGTCACTGCTCAGCGGGAAGCCTGCTTCTCCCTCTGCCTCTGCTGCTCCCCCTGCTTGTGCACTTTCTCTCTCTCTCTCTCTCTTTAACAAATAAATAAAATCTTTAAAAATATAAATAAATAAAATAAAAATATTATATTACATGATAATAATGTTATTCCTGACCACCTTGATTCTGACATATTCTGAATCGGATTTAAAAAGGCTACACTTGGGGCGCCTGGGTGGCTCAGTTGGTTAAGCAACTGCCTTCGGCTCAGGTCATGATCCCAGGGTCCTGGGATCGAGCCCCGCATCGGGTTCCCTGCTTGGTGGGAAGCGGCTACTCCCTCTCCCACTCCCCCTACTTGTGTTCCCTCTCTCCCTGTCTCTCTCTCTCTCTCTCTGTCAATTAAATAAATAAGTAAAATCTTTAAAAAAAAAAGGCTACACTTACTTAAAACAATAACGTTAAGTTTAAAAAATCAGTCGACCAAAATCAGGTTACAAATAATATTATAGTATAATTATATCTCTATTTTTAAAGATAAATAGGTATTTTTCTGTGAATAGAGAAAGAGACTATAAGAATACAAAATAACCAAATTACTAAAATTTTAACAATTCCTACTCTGGTAGTGTGATTGTGGGAGAGACTTACTGTTCCTTTTTGTTTGTCTACGCTTTCTAAATTGTATATAAAGAACATGTTTTAAAGAAAATAAAAGATATTTTTAAATAGAATGTTTCAACTCCTCAATTATTTCAGTGTTTTTAAAATCTGTACCCATATTTGTTGTCACCCTTCAGATTTTACCAAATGCAACGACCCACAAATATTTTTAATGTATCGATTCTCATAAAATAAGATGTTCTCAGCAAGTCAGTCAAGTAGATATCCCTCAAATACATGGAATAAACCAAGAAAGAAGATGTCTTCTGGTCCAGGCAGTACTCACTCTAACCCAGGAGAGGGATGAAGGGAAGCAGGAGGTAGGAGCCTGGGAGGGAGCTAGATCAGGGTTGGCTCCAAGACAGCGATGTCTGATGGGGGTGGGGGAGAGGGATGTCATTGAGAAATGTGTTACAAACTTTAGAATTTGAAAGCTCTTAAAAATAGGACTTGATTAAATATCTGTGAAAATGATGGTTACAGAACAGAATGTGGATGTTTATAAACACTGACACAGTAAAAATAGTAGTTGTGAGTGGGGAGGGGAGCAAGGGGAGAGCTGTTTAGGGTGCTAATTTCTCCATCTTCATAGCAAGGTGTCCCTCAATACTGTCAAAACTGGAAGCACAGAGCTATAAAACACATACAAGGATTTCCATTTCTTAATTTTTTCCTAGTCTTTTCTCATAACCTTGAAAAGAACTTTTTAAAAACTAAAAACTCTAAAGATAGAGAAACATTCATGTGAGTTCAGCACTTCCTATAAACCCACTTGTTTTTTTTTCTGTTGACTTGATATAAAACTAAAGTTAATACATTGTGCCAAAAGCAACTTATTGATCTGATTCTATTTGATGATCTTATTCCTTTCTCTCCATCTGTGAGTACAGTGCATATGAACAGAAAGATGAATTTAATGCTACTATTAAAAATGTCTGGGTGGTGGAATTGTGGTGCAGGAACTTTCATTCTCTTCTGCGCCTCTATAATTTTGCAGAAAATCTTCATCAAAAGTATGAAGAAGTGTAGATATACTCAATCGATCTGATTCTTTCATTGGGGGTCAACTTAGAGCACTTGTTAAATAGTGTTCATCTAGGGAGAAGGGAAGTCTTGAGTCATGCCACCTTCTCATTGAAAAATCTTTTTATTGCAGTGAATTTGAGGTATTAAGCCTTCTTCCTGGCATGTTGCCTCTCGGCTGATAGGTGCAAAGTAACCAAAAAGATACGGAAGACACCAGGAGCAGTCTCTTGTCCAGTATGATTTCAGGATTTAAAACAACCTCTTGGTATAGACAGCCTCATGGAATTTGATGGTTGATTATATTATGAATTGGACATTGGCTTAAAAATGGACAATCAGAAATAAGAAAAAAATAAGCACTGGAACCTGGTTGTGTTACTGGAACCTGACAGGACAATTATTTTATTTTTCTACTTAAAAGAATTCCAGTTCTTAAGCTAACAACAAAGATGACTATCTTCTTTCTAAAATCTCCAGAAGAGAGACACTTTCCACCAGTTTCTTGACAAACTATGGCCAAATTTCTAAATTCTAAAAATCTAAAAAATTTTGATTATATGAGAATTTTCTCCTCTATGTCAGCAATTTCCTTTCATCATTTTTGCAAAAGTTTCTTTTCCATATATCCAAATACCCAACACAGTAAGTAGCATTAACCAGTGAATAAATATTTAACAAGCTCACTTCCTAACTTGCCAATCTGGAGGAGGCTGCAAGAGCAACTTTGGTATGTGCCTATTACCCACAAATCTACCGATATATATCAGGGGTTGGAATTCCAAATTCAGAACCAAAACAGGGCATTCCTCAAAGTGTTTGTTTGAAAACCACGCATCCAAGTCACTGACTTAAGCATCGCTACTTACATTTCTTAAATGTTCAATAATCCCACGTGAAATCAAGAGACGCTCTGTCCCTAATCTCCTTGAATAGCATATGGAAGAATATTGAGTATGAGTTGAAAAATTCTGTGAATAGCTTATGTGTTTGATAAATACAAGGATCTGAACAGCTAATCATTATATACATGGAATCACCACAATGGAAATAGCTCTAGGTTTAGGAGTCACGTAGCCCTGGGTTCTAATTTCCCCTCTGCCAATAACTCTACAGTTGGCCAAATGGCTTCATTTTTCTGAGTCTGCATTTTCACTTTTATAGAAATAAGTCCTTAATATGCCTTCTAACTCTAACTTATAAATTCTGATCCATCCAGACCAGGCCAGTAAAGTACAAGAAGCTATTTCCGGTAGGAAGGCAGCCAGTCCTAGTGACATCACTAGGACAGTGGGTCCAGGGAGAGACCAAGTCAGTGCCACCACTGCTTGGTGGGCTTGTCAAGGGGGAGCATCAGGACACTGAGTGCTTTCCACAGTCACAAATGCCACAGCAGGAAACCACATAGACTGTGAAGTATGTCAGTGAAATGAAGAGTCCAGATTAATACTTGTGGTTCACATTAGCACTCAAAACAGTTTCCTATAAAACAGTCACCTCAGAGTTGGAAGACTGTTCTGTATTTATTCATCTGGAAGGGACTCTGTCTTCTGCAGAATAGGTTATAGAATCCTTTTGCAACGATAGCCTTGCCCCCAGTGCTCTCTGATGGAGCTGAGGGGTTGGGAAGTTCCAGTGAAATCTAGGACAACAGGGATGCCTGGGTGGCTCATTCAGTTAAGCGTCTGTCTCTGGCTCAGGTCATGATAGCAGGGTCCTGGGATCGAGCCCCACATCAGGCTCCTTGCTCAGCAGGGAGCCTGCTTCTCCCTCTGCCTGCAGCTCCCCCTGCTTGTGCTCTCTCTCTCTGACAAATAAATAAATAAATACTTTTTAAAAAATCTAGAACAGGGCGCCTGGGTGGCTCAGATGGTTGAGCATCTGCCTTCAGCTTGGGTCATGGTCCCAGGGTCCTGGGATGGAGCCCCGCATCAGGCTTCCTGCTGCTTGGGAGCCTGCTTCTCCCTCTGCCTCTCTCTCTCTCTCTCTCTCTCTCTCTCTCTCTCTCTCTGTCTGTCTCTCATGAATAAATAAATAAAATCTTAAAAAAATAAAAATAAATAAATAAATAAAAAATCTAGAACAACAGGAGTAATTTTTTTAATTGTCTTTGTTTAGTTGAAAAGAATGGAAAAATTTAAAGTAGGCATTTTACCACCTTATATCCACCATACCCATATGTTCCTCACCTCTTCCCATAAACCCACACACACAGTTGTGGGTGTATACACACTCTGACATGCACACTGTGAAACTGGATGAAGGAAACCTTATTTTAAATGGAGTCAGGAAGCCAGAAAGGGGAGCTCTCACACATTACCACTCTTTGTCAATTGCAGACCCAATGGGAAGAGTCCTACCTTGCCTCCTTGCCCAGCAACAAGCTCAGCCAATATGAAAATACCACTACTCAACCAATAAGAAACCATCATTCCCCAGAGTTCTTGCTTTGCTCCAGTGGATTTCCCTTCACAGCAGCCCATCCTAACTTCCTCTTTTTCTATAAAGTAACAATTCTCTCCTTTGATCTCCCGACTAACTATGGTTTGCCATAGCTTGCATGTCCCTAATTGCAATTCCTCTTCTATTCCCCAATAAACCCATGTTGCTGGCAAAATAACTGGCTGTTATACTCTTAAGGTGGACAACACATACAACCACCTCTCTTTTGAATCTCTTGAAGATCCATATTTACCTTCTCAAAAAAAATTATGCATAAGATCCCATTGTATATCCCCAGAAAAATCCATTTGACTTTAAGATGACCAATCTGCTGTTGTCATCAAGTTAACAGAAGAATAGAGAGTGGACATGGAAATATTAGAATAAAATGATCCAAACTAGCCAGTTAACCATGGTTACTCTACTCTCCAATGGAGAAACACATGTAGGAATTTGTTAGCTAATGACAAAGAGCTTACTCATGCACCAGTGGAATATCATCAACAGAATTCTGGCATTCGACTGCCAAATGTATATCTGGAATAGGTAGAGATTGAGCTCCACTAGTTGAAAATTTTCAGAAAGAAAATTGCATCTCTATTCCTATCTTAAAACATATGACTTACTGAGTTCAAAGTATCTGTAGTCTATGTTAGAT
This sequence comes from Callorhinus ursinus, assembly GCF_003265705.2. Classification (NCBI taxonomy): domain Eukaryota; kingdom Metazoa; phylum Chordata; class Mammalia; order Carnivora; family Otariidae; genus Callorhinus; species Callorhinus ursinus. The sequence continues at coordinate 31,046,802 of NW_027397079.1, read as the reverse complement.
CTATTTTCAAAACTCCAAAGATAAAATAGCTCAGAATCAAAGAACTGAGAGTGATTACATGAAACTTCACATTAGCCTGAGGCACTCCTTCTTTCCTTGTCTGTTTATTATTTATTTATACCTGGCCTCATTCTGAAAAAGAATTCAATACTGAATGGGAAAAACTATACAGAACCAGCCAACCTTGTGTCACATGATACTATCCCCCTGCCTCTGGTTCTTTAGGTTGACCTTAATAAGCATGGCAGTCACCCTCAGTAGATAGGAAACCACACAGACCTAGGGGTCTCCTCGTGTTTGCTCCAACCTCTTCTTCAATTTCTTATATCTATAAGATCCAAGGGACTCCCTCTGGTCCTAGGATTTGGTGTTTGTCCCTGATCGTCACAGCATTCAGAACCTGACTTCTTCCAGTTCTCAGCATTTCGTGGTTCTTCAGCTAGAAAGTTCCACCTACCTCCAACTCCACAGGAGCCAACATCTAACAAAGCCTTTTGGCTTCTGCTCCTTTTGAGCCAACTCTACTCCGGCAGAGAGAAGAATATTGAGGACAAAACTAGATGTGTTGGACTCATCTCTGAAATTCAGCCTCTCTCCCTTTCTGACTTTGACCCTGACCCAGGCTTCAGCTTCCTTATCTGCAAAATGTGGATGATAATATCTACTCTGCCTGTACCCAAGTTTGTTATATTGATCAAATCCACTGAAATGATAAAAGTGAATTTGCTTTAAAACATTGAAAGATATAACAAATGTAAATGAATAAAATAATCTTCAACTTTATTTTAGTTAATTTTAAATTTGTAACACTGCAAAACAGAAAAAAAATATTTTCTGCTGGAAAAAAAAAACTGAGTTTCAATCCTTGTTCTGTTACTAATTTGCTGTGTAATTTTGGGTAAGTTCTTTGACCTCTCTGAACCTCAGTGTCATCATCTGTACTCTTACTCAATGCTCTTTTCTTTGCAAGTAACCAGAAGCCATCTTTGATTCAAGGAAAGGGAGAGAACACCAGGCTATTTTACAGAACCCAAGGGCAGGATGTGCAATCAGGCCTCATGTGCAAAGAGGACCAAGAAACGTGAAGTCCTCAGGGATCCAGGCATTTTGTCACTTCACCTCCTTTTACCTCATGCATTATGAGTTTTCATGACTGTGTCTCTTTACAGACTGGTTTTTGGGGGGCTTAATGAGATTTCTAGAAGTTCTTACCTCAGACTTTAGTGACATGGTGTAAAATTGCTCTCCAGAATTTTGTCATCATTTTGTAATCAATTTTGTAATCTAACTGTGCACTATTTCTCAATACCATTACCAATCCCAAATACTGTTATTCTTTCAAAGAGTGGTCATTCTCATAAGTGAAAACTGGTATTTCAATCTAATTTCCATTCCTCTTATCACTGATAAGATTAAGAATCGTTATGTTTGTCTTTCCTTTTTTTAATTTTTGATTTTTTGAGATATCATTGGCATATAATATTATCTTAGCTTCAGGTGTACAACATAATGAATTGGTATTGGTACGTATTGGGAAATGATCACCACCACAAAGCTATTAACATCTACCACCACACTTAGTTTCAAATATGTTTTCTCTTGTAATGAGAACTTTTAAGATCTATTCTCTCAGCAACTTTCAAATATATACTAGTATCATTAGCTATAGTTAACATGCTGTCCAAACTGGCTTTCCCAACATCTCCATGCATATGGCATAAAATGACTGCCAGCACTCCAACCAACTGGCACCCAGCATGTCAGTATCAGGAAAGAAGAGCTGATGGGCCCAACTTGGGTCCAGGATCTACCCCTGGTCCCCTCATCCATGGTCAGGAGAAAGGCATCAGAGTAAAACATGGCACTGGGACCTGCCAATATGAGAAGTGATTTTCAGAGATGAAGGCCATGGGTTCAAGGAAGACTAGAAACATGTTTGGGCTGACCGAAGACTTTGTTGCGACTACACAGCAACCCAGCTTCTCCCTCTACCCAACGCCTGCCTCCTTCCTTTCCCCATGGGTATTAAACCTAGGAACTCATCCCAATAAATATCCCACATGCCAGTCTCCAGCCTAGAGCCCGCTTCCTGGAGAATGCCCCTGTATGAGCTGCGCACTACATCTGCAACAGAGAGATACAATGTGTAAGGTGCTAATGGTTGTCATAGGATGTGTATAGAAGGTACTTGGTGCATGTTAGTTTCTTTTACTTTTTCTGCTTTTCCAGAGGGCAATTCACAGCAAAACCTGGTACTCAACTCTCCAGGATCAGGGTCTTGTTCATGTGACTCAGATCTGAGGTCAGAAATTAAGACCTAGGCCAGGATCAGCTTCTCTCCATCAGAGAGCAAGATCCAAGCAGAGCTCAGCAGCTGGACCAAAAATAGGAGCCAGGAGACATTACCTGTCAGAAATCTTTGGCCCTGTTCCTCCTCCTCCTCCAGTACCATGTACACTATCCCAGCAGGCCTCAGGAGTAGACACACTGTTTTTAGGAGATTAATCATCAACAGTACATCCAGTGCCCACCATGTACCAGCCTCACATCTTAGGCAGATGATGAGGTTTGCATTTATAAAAGTATAATCAGCAACAAAAGATACATGAAACATGATGAATAAGTGTCCAAGACTGGAACAGACCATAAATAAAGGCACAAAAGAAGGACAATATCATGTCCTGCTGAGAGAATAAAAGAGAGTTTCATGGGAACATCTGGGGCTTGAAGAATAAAATGAATTCATGAATTTAGAGCTTCTGATAGACAGAGATGATGGAGAGCATCCCTGAAACAGGCACTTAGGCCTGAAGAAAAGGGCAGCATCCAGGCTGCCTGTCAACTCCACATGTCTTGAAACTCATGAAGCACAATATAGAATTGAGGTCCCTGAGGTTGTTCAGGCTGCAGCCCAGGACTAAGCATATTTGAGGAAAAGTGAACAGTGTGTGGTGCTGATGATATAAGTAGTCAAATGGCCCTGGACTCAGAGGGAGGGGGGGTGAGAGGGAGAGAGGCACTAGGGCCTCTAGACTATACTTGGCTCTTCTTTATGGAGGCCTGCGTGGCCTGCCACCAGAATTTGAGTTCTGCAATGTAGAACTATATTAGGCCACATCATTTTCTTTAAGCGTCTTAGGAAGCAGAGAAAGTGTAGTTACCCCCGAGACCCTAGAGAGCTCACTCAAGGATCAAAGCCAGAGAAGACTTGCTCAGAAGACTGGATGAATGTTCTGAGCCTTATGGAGTGGGCTGGACACTGAGCCAAGTGCAGTAGAGACAAGGCAGAAGAGGATTCATATTCACCACAGCCTGATGAAGAAGGTGCACATTATTCCCATTTGCAGATGCGGAAATCAAGGCACAGTAATGTTATGTGACTTTCCCATGATCCAAAAGCTCAAACCTGCACAGTCCACCACCAAGGCCCATGCTCCTACCTCTTCATCTGACAGCAGGGTAACGTCCCACTTCAAGGTGAGAGCAGCGTGGCCTGAGGCCTAGAATAAGGCCTAACATTACGTGGGGTGTGGGGGGGGCGGGGGGAGTATAGAAGCAGGCACATTCGCTCCATCAGCTTGGTGAAGCTGGGATAAAGAAAAACCTTCAAGTGGCTGTGGGCCTGGCTGCGTTCCGTCTGCTCCGTCGCCTTCTTCCCTAAGCGCTGCCAGGCCGGCCGCCATGGCAAACATGGCCGACACCAAGCTATACAACATCCTGGGCGTCCCGCCCAGCGCCAGCGAGAACGAGCTGAAGAAGGCATACAGAAAGTTAGCCAAGAAATACCATCCTGATAAGAATCCAAATGCTGGTGACAAATTCAAAGAAATCAGTTTTTCATATGAAGTACTGTCAAATCCTGAGAAGCGTGAATTATATGACAGATATGGAGAACAAGGTCTTCGGGAAGGTAGAGGTGGAGGTGGTGGCATGGATGATATTTTCTCTCACATTTTTGGTGGGGGATTGTTCGGCTTCATGGGCAATCAGAGTAGAAGTCGAAATGGCAGAAGAAGAGGAGAAGACATGATGCATCCACTTAAAGTGTCTTTAGAAGATCTGTATAATGGCAAGACAACCAAACTACAACTTAGCAAGAATGTACTCTGTAGTGCATGCAGTGGCCAAGGTGGAAAGTCTGGAGCTGTTCAGAAGTGTAGTGCTTGTCGGGGTCGAGGTGTACACATCATGATCAGACAGCTGGCTCCAGGAATGGTACAACAGATGCAGTCTGTGTGTTCTGACTGTAATGGAGAAGGAGAGGTAATTAATGAAAAGGACAGCTGTAAAAAATGTGATGGGAAGAAGATGATTAAAGAAGTCAAGATTCTTGAAGTCCACGTAGACAAAGGCATGAAACATGGACAGAGAATTACATTCACTGGGGAAGCAGATCAGGCCCCAGGAGTGGAACCAGGAGACATTGTTCTTTTGCTACAAGAGAAGGAACATGAGGTGTTCCAGAGAGGTGGGAATGACTTGCACATGACATATAAGATAGGACTTGTTGAAGCTCTATGTGGATTTCAGTTCACATTTAAGCACCTTGATGGACGTCAGATTGTGGTGAAATAGCCCCCCGGAAAAGTAATTGAACCAGGATGTGTCCGTGTAGGTCGAGGGGAAGGAATGCCACAGTATCGTAATCCCTTTGAAAAAGGTGATCTCTACATAAAGTTTGACGTGCAGTTTCCTGAAAACAACTGGATCAGCCCAGACAAGCTTTCTGAGCTAGAAGATCTTCTGCCATCTAGACCAGAAGTTCCAAACATAATTGGAGACCCAGAGGAGGTAGAGCTTCAAGAATTTGATAGCACTCGGGGCTCAGGAGGTGGTCAGAGGTGTGAAGCCTATAATGATAGCTCTGATGAAGAAAGCAGCAGCCATCATGGGCCAGGAGTGCAATGTGCCCATCAGTAAACTCTGCAGACAGATTGCACAGGTGGATTTTCTTTCCACGTTTGCCGGGTTTGCTTTCAGCGATCCAGCTGGAGTGTCTGGTCAGTCCAGATGAACTGATGGGCATCTGTTGGTCTATGTGTAACTTTTAAAATTGGTATAGTTATCTACAGAGTGTATAATTTAAACTAACCACAAAGCTTTACATCTTCATTTTGACTGTTCTGTAGCAGAATAAAGCACTTGAAAGGAAACAAGACTCCCTTTCACACATGGGTTATAAGTTTCAGTCCTGGTATCTGTGCTTGATTTTTATCAGTTTTGTGTAGATTTTATGTTTCATATTTTAAATCCAAATCCCACATTGTAAAGTCTGTGTACAATTTGTCCTGAAGCTTTGTGTTTGGCTGCACCTGCGTAAGCTGCTACAAATAGAATAAAGAATTTCATAGCCTGTATCTATCATTTAGATGCATGGAAAAATGGGCTTTGTACATAATGGGTTTGGAGCTGACTGGGAACAATGGAAAAAAAAAAAAAAACATTAGCTGTGGTTGTAAAGTCCTCCTCCCCCCTTTTCTTTACCATCTTGTGAAAGGTTTCTGAAACTCGATAATAAAAAGCAGTTGGTATAAAAAAAAAAAAGAAAAAGAAAAACCTTCAAGTGAGGCAGGAATGAGTAATTGACGAGCATAACTGTGATTATAAGGCATAATTACAATTAGCTTCACAAGAGTGTTAATCATGAAAATAATTACATGTCAGGTTTCCTCGCAAAGAAGAGAGAATGTAATTAAGTGGCCCAAAGGGGGTGAAGAAAACATGCCTCTGGGTGCTAGAGGTATGGGGTGAAGAGCTGATGATTTAAGGGGAAAAGTTTTGTCAGTGTTTCCAATGAATCAACTCATTCCTTCCATCAAAATACAGGGACCTAGGTAAGAACAAAGCGTGGCTTGAAATTGTTCTTCCAAACAAAGCAAAACTCAACTTAAGGGATGAGGCAGAACAATGCAGAGTTTAAAAGCCAGGCAGCCTTGAAGTCAACTTTTTTTTTTTAATTTTGCTAGTTACCAGCTCCACAATATTAAACTGTTTTCTCTCTCTCCAAGTGTTAGTTTCCTCAAGAGCAAAATAATCATTGTACATCCTTCTCTGATTTGGGAGGAAGTAAAGCACATAAAGCTCTTCTGTCCGTGCCTTATACACAGTAAGGTCTCCGTAAATGTCTGCTGTTATTATATAACAGACAAAGGAAAAAAGGCAGGAAAGCTAGGAGCATCTGTACTAGAGAGAGGCTAGCTAAAAGTACTGCCAAATTCCCAAACACTGTGAGGGGAGTAAGTGACCAGGCAGGATACAGGTCTCTCTGGCTGCAAGAAGGGGACAACTGCTAACTGTTCAACTGGGAGGTAAGGAGCCTCCAGAGGACTCACCAGAGTAGCGTAAGAGAGGAAAATTCTAGTTTAAATATCCGTCAAGTTTAGAGAGCTTGAAGCCAGCTTCCTACAGCGCCCATTAAATAATATTCTGCTCCCCTGGTCCTTCCCCCTGCCCTCTCGTCTCTAACCTGGAGGGGTCAGAAATAACCCAGATAGAAGCAAGAAACAGAGGAGAAGTGGACCACACACCTGTCTTCATGCCAGAACCCAGCTGGAGCTGGAGGTGGTGGGAGAAATCTTAACCAAGAGGCAGAATGGACTTAGGGTTACACTGAGGCAGTACCCATTCTACTTTCTGAAACTAGGCTGTTTGTTATTTCAAGTAATGGTTGGATTTTATACTACTGAAGAGTGAACCAGGAAAGTCAGAGTTGTTATTTGGCGGCAGGAAAAGCAGCTCTTGTGAATAGGTTTAAAGGGATGAGGGGTGAGGGGTGCTGTTTTATGGTTAATTCCCATGAATCTCCATCATTCAAAGGACCAGATACACACACACCCCTGTAAAACCTTCTGTCCATGCAAGATCATGTTCTAGACTCCATTTCTGCAGACCACATCATTTCTAGCTTATATCCAGCATTCTCTTGCAAAACAACCCCCATGGCCTCAAGACCTACACAACAGAATTACCAGCAATACCAAGCACAACAAAGCTAGACTCAGGTCATTTGGGGCATTTGCTTAAGTCCTGCCGGGCCCCGCAGAATGTGCAACAGTGATGATGGGGTTTAACCTGTCAGTGGTCCTTAAGAGCATGCCTCTTCAGTGGCACGCTCCCAGCCTGTCTTGTGGGCTTTATTTGAATTCGCGCCCCCCCTACCACCACTCCTTGAGCAGCATCCTTGCAGCGAGGTCAGCAGGCCACAGTCATCAGTCAGTAAGGCAGGCCCTGTCCCCGCCTCAGGGTCCTAGGGGGCGAGTGCCATGAATCACAGAAATGTCATCCCCGGGGAACCAGGGTAGGAAGGTCCTGTAATTTATCTCACATGAAATGAGCTGGATTATTTGAATAGGCTGGAAGAAAGCAGTCCATTAATTCTCAAAGATAGCTCTTGGCTCCTGAGGGTTTTATTCTGTGCCCACACAGCTGACACCCCGCCTCCATCTCCTTTACTGTACCCTCAAGTCATGTCCAGGGATCCATGTGCCCTCCCCTCCCCCATGGCTTGATGCTAAAACAAGGCATAAGACCACACTTCTTGCAGGGAAAATAAAAGGGATGCTTTGCCTTTCAGTGTTTTGGGGGTTAACCCCTATGTTCCTTCCATACCACTACCCACAGCCAACTCCCACCATCCTGTAAAGATTACTTCATTTGACACAAAAGCATAATCCATCAAAGGAAAAACTGACAAATTGAACCTTATTAAAATTAAAAACTTTTACTTGGTGGGGGGCTGGCGGCTATAAAGAAGATGACAAGATAAGCTACAGAGTGGGAAAAAATATTGGTAAACTACATATCCAACCAAGGCTTTATACCTAAACTATATAAAGAACTCTCAAAACTCAACAATAAATAATCCAAATAGATAATGAGCATAGTACATAGACAGAGAAGGATATTCTGATGCAAATAAGCACGTGAAAACATGTCCAATATCATTAGCCATTAGGGAAATACAAATTAAAACCCAATAATAGATCACTAAAAAGCTATGAGAACTGTTAAAATGAGAAATAGTGATAATACCCAATGCTGGTGAAGATGCAGAAAAATGAAATCACTCATGCATTGCCAATGGGACTGTAAAATGGCTCAATGACTCTGGAAAATAGTTTGGCAATTTCTTATATACTAAGCATTATTTACTCTATGACCCATCTCTTAAGCATTTATCCCAAAGAAATGAAAACTTATATCAAAAGGAAAAAAAAACTACACACAAATGTTCAAAGAAGCTTTATTTGGAATAGTCAAAAACTAGAAACAACCAAAATGTTCTTAAACAGGTGAAAGGTCAAAGAGTGGTGTAGCTTCATCATGGAAATATCACACAGCAATAAAAAAGAATGAACGATTCATATGTGTAACAACTTTAATGGATCTCAAGGGCATTATGATGAGTAAAAAAGACATCAATCTCAAAAGGCTAAATACTATATGATTGAATTTACATAACAGTCTTAAAATGACAATATTATAGAGAACAGAGAAGTGGTTGTCAGGGGTTAGGGATGATGCCTTGGAGGGTCATGGGGGTGGCTATAAGGGGTAACACCAGGGATCCTAGGGGTCATGGCACAATTTCATATCTTGATTATGGTGGTGGTTAAACAAATGTATGCGTGTGATAAAACTGCATAGAACTATACAGACATACACACAAATGAGTGTATGTAAAACTAGTGAAATTTGCATAAGCTTTATGGACTGTACCAATGTTGATTTCCTGGTTTTGATATATACTATTATTTTAACTATATAAGATGTTACCCCACTGAGCACAGAACCTGACACGGGGCTTCATCCCAGGACCCTGAGATCATGACCTGAGCTGAGGGCAGACACTTAACTGAGCCCCCAGGTGTCCCAAGACCATTTCATTTCCAATCATATTAAAAACAGTTTCAAAAATAATTCCATTTGGATTTATTATTTTCAAGATATAATTTGGATTCAGTTACAGAAATTCCTTCCCTAGAAACTAATCTTTTATTCTTTTTTTAAATTTTTTATTGTTATGTTAATCACCATACATTACATCATTAGTTTTTGAGGTAGTGTTCCATGATTCATTGTTTGTGCATAACACCCAGTGCTCCATGCAGAACGTGCCCTCTTTACTAACCATCACCAGGCTAACCCATCCTCCCACCTCCCTCCCCTCTAGAACCCTCAGTTTGTTTCTCAGAGCTGACAGTCTCTCATGGTTCATCTCCCCCTCCGATTTCCCCCCTTCATTCTTCCCCTCCTGCTATCTTCTTTTTTTTAAAAAAACATATAATGTCTTATTTGTTTCAGAAGTACAGGTCTTTGATTCAACAGTCTTACACAATTCACAGTGCTCACCATAGCACATACCCTCCCCAATGTCTATCACCCAGCCAATCCATCCCTCCCACCCCACCCCCACTCCAGCAACCCTCAGTTTGTTTCCTGAGATTAAGAATTCCTCATATCAGTGAGGTCATATCATACATGTCTTTCTCTGATTGACTTATTTCACTCAGCATAACACCCTCCAGTTCCATCCATGTCATTGCAAATGGCAAGATCTCATTCCTTTTGATGGCTGCATAATATTCCATTGTGTATATATATGCCACTTTTTCTTTATCCATTCATCTGTCGATGGACATCCTGGCTCTTTCCACACTTTGGCTATTGTGGACATTGCTGCTATAAATACCAGGGTGCACATACCCCTTCGGATCCCTACATTGGTATCTTTGAGGTAAATACCCAGTAGTGCAATTGCTGGGTCGTAGGGAAGCTCTATTTTCAACTTTTTGAGGAACCTCCATACCGTTTCCCAGAGTGGTTGCACCAGCTTGCATTCCCACCAACAGTGTAGGAGGGTTCTCCTTTCTCCGCATCCCTGCCAACATCTGTCGTTTCCTGACTTGTTAATTTTAGCCATTCTGACTGGTGTGAGGTAGTATCTCAATGAGGTTTTGATTTGGATTTCCCTGATGCTGAGCGATATTGAGCACTTTTTCATGTGTCTGTTGGCCATTTGGATGTCTTCTTTGGAAAAATGTCTGTTCATGTCTTCTGCCCATTTCTTCATTGGATTATTTGTTCTTTGAGTGTTGAGTTTGATAAGTTCTTCATAGATTTTGGATACTAGCCCTTTATCTGATATGTCATTTGCAAATATCTTCTCCCATCTGTCAGTTGTCTTTCAGTTTTGTTGACTGTTTCTTTTGCTCTGCAAAAGCTTTGTATCTTGATGAAGTCCCAATAGTTCATTTTTGCCTTTGCTTCCCTTGCCATTGGCAACGTTTTTAAGAAGTTGCTGCAGCTGAGGTTGAAGAGGTTGCTGCCTGTGTTCTCCTTTAGGATTTTGATGGACTCTTATCTCACATTTAGGTCTTTCAACCATTTGGAGTCTATTTTTGTGTGTGGTGTAAGGAAATGGTCCAGTTTCATTCTTCTGCATGTGCCTATCCAATTTTCCCAACACCATTTGTTGAAGAGACTGTCTTTTTTCCATTGGACATTCTTTCCTGCTTTGTCAAAGATTAGTTGACCATAGAGTTGAGGGTCCATTTTGGGGCTCTTTATTCTGTTCCATTGATCTATGTATCTGTTTTTGTGCCAGCACCATACTGTCTTGATGATGACAGCTTTGTAATGGAGCTTAAAGTCTGGAATTGTGATGCCGCCAGCTTTGCTTTTCCTTTTCAACATTCCTCTGGCTATTCAGGGTCTTTTCTGGTTCCATACAAATTTTAGGATTATTTGTTTCATGTCTTTGAAAAAAGTAGATGGTATTTTGATGGGGATTGCATTGAATGTGTAGATTGCTCTAGGTAGCATTGACATCATCACAATATTTGTTCTTCCAATCCATGAGCATGGAACGTTTTTCCATTTCTTTGTGTCTTCCTCAATTTCTTTCATGATTATTTTATAGTTTTCTGAGTACAGATCCTTTGCCTCTTTGGTTAGATTTATTCCTAGGTATCTTATGGTTTTGGGTGCAATTGTAAATGGGATCGACTCCTTAATTTCTTTCTCTTCTGTCTTGTTGTTGGTGTATAGGAATGCCGCTAATTTCTGTGCATTGATTTTATATCCTGCCACTTGACTGAATTCCTGTATGAGTTCTAGCAGTTTTGGGGTGGAGTCTTTTGGGTTTTCCACATAAAGTATCACATCATCTGCAAACAGTGAGAGTTTAACTTCTTCTTTGCCGATTTGGATGCCTTTTATTTCTTTTTGTTGTCTGAATGCTGTGGCTAGGACTTCTAATACTATGTTGAATAGCAGTGGTGATAGTGGACATTCCTGCCGCATTCCTGACATTAGGGGGAAAGCTCTCAGTTTTTTCCCATTGAGAATGATATTCGCTGTAGGTTTTTCATAGATGGCTTTTATGATATTGAGGTATGTACCCTCTATCCTTATAGTCTGAGGAGTTTTGATCAAGAAATATGCTGTACTTTGTCAAATGCTTTTTCTGCATCTATTGAAAGGATCATATGATTCTTGTTCTTTCTTTTGTTAATGTATTGTATCACGTTGATTGATTTGCAGATGTTGAACCAACCTTGCAGCCCAGGGATAAATCCCACTTGGTCATGGTGAATAATCCTTTTAATGTACTGTTGGATCCTATTGGCTAGTATTTTGGTGAGAATTTTTGCATCCATGTTCATCAGGGATATTGGTGTGTAATTCTCCTTTTGATGTGGTCTTTGTCTGATTTTGGGATCAAGGTAATGTTGGCCTCATAAAACAAGTTTGGAAGTTTTCCTTCCATTTCTATTTTTTGGAACAGTTTCAGAAGAATAGGTATTAATTCTTCTTTAAATGTTTGGTAGAATTCCCCTGGGAAGCCGTCTGGCCCTGGGCTCTTGTTTATTGGGAGATTTTTGATGAGTGCTTTAATTTCTTTAGTGGTTATAGGTCTGTTCAGGTTTTCTATTTCTTCCTGGTTCAGTTTTGTTAGTTGATACATCTCTAGGAATGCATCCATTTCTTCCAGGTTATCTAATTTGCTGGCATAGAGTTGCTCATAATATGTTCTTATAATTGTATTTCTTTGGTGTTGGTTGTGATCTCTCCTTTTCCATTCATGATTTTGTTGATTTGGGTCATTTCTCTTTTCTTTTTGATAAGTCTGGCCAGGGGTTTATCAATCTTGTTAATTCTTTCAAAGAACCAGCTCCTAGTTTTGTTGATCTGTTCTACCATTCTTTTGGTTTCTATTTCATTGATTTCTGCACTGATCTTTATTATTTCTCTTCTCCTGCTGGGTTTAGGCTTTATTTGCTGTTTTTTCTCTAGCTCCTTCAGGTGTAGGATTAGGTGTTTGAGACCGTTCTTGTTTCTTGATAAAAATTTGTATTGCTATATACTTTCCTCTTAGGACTGCCTTTGCTGCATCCCAAAGATTTTGAACAGTTGTGTTTTCATTTTCATTGGTTTCCATGAATTTTTTAAATTCTTTAATTTCCTGGTTGACCCATTCATTCTTTAGTAGGATGCTCTTTAGCTTCCATGTATTTGAGTTCCTTCCAACTTTCCTCTTCTGACTGAGTTCTAGTTTCAAAGCATTGTGGTCTGAAAATATGCAGGGAATGATCCCAGTCTTTTGTTACCAGTTGAGACCTAATATGTGTGACCTAAGATGTGATCTATTCTGGAGAATGTTCCATGGGCACTAGAGAAGAATGTGTATTCCACTGCTTTGGGATGGAGTGTTCTGCATATGTCTGTGAAGTCCATTTGGTCCAATGTGTCATTTAAAGTCTTTATTTCCTTGTTGATCTTTTGCTGAGATGATCTGTCCATTTCAGTGACGGGGGTGTTAAAGTCCCCCACTATTATTGTATTGTTGTCAGTGTGTTTCTTTGCTTTTGTTATTAATTGCCTCATATAATTGGCTGCTCCCATGTTAAGGGCATAGATATTTACAATTGTTAGATCTTCTTGTTGGATAGACTCTTTAAGTAGGATATAGTGTCCTTCCTCATCTCTTATTACAGTCTTTGGTTTAAAATCTAATTTGTCTGATATAAGGATTGCCACCCCAGCTTTCTTTTGGTGTCCATTAGCTTGGTAAATGGCTTTCCACCCCCTCACTTGCAATCTGGGGGTGTCTTTGGGTCTAAAGTGAGTCTCTTGCAGACAGCGTATCTATGGGTCTTGTTTTTTAATCCAACCTGATAGCCTGTGTCTTTTGATTGGGGCATTTAGCCCATTTACATTCAGAGTAACTATTGAAAGATATGAATTTAGTGCCATTGTATTGCCTGTAAGGTGACTATTACTGTATATTGTCTGTATTCCTTTCTGGTCTATGTTACTTTTAGGCTCTCTCTTTGCTTAGAGGACTCCTTTCAATATTTCTTGTAGGGCTGGTTTCATGTTTGCAAATTCCTTTAGTTTTTGTTTGTCCTGGAAGCTTTTTATCTCTCTTTCTATTTTCAATGACAGCCTAGCTGGATATAGTATTCTTGGCTACATATTTTTCTTGTTTAGTGCTCTGAATATTTCATGCCAGTCCTTTCTGGCCTGCCGGGTCTCTGTGGATAGGTCTGGTGCCAGTCTAATGTTTCTACCATTGTAGGTTACAGATCTCTTCTCCCGAGCTGCTTTCAGGATTTTCTCTTTGTCTCGGAGACTTGTAAGTTTTACTATTAGATGTTGGGGTGTTGATCTAGTTTTATTGATTTTGAGAGGGGTTCTCCTGGATTTTGATGCCTGTTTCCTTCCCCACATTAGGGAAGTTCTCTGCTATAATTTGTTCCAATATACCTTCTGCCCCTCTCTCTCTTTCTTCTTCTTCTGGGATCCCAATTATTCTAATGTTGTTTTGTCTTATGGTATCGCTTATCTCTCAAATTCTGCCCTCGTGATCCAGTAGTTGTTTATCTCTTTTTCTCAGCTTCTTTATTTTCCATCATTTGGTCTTCTATATCACTCACTGATTCTCTCTTCTGCCTCATTTATCCTAGCAGTTAGTGGCCCCATTTTTTATTGCACCTCATTAATAGCCTTTTTGATTTTGACTTGGTTAGATTTTAGTTCTTTTATTTCTCCAGAGAGGGTTTCTCTAATAATTTCCATGCTTTTTTCAAGCCCAGCTAGGATCTTTAAAATCATGACTCTGAACTCTAGGTCCAACATCATACTAATGTCCATATTGAGTAGGTCCCTGGCAGACGGTACTACCTCTTGTTCTTTTTGTTGAGGTGATTTTTTCCATCTTGTCATTTTAGTCAGAGGAGAATAGATGAATGAGAGAACAAAATGCTAACAGGGTTACAACATCCCCAGAAAATATACTCTAAACAAAGCAGAAAAGACCTGAAGCTGGGGGGAAAGAAAGGGAAAGAAAGAAAAAAGAAAAAGAAAGAAAGAAGAAAAGAAAAAAGAAAAAGAAAGTTATATCTATTTCTGTCAAAAGAAATAGATAAAAACAAATAAAAACAGAACAAAACAAAAAAAAACAAAATATGATCAAATATGATCAGGCTGGTGCATAGATCAGTGCCACACACTAGATTTTGGGTGTATTTTGGTCTTTTAGAAGAAAGTGCCTCCCAAAATTTCAAAGAAACAAAAACCTATTTATGTATAAAAATAAGGGTTGATATGATGAAGGGATGGAATATGACTGTAAAGATGAAAATTATAAATATTTTACAAAAGGAATTGATAAGAGGTTGTTTGAAAAAAGAAAGAAGAGGATTTAAAAAAAAAGGGAGAGAATGTGATCAGGCAGGAGATTAGAACAAAGCCATACACTAGAGATTTAGGGTATATTTTGATCTGTTAGAAGAAACTGTATCTCAAAATTTTAAAGAGAGAACTTATATATATATATATAATGCCAAAAATAAGAGTAACTACTATGAAGGGATAGACTATGACTCTAAAAATGAAAAATAAAAATGTTTTTTAAAAAGGGGAGTGATAAGATGTCAGTTGAAAAGGGAAAAAGAAAAATTCAAAAAAAAAAAAAGACAGTTAAAAAAATTAACTTTGAAAGACTAAAGAATCATAGGAAAAAAGCCATGAATTCTATGTGCAGTATTCCCCTAGCGCTGGAGTTCTCCCTTTCTCCTTGATCGGTAAACTTGGTCTTGGCTTGCTGGCTGTTCTTGCTGATCTTCTAGGGGTGGGGCCTGTTGCCGTCGTTCCCAAATGTCTTTGCTGGAGGCGGAATTGCCCACCCTTGCCTGGTCCGGGCTAAATAATCTGCTCGGGTTTGCTCTCGGGAGCTTTTGCTCCCTGGAAGCTTTCCGTACACCTTTGTAGGACAAGAGTGAAAACGGCAGCCTCCCAGTCTCTGCCCTGGAGGAGCTGAGAACTCGGAGCCCGCTCCTCAGTGCGCCCCCAGAGAAAAGCAGTCAGTCACTCCTGTCTCCCCGGTCTCCGGCCGCACTCCGTGCTCACCCGGCCTGTGACTGAGCGTTTCTATCTCTGGCACCCAACTCGGTGTGGAGTCTCCAAACCCAGCAGATCCCTGCGGTGCGCTCCCGCGCCACTCCTCCCGAGGGAGGAAGGGGAGTCTCCCCGGATCTGCCGCTTGTTGGGTCCCTGCTGGAGGAGCAGTGGCCTGACTGTGCCCTGGATCATGGTTTATGGCAACCCCGAGCTGAAAGCCCGCTCCTCGGCTCCGTTTCTGCAGCCGGCTTCCCTGCTCTGATACCTGGGAGCTCTGCCGCACTCAGGCACCCCGGTCTTCCTGTGACCCCGAGGGTCCTGACACCACACTGTCCTGCAAGGATTCCACCCCCCGCTTAGCCACTGGAGTGACGTCCCTCAGCGGAGCCGACTTCTAAAAGTTCCGATTTTGTGCTCCGCGGCTCTAGCACTTGCCGGAAGCGGCAAACGGAGGCCTCCTCCCCCGCCGTCTATCCTCCCGAATATCGCCTCAGATTCACTTCTCCACACGTCCTACCTTCCAGAAAGTGGTCGCTTTTCTGTTCAGAGAGTTGTTGCTATTCTTTTCTTCGATCTCCTGTTGAGTTCGTAGGTGTTCAGAATGGTTTGATCCCTATTCAGCTGAATTCCTGAGACCAGACGAGATCCAGGTCTCCTCCTCCTCTGCCATCTTGCTCCACCCCTCCCCACTAATCTTCTTATTCTTTCTCTGTCTTTGAGTATCCTGGTCTCTTGGGGTAAATTATATGGAGAAGGGCCTTGTAAACCAGAAGGTAAGCATTATTAATATTATTAGTTGCTTCTTCCTTGTGCGGCATTTGAAGGATAAGCAGCTTCATCCTGTAAGAAGACACAGAAAGGTTCTCTGTGCTGAGTCACAGAGAATGAAATTATAGTTAATATAAATGTAAATTCTGCTTTCTTTCTGAAAGAAGAAAAAATAGACTGCCTCTCCCCACCATGGCAGGCCCAGAGTCAGAAAAGCAGCAAGAATATATAAAAAGGGCCATTCAGACGACACTAGCCCTAGAGTTTACCTTAACACATTCAAACCCCAACCTACCACATTCCAGTTCTGTGATAATGGGCACGTTACTTAACATCTCTGTGCTTTTGTCTCATCATCTTTAAAATAGGAATAAGGGCGCCTGGGTGGCTCAGTCCATTGGGCGTCTGCTTTCGGCTCAGGTCATGAATCTCTGGGTCCTGGGATCACCCCACATTGGGCTTCCTGCTCGGCAGGAAGCCTGCTTCTCCTTCTGCCCCTCCCCCGCTAATGAACTTTTTCTCTCTTCCCTCTTTCAAATAAATAAATAAAATCTTAAAAAAAAAATAGGAATTAGGGCACCTGGGTGGTTCAGTCAGTTAAGCATCTGTCTTCAGCTCAGGTCACGATCCCAGGGTCCTGGATCGAGTCCCGCATCAGGCTCCCGGCTCAGCCGGGACCCTGCTTCTCCCTCTGCCTGCCACTCCCCCTGCTTGTGATCACCCCTCTCTCTCTCTCTGTCAAATAAATAAATAAAATCTTTTTAAAAAATAGGAATAAAAATAGCCCGGTGCTCCATATGTTTGTCAAAGGGATTGATGACGTATGCTTGTAAAGACATGACCAGGGCCTAAAGGCATACTACATACCCTATAAATGCTGGTTCAACAACAGGTAATTAAGTCTCCAACAGCAAAAAATAAATAAATAAATAAATAAATAAATAAGATCATGTGGGAAAAGATGGCCACACCTAATGATAAATTCCCTCTTACCATGGACCCTGCCCAGGTTTCCTCATCGTGACCTCCCTAATGCCAAGAGTCACCCATGTTCCAGATCTTGGCCTCCTTTTCCCTTTTCAAAAATATTCCTCTGCAAAGGACCCATTTCCCCTTAATATAAATGGATGGTAACTGGAGAAGCAGAGCCTTGAGCAGGTGTGTGCAGGACCATGGGGGGTGGGATAACCAAGGAGGGAAACTAAAACATGGTTTCAGGTCTGACTTGCCCAGGTATGGCTGAATGGCCAGGGGCAGGTCACTCTCCCTCCCAGGTTCATTCCCTCATTGAACAATACAATGAGCATGTCTGAGTTCTAATAAATTTTTATTTACAAAGACCAGTTTGGCCTGCCCGCTATTGTTTGTTGACCCCTGGTCTAGATCAGCTGTTCCAAATGATTTCTCCACTAGAAATTCCTTTTATTAGGCATTGTCTTATGGATGCCATACTTAGAAGATTTTTACAGATAGAATTATGTCTCCAGCTTTATTATAAATATACCATATAATATATATTACATATTTATGCAATAAGCTCTGATTTTATATATAACACATATGAAATGTCAATCAGAACTTTCCAGTGATATGCAATAACCAGTGTTAAGTCACCAGGTTAATATATACCTAACAAAAATAATAAAACACGACATTTTAGTTAACCTATTTGACCTTAACGTGGGTAAATATAGGTAACAGAAAACCCCTCACAAATCTAATAAAACCTTGGAGGCACCCTAGATGTCTGGAGGTCCCACTGACCCAGACCTTTTATCTTAACCTTCTTTAATGTCAGAACATTGATTTATGACTGACGGTATGGCTTTGGATAGGTCTCATCTAATTTCTGGCTCTCTCTTTCTGCCTCACAGAGAGGAGGCGGTTGGTGATCTCTACATTATTGGCCCTGTCATTTTATGATTCTAAGATCCAAATCTTTTAAATACATGTGCTGGTTTAGGAGACAGCTCCCCCCAGGTAACAGGGTATTATAAATGCCATCAAATCATGGGTCTCCTTCCTAAGGACGCTTCAGGTTGGTCCCGAAATTGGTGACTATCAACTCTCAGTCTTCAGCCCCTGACGGGGAATAGGACATTTGGGGTAAAGTTGGTTTATATGAATTCTTCCAATTATACCACAGATACCTGTCATGTCCCTTGAGGCTTCAGAGTCAAAGCATTTTCTGAGCATTCCCCTGAGTGAACCCAAGTCTGTGATCGGCGGAAACTACACAGATTTTTAGGAGGCTGCAGATTCCCTTCTGCCTGAGGGGTGTTCATGGAAACATGCTAACTCAAACACAATAAATAAAGATCCCCTCACATCAAACAAAATTGCAATTCCATCTCTCCTGCTCTGGCATCTCCCTCCCTGCCATCCTGCTTGGGAAGATCCCAACGTACAACTGTTTTCCGTGATCAGGGAAAGACAGGGAGGAAGGCTGAGGACAACACGGAAGGCCTCGAGCAGTCCACACACTTGCCCAGCAAGGAGAGCCTGGTGCTCTGACCGACAGGCAGCACAACTCTGCACCAGCTAGAGGCTGCAGTGGAAAAAACACAGCGGGGCAGTGTTCTTACTATAACTGACCCATGAGTTTAGAAAAAATGAGGGCTGTGAGTCAAACTCCACCACCACACTTATGTACCCCGGTCTTCTTATCTGCCAACTATAAGAGACAGCAAATTCCATTTCTCATTTGTCTAGTGGCCTTGTCCCTCCTGATTTGTATGTCCCTAACAGAGGTCAGGAAAATGGCTTTGTACAGAGCCAGAGAATAAATACGTTAGCCTTTGTGGGATATAAGGTGTCTGTCACGATTCCTCAGCTCTGCCATTGTGGAGTGAAAGCAGCCACAGACAATATGAAATGAATGGGTATGGCTGAGTTCCAATAAAACTTTATTTACAAAAATAGGTGGCAGGCTGGGTTTGGCCCATAAGCTCTAGTGTGTGGATACCTGCTCTATGATAATACTAATGGTGTTATTTTGTTCCTCCCCAGAAAAAGCCTATGTAGGAGGAGCCCTTATCATCCCCACTTGACAGGTAAAGAATTCAAGGCCCAAAAACATGAATTACGTGTCTGAGTCACACAGCTATTGAGTGCCAGAGCAAGCCCATCCACCCTCTAAACCCATAACCACGATCCTACAACCATCTCCCTGGGCACTTCTCATGGCAGCCTATTAGTCCATCCCAAGAGCTCTCCAACCTCTTCCAGGGAGCTATAGCCATAGGGGTGTAGCCATTCTGCTGCCTCTGTGCAGAGTTGTCGCTATAACCTCTCTCGGCCTCTCGGGGTGCTCCATTGGCAAGAAGAATAAATTGATGATTTTCCCCTCTGTAACTGGAGCTTCATGGCCAATGCCCTCACCTTTAATGACCCAGGTTAGCAAACAATCTAGAAACCAAGAAATCACAACCCGGTATATCTTGTGGTTGTGGAGTCCATTGAGCCTGGACTGGAGTAAACCACTCTTCCATCTCCAGAACTGATTTAAATCATTTGATAGGAATCATTTTCTCTATCAATGATAGGACCACTTACTTCAAAATCTTTCATATTCATTTATCTTGAGAGAATCAGAAATTTGTTCATTCTTAAAGGTACCATTCTGTATAATACTCCACTCTATGGCCGGTTATGATCTAGCACCATGACTTTCTCTGGTACCAATAACTATCAGCGCCCGATGGACTGCTGTTTGAAAGATCTCCCTCTTGAGCTATCATATGAAGATCTCTGGCTTGAGGCTGGTTCACAGGGGTTTCTTTTAACTGCTGACACCACCTCTGTGAATCTTTTAAGGGTACTGTCTGTCTCCTGGTATGACTCTGATCCATTTCCCTGAGGATCCAGCTTTCTCTTCCCTGGGCACTAACCATACATCAACACTGTGATTTTTTTTTTTTAAGATTCTATTAATTTATTTGAGAGAGAGAGAATGAGAGATAGAGATAGAGAGCACGAGAGGGAAGAGGGTCAGAGGGAGAAGCAGACTCCCTGCTGAGCAGGGAGCCCGCTGTGGGACTCGATCCCGGGGCTCCAGGATCATGACCTGAGCCGAAGGCAGTCGCTTAACCAACTGAGCCATCCAGGCGCCCAACACTGTGATTTTTTAATTAGCTCTGTGAGACATACACTTAAAATCAAATCCCAAAAATAAACTGGGACTCATCGAAGAAAAGAACCCAGATGTTTTTCTGGAGATATGGACTAAATCCTGAGTTCCGGCATGAGGACAGACAGGCAGCCAAGACCACCTTTGGCCACAAGCAGCTGCCTCCGTTTCCACAGGTCCTTCCACACTACCCTTTGGAAGGTGGTCTTTCCATTCCCAGTTTGCTACTTTCTTCTTGAATGAAGGGGAGCAAGAAGGGCACCACCTGACCAAGCCCTGCAGAGATGATCAGACTTTTAGGGATAAGTGTGCCAGGGGTGCGGCTCCAGAAATCCCATTAGGGATTTCCAAGGCCTTCTCAAGATTCAGAATCAACATCTCCTGGGGGGTTCTGAGTCCCTATGCCAGGGCTAAATACATCCTTACAACTCGAGTTTAACCCAAGGCCACAGACAGCCTCTGCCACTACTTACTCTTGAAGGAAGAATCACTTTACGGTCTGATTCTACTCTCTACTCCACCCATAGTCCCCTCTTAGGAAAAACTCCATGGAAGTCTTGATTGACAGTGAGTCAGGAAACACCCCCTCCCCCACATCCCTAAAAGGTGCCAAGTAATGCAAAAATTCAGAAGACACCAATGGAGGTCTTATCCCAAGGATACTGTCCAGTTTCTACAAAGCAGTCCATTGCATGAGAGACAGCCATATTTTTAGACTAGATAGATGATTGATAGATAGATAGATAGATAGATAGATAGATAGATAGATAGATGATAGATAGATAGATAGATAATAGATAGATAATCTTTATGAATCACCTGAAGGCAATGTACAAATGTTTTTAGCTCAAGCAGAAAGATGGAAAAATATAGCATTAACTTTAGTTCCTGAGGAAACAGAAAAAAAGGAAATAGTGCCTTCTCTGTGTCTTAAGGCACAATTACAACAAAATGCAACACAGCCCGCATCAATTAAGCTTCTTGCATATACCTGGCACCATGCTAAGAGATGAATGAGCATGTGTCTGCCTGAGAGAGTTCCCAATCTAGCACAGAAGGAAAAAAACACCAACAAATAACTATAATATAAGGCAGACTAGAATAAGTGCTATAACAAAGACAAAAGTGCAGAAAAAATAATAGGGTTGTTTGCTTTGTTTTCTCAAGGACCACGAATTTTAAAAATGTACCGAGGCATCCAGTGAGGGCAAGGGCTAATTGGCAATCTTCAGAGCTTAGCAACAACAAATGAAACGAAAACAGGATTTCTCATTCCCCAAAATAAAACATACTGAATTATGACCATAGATATCTTCTCAGTACTCCTAGAAATGATCTAAATGTCTCTTCTTCATTTATGACCTGAAAAATTCTGCAATAATAGGTCAAAGCCTAGAGAAGAAACCAGAATAAAATCTCACCATTTTATCGTCATCCTTTGTCTCTACCTCAGCCTCCCTAGGTCATTAAAGTCTTCATTTTTAGGTTTCTACAGGAGAAAGGCTTTTGCCTACGGGCCAACCTGAAATGACTCAGGATAATACCTTCTGAAAACACCTAAAAGTGTTTACTTCTCACATCTATTCACTCTGCAAATGCACATGAAATGCTTACTCGGTGCCTTACATGGTACCAGACTCTGAGATCAAGAGAGACACAAGACAGGGGCTCCCAGCCTCCATGAATTCACAGGGTAGCAATGCAGAGAAGGGAGGAGGGATCAAAGGACATTTGAAAGTGGTAAATGCACTAATGGTTTTATGTCCAAAGTACTGTAATTATATGAGCATCCAAATACAATTTCTTATGCACAAGGCTAAAGAAAGAAGCCAGAAGATCATCGGATATTTTAGAAAGAGTCAAGTAGCCTAGTACTTGAGGTTTGGCTTCCCAACTGGCCTCTTACCTCGAATCTCCTTTCGAAATCATCTTTCATCCTGCCAATAGCTCACACTCCCAAAGTTTCATTCTAACTGGTTTCATCCTGGGCTCAAAGACATGCAATGCCTCTCCTCTGGATTATTGAGTCAAGTCTAGACTCCGTAGCATGGCACCCAAGCACACCAAAACCTAGGCTCACCCTGCTGTTCCAGCCTTGCTTATGTGGTCCATAAACAGCTTTGAAGTGTCAGGCACTGCTCTGGGCATAGGAGATACTGGGAAAACAAGACAGTCCAGATTCCTAATTTTATAGAATAGTAGAAGGGAGACAAATTAAGTGAGCAAACCAAAATTTCAAATGGTGATGAGAGCTTTGAAGGAAAAGGAAACCGAGTCACAGAGAATGGCAGGGGAGATGCCTTCAGGTGGGTGGTCAGGACGGGGTTCTGAGCAAGTGACATTGAAGCTGAGACATGAGTAGCAGGCAGCAAGCCATGTGACCCTCTAGGGGTTGACCGTGTCAAACAAAGGAACTGGCCAAGACAAAGTCCTGGTAGAACCGTAAAGAAGGCCAGGAAGGGTAGAGCTTCAAGTACATGGGGGAGAGAGTGATGGGAGGAGAGGGTGGGGGTGGGGACAGTGCTTGAACCACATCACCTTGCAGGCAAAGTGGGAAATTTGGATTTTTACTCCATACCTGATGAGAAGCCATTCATGGATTTTAAGCAAAGAAGCAAACTAATGTGATATTCTGTTTAAATGGGTCAGTTCAGCTACTCTGAGGACAGGGATTGAACTGAGGCAAAAGACTGAGCGGGGAGAGCCTGTGTCACAGTTTAATTGACTTCACTTTTTCTTTTTTAGTGTTCCCTAAAATAATATTGGGTCTTAGAATGGGCATCTTTTAGGCTTGACCGAAAAGGGTACTGTGCAGGCTTGTTGTAAGGATCTAGAGTGGAAAGCCCTGTAATCCCTGTGGCTCTCTCTAACATTGCCAGGCTCCGAGGACATGAGTTCTAATCCCGGCACCCTGTGTCACTGAGACAAGTTACTCCAACCGGACTCTCTCATCGGCATCCCTACTGTCTTCAACAGGGAGGGCTCATGTAGTAGCTCTTGTGGAGTCAAAGTGGAAGATGGCTTGGACCCAAGTGGGAGCCAGAAAGACAGACAGAGGTGAATTGAGTCCTGATACGTGGGGACATACACTGACAAAATGTATTCTTGGGTCACATGAGGGAGGCAGAGGCAAAAGAAGACAGAAAGCCATCAGAGCTGACTTCAAAGGGCAGGAAGTGCTGCCATCTGAGCAGTCCCCAGGTCTCCCTTTCTTTGCCCCTCAAGGCCCCAAACACTCTGGAGTCAAACTGGAGAGATGTCACCTCTTGAGCACAACCTACTGTTTGCTAATGTGTTCCATTGACCATTTCCTTCATTTCTGCATTTTTGAAACCATAACTCAAGACTCCAAACCAATGTTGTATTTCTCACACTTGTCTGCTGAAATGGTCTCTTCTTCTATTCACGGTGCTTTTTATACCTCAATTACCACATCCCATTCCACCTCCAATTATTAATATTAATATTAGTGTGTTAATAGTATGTATTATCTATAATTCATGCATAACAGTGCATTATATGCATAGATGTATACTATAATTGTTATTAATATTATCGTGACCATGGATGCCACCTCCACCCACAAACCATAAACTGCCTCTGTGACCAGTTTTTCTTCACCTTTGTATCCTCCCGTGAATCACTGCATCCACAAACATCTGTGGAAGAAGGTAGAGATGTTGTCGATAATACTGACATCTGTTCCTCACCTGGTTGCTCGGTCCTAGACTGCATTATAATTCTTAAGGAGATTGGGGAGATTAATCCATTTTCCAGATGAGAGAGTCCAGTTTGAATAACTTGTCTCAGTGACACAGGGTGCCGGAATTAGAACTCATGTCCTCAGAGCCTGACAATGTTAGAGAGAGCCACATGGATTACAGAGCTTTCCGCTTTAGATCCTTACAACAAGCCTGCACAGTATCCTTTTCGGTCAAGCCTAAAAGATGCCCATTCTAAGACCCAATATTATTTTATGGAACACTAAAAAAGAAAAAGTGAAGTCAATTAAACTGTGACACAGGCTCAAACACCATCCATTAGAGGGACATCCTGATTTCAGAGATGCGAGAAAATGGGAGGGAAAAAAAAAATGTATCTTAGAAGTCTCCACTGCATAAGTGAGGGAACTAAAGCTGAGAGACAGTGAGCACTCTGGCCCAACACTCAGACACCAGACCTAGGAGGCAAACTCTTTGGCTGCAAGAACAGTAGTCTTTCTATGTTAGCAGTGAGACCCCCTCTGTCATCTTGGATTTTTCAAAAGAGGCACAATCATAACAGGTAAACATAAAGAAATAGAGATCAAATGGGGAGGCCAGGCTGAATCTGGGTTCTACACTAATGCACTCACCAAAAGCCCACAACTTACTGGTCTTTATTGAAATGGGGCGGGGTGGGGGGAGTCTGCTGAGCACCTTCTCTGTGAGTGGCACTGTCCAGAATTGTCAGGGATAATGGTAATTTATGTTTTCGTCCACACCTGCTCTCTTCCCTGCTTTAGTCAACTGCTAACACAACTTCTCTCCGGGGGAAGACGAGGGAGGGGCTGGAAAACAGCTCTTGTTCACCACAGCTCAGCTAAATTGCATTTGCTGTCTTTTGCATAGAGCTATAAAGTGTTATAGAAAATGCAGCATGGATTTTTAATTTTCTCCTTGTCACTGGGTGCTGTAATCACATAATTAACCAAGTGGTAGAGATAGTCATTTATAGCAAATGGGCAAAACAATCACAGAGGTTAGCCACCCAGGGACCGAAAAGATTACATTTGCCTCTCTAAAAGGCATGTGCGGACAGACAGCTTCCCTATCCCTTGGCTGTTTGGGAACCGACACCCAGAGAACACAGCATCAGAGTAAAGGAAGGGCATTGAGTTTGTCCTTCAAGACAAATGAATTGCTATCGGCTCAGTGGTTTGGAAGGCCCTGAAAAGTACGGGGTGGGGATGGGAACCCAGGGCCAGCAGTCAGCAGCTCCGTACATGTCCCCACACTACCCTCCATCCCACAAGGTGCATGCTATTCTGATAAGTGCCTTTCTTTGCTCAGGCCCCTCCCTCTGCCCGAAATGCCCTTCCTGCCTGCTTCCATTCTCTTTCCAGAGCCTTTCCTTCCTTCCATGGCCAACCACCTCCCCCATGGCCCATAGTTCCTCATGTCTACCACTAGGGTGGCATTTCTCATAGCCTGTCTTGGAGACAAATAGCAGCAACAAATATGAAACATATGTACACAAACATAAATAATATAGAATATAGATAATTATACACACACACTACCACCACCACCACTACCACCACCAGATTGTGGGCAAAAACGAATAGAACCCTGTTGAAGTCCAGAAACGGTCTTGCTTACCTGCCTTCTCTGGTAGAGAAGCCCCTCCCTCACTGAGCATGGCAATTTCAAAGATGGTACAAGGACCCACTCTCTGGGATCCAGGGATGAGAACCAAATAAGTGATTTTGAGGGGAGGTTTGACCAACACCAGAAAGCTCTCCTGTACACCATTACCTCAAATTAGTTTTGTCATGGCAGCCTAAAATTCCGCCATGGGTATCAAGCATCATTTTCTCCACAGAATGCTCTCTTTTAAAATGTAACACCCAGGGGCATCTGGGTGGCTCAGTGGGTTAAGCATCCGACTATTGATTTCAGCTCAGGTCATGATCTCAAGGTCACAGAGTCTCAGAATCATTGGCTTGAGCCCCACATCAGGCTCTATGCTCAGCAAGGGATCTGCTTCTCTCTCTCTCTCTGCCCCTCCCCCTGCTCACACACTCTCTCTCTCTCTCAAATAAATAAATAAATCTTTAAAGATTAATTAATTAATTAAAATGCAACACCCATGGCATAGGTAGCATTTTGACTTATGCTAATTTACATTGAGTTTTGGCGCACAGTATCTTATGTCTTTCTTCCCTAAAACATGAAGCCCAGACAGCAGGAAACACTTCTCCCAACAGACACATGAAAAAATGCTCCACATCACTCGGCATCAGGGAAATACAAATCAAAACCACAATGAGATACCACCTCACACCAGTCAGAATGGCTAAAATTAACAAAACAGGAAACAACAAATGTTGGCGAGGATGTGGAGAAAGGGGAACACTCTTACACTGTTGGTGGGAATGCAAGCTGGTACAACCGCTCTGGAAAACAGTATGGAGGTTCCTCAAGACATCAAAAATAGAACTACCCTATGACCCAGCAATTGTACTACTGGGCATTTACCCCAAAGATACAGATGTAGTGAAAAGAAGAGGCATGCACCCCAATGTTCATAGCAGCAATGTCCACAATAGCCAAACTGTGGAAAGAGCTGAGATGCCCTTCAACAGATGAATGGATAAAAAAGATGTGGTTCACATATACAATGGAATATTACTCAGCCATCAGAAACGATGAATACCCACCATTTGCATCGACATGGATGGAACTGGAGGGGATTATCCTAAGTGAAATAAGTCAGTCAGAGTAAGACAATTATCATATGGTTTCACTCATATGAGGAACATAAGGAATAGAGTGGAGGACCACAGGGGAAGGGAGGGAAAACTGAATGGGAAGAAATCAGAGAGCAAACCATGAGAGACTCTTGACTCCCAGAAACAAACTGAGGGTTACAGAGGGGAGGTGTGTGGGGGGAGGGGTAGCTGGGTGACGGGCTTTAAGGAGGGCATGTGATGTGATGAACACTGGATGTTATACACAACTAATGAGTCATTGAACACTACATCAAAAACTAATGACATAATATACGTTGGCTAATTGAATTTAAATTAAAAAAAGAAAAAAACACTTCTCACCTGAATAGGCAGGTCAACAGGGAGGGAACTGGGAAGAAGGAGGCTCTATGTGACATGCTAAGTAGTAGGTACTTATGGAGCAGATACTTCAGACCAGGGACTATCCGTCTTCCTCCTCCAGACTTGGAAACAGGTATTATTATTATTATTTTTCATTTCACAGATGACAAAGGAAGGTTAAGTAATTTGTCCAAAGTGGAAGCGGAGGTACTGGAATTCAACCTTGGGCCCATCTGAAGCCAAACCCATGCCCTTGCCCTACACCAAGGACACACAGTACAGGGCTGCTTTCCCTTCCCCCCCCCACCCATCCCACTAAAGGGCCTCAACTGGCCCTTATGCTTTTGCCTTTCTCGCCATCAAAACTTGCTCTAAGGAAAGAGTCTAACTATGTGTCACTTATACCTTAGAAACAAGATGAGATGCCGACAGCCCAGGGAAAGAAGACAAACCCATTAAATTAAAATCATATGAAATACGGTAAGATAGTCTTAAGTCTCTTCCAAAAGAGTGTCAGACACTGGAAAGGGATGGGAGGTTTAAGGTCCTATGTGAGCCTGCAGGATGCTGAGGAAGGGGTGGGGAAGGGCAGGGAGGGGCAGGGACCCAAGGCAGAGAGGGCTACCAGGACACCCAAAATTACCCCTGCCTCAGTGGCCAAGCTGAGAACACTTCAGTGGCAGAGTCTTTGAATCCTCAGAACCAGCAATAAAAAGTTTCTAAGAGGCATCCAGTCATCTTTCTCAATCTTCTTAACTTCATGTAAGAGAGGAAAATATCTTTTTCTTCTACTCTTCTAAGTTCTGGGCTGGGGGCCTTGGAACAAAAGACAGCTTAACAAGAGAAAAGCATACCAATGTATTTAATATATACTTTACATGACATGGAAGCCTTCATAAGGAAATGAAGACCCAAAGAAGTGTTAAACCTGAGCATTTTTTTTGCTAGGTTTGAGGAAGAGTGGAGAGTCGTGGAGAAAATGTGATAGGACAAAGGGTATGAACCAAAAGTAGTAAACTGGGGGAAACTTAGCAAGAGCTGTCCCTTCCGATTCCTGTCAGCATCCCTCCATCTTCAGAGAGAAGGATGCTCCTTTCCTCCTGTTATAGGAGGGCATCCCTTACGTGAGGGTCTCATGAGCAGCTGCAGGGGAAGATAAGGAAATCCTTCCCGCACCTGCCATTTCTTAAAATTCCCTCACCTTAAAATATTCAGTACACCAAGGTTCCACATTTTGGGGTAGTGTGTCCCGAACCCTTTCACCTGCAACCCTTTCTGATAGACATACAATCTCACAGCCCTTAAAGAGAGGAAACATAGGGCCTCCCTGTTGAGTATTCCCATGAGCCAAGAAGTTTTAGTGGAGTTCCAAATGATAGGTATAGTTGTGTCTTCCCATCAGAAATTATTATGCCTCTTCCCCCCCTTCCAAATCTGATTTGCCCCATTTGTTCTAAGATACTCTTTCCCCCCCACTCTGGCATCTTTCACCAATTCCACCCTCTGAGGAAGACAGAGTTTGGGGCTCCAAGCACCCCAACTCGGCTCATGTTTGGGGTGAAGGGAGTGGCCTTGTACAATGAGAAGCAGGATAGAAAAATCCCCAAATTCATGTGTCCTTATGGTTCGTGGAGCTCGAGATCCCCAGATGAGTATTAAGCTAAGCACAGAGAGCTGGTGTCCTTCCACCAACATGGAAGCTTCTCCCACATGGAGGAGCCTGCCGGGTGAGTCTGATAGATACCACAAAGACCTTGCCTGACAACTGGCTATGATCTGGTCAGCATCTGCTCCTATTCTTCAGAGCAAAAGCAAAAGCCTTTAACGTTGACTGTAGTCCATCTGCATGTCAGGCCCTTTACATCAATGATCATATTTCAACCACAAAGCAGTTCACTCAAAAATCCATGTTTCCCCATTTTATTTTATTGTTCATATCATTAGCTGAAGTGACAATGCTTATTTACTGGCTTACTTGTGTATAGTCTGCCCCCCCCCACCCACTGGAATATAAATTCCATGAGACACAGTTGGTGTCCTCTCCCCCACCGTGTTCCCAGAAGCTAGAAAGATGGTCTGCACTTAATAAATATTTGTTGAATAAGGAAATCGTGCAGGTAGGAAAGTGAAGTTCAGATAAGTTAAATAACATGTTCCAAGTCAATCAACTACAAGAGAAGAGCTAAGAATTGAATAGACCCAGGCTTGGCAAACTCTAAAGCCATGCATGCTTTTTCCATGATACTATGTGGCCTTCCTAAAAAGAAGGAAGTCCAACCCCCACTTCCTTCTTGCCTAACTTTGTTTAAAAGGAGCTTAACCCCCTTGGCCAGGGCCTTTCAGACAGAAGTATCTCTTCCCCACTGACGGTGGCATCGTGTTAGCTGAGAATGCCCAGAGCTGGAAACCTTACCTCTCATGATCTCATTACCTCTCACGCTTCAGCTCCATAGACTGTGGGATAATGCAAATCAGAAAAATACAAGAAACATGACTGCGAAGACCTGTATGTGAGAAAGTTTGAGGACAGCTGGTTGAGAGCAATGATTCTCAGTGTGGTCCCCCAGACAGCAGCATCAGTATCACTGGGGGACTTAGCAGAAACGCACATTCTTGGGCCCCACCCTGGTTCTACTGAATCAGAAACTCTGGGGTGGGGCCCAGCCATCTGTGTTTTAAGAAGCCCTCTAGGTGATTCTGATATTCACCAAAATTTGCGAATCACCTGTGTAGTAAACAGAAGAAAGGAGGGGAATGGCAAATGCCATCAATTTTTTTTTTTTTTTTTTGAGAGAGAGAGAAAGCAGGAGGGAAGGGCAGAGGGAGGGAGAGAGAATCTGAGCACAGAGCTTGACACAGGGCTCGATCCCACGACCCTGAGAACATGACCTGAGCCAAAATCAAGAGTCAGATGCTTAACCAACCAAGCCACCCAGGCGCCCCCAAATGCCATCAATCTTTAACAGTTGTGTCCTCCAGTTGAGACTCCAGTAAGAATTAAGGCAAGGAGAGATCCATGCAAATTGAGAACATCAGCCTGACAAAGGCTAACTTTTCCTTCTTTGAGGCTCCCTTTCTTAGCATGGTCCAGAGGCCCGGGTGAAATGGAACGCACTAAATTCAAACGATGCCTTTGACTACCCTGGATTTTAATTTTCCAGGCATGTCCTTCAGGCCAGCTTCACTTGAGAACAAGCTCAGAGTCTCTCCCTAAAAAGAAAATAGAAAGCTATTACTTGCTCCCTACCCCACCCCCTCGCCCTGAAATTGTCTTCTTCCATCCTAGCCCGCTGGCTTTAATTAGGAGGAGTAAAGCAGCGTGCAGACTGGAGACGGCAGGCGGTCTTAGCACAAAAATGTGTTCAATAAACAGCTTTGGATAATCAGAGGTCGCAATGTCTCCATGTCTGCATTCTCCTCCTTCTTTCTGGCTTCTCCTTCCCCATCTTGGTTGTCTTACCATTGGAACCTCATTAGTCAAAAGGAAGCCACCAGCTCCAAGTCCTGTGCTATGAGCTTAGGAGGGGGGCCATCTTCACAAGAAGTGGAGGGCTGGGAGGAGGAAAGTCAGAATAAATGAAATCATATTGCATGTGCACAATCAGCTATAATTAGGCATCTTATAAATACCTATTATACAAATGCATTACAGTGACAAAATTAGGCATGTTTAAATGCATTCAGACTCTGGGCAGCAGAGGGTAATTTTTTTGGACCCAAGAGGAATCTGCTATATTAAAAAGAGCATTAAATGCATATTACTAAGCAAAAGAAGCCAATCTGAAAAGGCTACATACTGTATGACTCCCAACTCCACAGCTCTCTTTTCTCGAAAAGGCAAAACAATGCAGACAATAAAAAGATCAGTGGCTTTCAGTGGAGAGGGGAGTAGGGAGCGATGACTAGGCAGAGTTCAGAGATATTTAGGGCAGTGAAACTATTCTATAGGATATTGTAATGGTGGGTATCTGCCATTAATACTTTTGTCCAAACCCATGGAATGTACAACTCCGAGAGTGAACTCTCAACTATGGACTTCGGGGGATAATAATGTGTCATTGCAGGTTCATCAATTCGTAACAAATGTACCACTGTGGGTGAAGGCGGTTGTGGGTGTGTGGGGTCAGGGAATCCTGTATTTTCTGCTCAGTTCTGTTGTAAACGTAAAACTTCTCAAAAAAAAAATAATAATAACAAAGCTTATTATTTTTTTATTTTAAAGATTTTATTTATTTATTTGACACAGAGAGCAAGAGAGCACAAGCCAGGGGAGCAGCAGAGGGAAGGGAGAAGCAGGCTTCCCGCTGGGCAGGGAGCCCGATGCGGGGCTCAATCCCAGGACCCCGAGATCATGACGTGAGCCGAAGGCAAAGGCAGACGCCTACCATCTGAGCCACCCAGGCACCCTTATTATTATGTTTTTAAAAGCACTAGACTTGGTCTCAAAAGATATGGACTCTAACTCCGTCATGGTCTCGGTCACGTGCTGGCTGTGCAAACTTTGGTAAGTTACTTGGCTTCTCCGAACCTCAGTGACATCATCTATAAAATAAGAACAACAATATCTTCTATTTTTTTAAGATTTTATTTATTTATTTGAGAGAGTGAGAGAGAGCACCCAAGCCCGGGCAGTGGGAGAGAGAGAAGCAGACTCCCCGCTAAGCAGGGAGACCAAGGTGGAGCTCGATCCCAGGACCCTGGGATCATGACCTGAGCCGAAGGCAGACGCTTGATGACTGAGCCATGTAGGCGCCCTAGAATAATATCTTCTAGATAGAAATGTTGCAAAGGTTAAAATGAAGATATATGGATAGACACATGGCCAATGTTTGTTTAGTGAAAAATAATGGGAAAATAATATGCAGAATTTGGGGCACAGAATGGGGCTAGGATTCTAGTTGCCTTCTCTGAAGTAGACAGGGCTACCCTAGTCAGCACTACCTATATTATAACCTGACCGGGGATACAAATGTCTTCCTCTACCACTGAAAAATTGTATACCCCACTGGCCTGCTAGAAACCCAAGTGGTGTACTCCTAGGAGCAGCACATTTGGCTTTTAGAACCAAACTATACTATATTGTAAACACCTCAAAGGGAAGAAAAATGAATAACATCTTAGCGTTGATTAATGAGTTACATTCGACTTAAAAGCAACGTCCTAAGAGAACAGAACACAGAATATGTAAGTTTTGATAAAGGGGGTTGACAGAAAATCTGAAAATCACCAGAAGCTCAAGGCACTACCTGGAAAGGTATATTTAGTTTCGAATGTCAGAACGAGCAGTCAGAGGAGAGTTTTTAAGGCAAGCCACCAAACTAAGAGAGGAAATCAATCAAAAAACCAGCAACAAAGATACTGAGCCCCTACACTGAGCTGGCCACTGTTCTGATCAAAACAGGAATTCATGGATTATTTTTTGTAAGATTTTAATTTATTTATTTGACACAGAGAGAGAGAGCACAAGCAGGGGGAGCAGCAGGCAGAGGGGAAGAGAGAAGCAGGCTCCCTGATGAGTAAGGAGCCAGATGCGGGGCTCGACCCTGGGATCATGACCTGAACTTAAAAGGCAGATGCTGAACCCACTAAGCCACCCATGTGCTCAGGAATTCACGAATTTATGTTCTGGTGAAAGGGACAGACAAGAAACAAGTAAATAAATAAGCATAATAGCTAACTTTATGTATTATATTAAAGGGTAATTCATTCTAGAAAAAAAGAAAAGACAAAGCACGGTAAGGAAGAATAAAGAGTGCGAGATCCCATTTTAAATAGGGCAGCCAGGAAAACACTCATTGAGAAGACGACATTTGAGCAAAGAGTTGAAGGAGTTGAGAGCCAAGCAGGTCTCCCAAGCAGGGAGGAGTTTCCCAGGCAAAAGGGACATCTCAAGCAACGGCTCAAGGTGGCCGTGTTCCAGGCTATTCCAGGAATGGGAAGACCAGGACGGCTGGAGCTGAGCATGCAAGAAGAACAGAGGGAAGAGGTGAGAGATTTTAAGGGGTCCAATGCTGCAGGGCCTTGGGGCCACCATCAGGATGTTCATCTCTCTCTCTCTTGAAACGGGGAACTGTTACCAGGTTATGAGCCCAAAGAGCAGCATGATCTAGATTATGTGGTAGATGGATCACCCTGGCCATTGTGCCAAGACTCCAATCTAGGGGGACAAATGTAGAAGCAAGTGAGCTTCCCGGAGACCCTTGCAGTTGAACTTGCCAAGTAAGCACTGACAGTAGTTGAACCAGGATGACAGCAGGGGAGGTGTGAAGAGTCTCAGATCCTGTCTGTATGCGAGGGCAGACCACCAGGATCCCCTGAAGGAGTGGATGGGCAAGGCTTTGGCCTGAGCTACTGGAAGGATGGAGCCACCATCCACTGATGTAGGGAAGGCCTCCCTGGTGTAAGTTTGAGGGGCAATCAGGAGTTTGGAGGAAAGTGGCAAGAGGAGGAGTAGATGTAGCTCACAGTTCTCTGTATCTTGGCCTAGGTATGAGAGGGAACACAGCATTCATCGATGAGCCAATGCCATGTGACCACATTCAGCAGGAATCATTCAGAAGCATTTCCTAAGCCCTCAGTTTCCCCAAGGCAATGGAACAAACAAATCTAAAGAAACAGACAGAAGGACACATTAGTGTATTTGCTTACCCTCTATATGAGCATTCTCCCATCCCATGCCTACCCCAACCACCTTTGCCACCACACCAAGAGGACAGCCAAGTCCCCAGGAGTCACATTCAGTGAGATTGTGAGTTATTTCACCAATCCCCTAGAGAGTAAAGCCAGTGATCTCCTAAAGAGTCTGTGCCTACCACCCCCACTTGTTTGCCCCCCTCAAAACATGTTCACGGGAGAAGATCTATCCAATAAACCAATTTGCAGTTGGAAATAAGTGATTAAAAAGAAAAAAAGCTGAAAATACTGGGGATATTTTAAAGTAGACAACACCCTAAGCCAAGGGACAGAGTTATAAAATGTCTGCCATCCCATTAAGGGAACTTAAGGGTCAGTGGCCTTGGACTCACATCTCGCTGGAGCTACATCCAGAGATAATAGTGGGGCCACAGCCAGAAGTCAAAGCAGCTTCCTTGACTCCCGGTCCCACTCATCCCAAAAGGAGGAAGTAAGTTCATCTGGGGGTCAACACACTCACGCTTGCCCACATGTCCTTCCCTCTGTGTGGAACATCCTTCCCTCTGTTCTGTGACTCTGATCCAAGAAATAGAGAGCAAACAACAGCCTCATTCTCCCTGCCCCTCACTGCGAGACCCCCCTAGATAGGATGTGTGTGTATAATGCGCTCACGCACGTGTGCGTGTGTGCGGTGCCCGCGCATTAACTTCCAGAGATCGTAAACTCTCCGGTCACCGAGGGGTCTGCTAAGCAACAGCAGGACGAAGGAAGCGAGCAGGGAGCCCTCTGGCTCTGAGCCAGCGGGAGCCCCTCTAGGGGTGTCTCGGGCACGAGTCACTCATCAGCGTGAAGTTGACAGCCACCTCCAGCCACAATTACAGCTGCTCCACATTTTCCCGAGGCTGTAATGTTAAATCAATCAATCAGGTGTGCCACTCACAGAAGCCCGGTCTGCCAACTCACTTCGGGGACGCAAGGGAAGCAGTCACCACATAAGCTCCTTCTTGCAGTTTTATTTGAGTCCAGTCCACTTGGTGAAGCCCTTCGGGAGCCGTCCTGAGTAACGTTTTCCCTCCCGCCGTGGCTTTAGGCTGCACTCGGCAAATCAGTTACTCCCGGCCAAGCCACACATATTCGGGAAGGCATCCACACAGATACACGCTGCCCAGAGAGGGGGTGTCCTCCAGCAGACGCACAGAAAGACGTGGACACCCCAGGGCTGAACCACCACCATCCACACCACCTTTTGGACCCAGTCACGTGGCTCAGACCCCAGGTGGAAACTGGACCAAATACCACATCCGAGGAGAAAAAAAGGTGGATGGGCAATGCCCCCTCGTGCTGGCCACAATAAATAAAAGGACAGTGGTTTTATTTGTTTTCGTTTTGTTTTTGATTAAAAAAAAAAAGAAACCGGCAAACCACAATAGTCCAGTGTGCCACTGTTTCAGGCTGCACTGCTATCCACTGTGTGACTTTCATCTTACCCCTAGCTCTTTCTATGTCTTTTTAGAGATAACTAATCTTCAGTCTTATGTTTTCTCCTTCCAAGCCCATCTTAATTTCCTGTTCTCATCACCTGACTGTCCACTCCAACCACCCACTACACACAGACTTAAAACAAGTTCAACATCCTTCTGGAAGAGACCAGACTACCGGACCTTGTAAAATCCCCTTGATTAATTCCACGGAGGCACTGTAATAAAAATTAATGATAAAGAAAAAGAGGGAAAATTAGACTTTTAGTAACCGATTAAAAAAAAATGCACAGCAAGACAGAAGTCAGACACAAAGGCACAGATCTATGGAAACTCCACACACACAAATAGGCTATATGCACGCAATTATGCCTCAAAATAAAACAAACAAACAAAAAAAACCGCACTCCATGCAACGAGCTCCACCTCGCGCCTAAAAACAGGCAATGGCATGTTCCGCATACCAGCTTCCATATTTAATTTGTTAACACGCAAGACATAAGAGGCATTACTTTGAACTGCAGACATCAATATGATTTAAACGGCTGCCACTTAATGTGGTAAGGAGGAATCAATTGTGCCCTGGAAACAGAAGACGAGGAGGAGCGTCATCCTGTCGGTTTCCCGGGAAATAATGAGCCCTATTAATAGTTGTTAACATGAATCAACGAATCACTCCTTTGTCAGCGGCTGGGGCCGGGCCCCAGAGTCAATCAGCGAAGAGGAAGAAAACTGACGACTCAGGAAAAGTCTCAGCAAGCGAAGGGGGCAGCGCACTGGTTTCTCTCGCAGACCGGCCCCAGCCCCACCGGAAGGAGAGGAGGACTCAGCTAGCAGTGCGGCCCCAGAGGGGGATGCGTTACCAGTTAGAGACGGAAAGGTCAACCAGAAAGCTTCATGAGACCCAGACAGGGACATCAAGGGCAGGGTTCCTCTCCCCTATAAACCAAGAATTTAAAGCTATTTTGGAAATCAGTGTGGAGGTTCCTCAAAAAATTAAAAATAGAGCTACCCTATGACCCAGCAATTGCACTCCTGGGTATTTACCCAGAAGACACAGATGTAGTGAAAAGAAGGGCCATATGCACCCCAATGTTCATAGCGGCAATGTCTGCAATAGCCAAACTGTGGAAAGAGCCGAGATGCCCTTCAACAGACGAATGGATAAAGAAGATGGGGTCCATATATACAATGGAATATGACTCAGCCATCAGAAAGGATGAATATCCAACTTTCACATCAACATGGATGGGACTGGAGGAGATTATGCTAAGTGAAAGAAGCCAAGCAGAGAAAGTCAATTATCATATGGTTTCGCTTATTTGTGGAACATAAGGAATAACATGGAGGACATTAGGAGAAGGAAGGGAAAAATGAAGGGGGGGAATTGGAGGGAGAGATGAACCATGAGAGACTATGGACTCTGAGAAACAAACTGAGGGTTCTAGAGGGGAGGGGGTGGGGGGATGGGTTAGCCTGGTGATGGGTATTAAGGAGGGCACGTACTGCATGGAGCACTGGGTGTTATACACAAATAATGAATCATGGAACATTACATCAAAAACTAATGATGTACTGTATGGTGACTAACATAATAATAAAATTAAATTAAATTTAAAAAAGAATTTAAAGCTGCTAATATCATGCTAATGGAAGAGTCTGTAAGGTAGGGTTGAGCAAGACTAACAGGTTGTTTGGAGAAGGGCAAAGTGAAGATGGTGTGTCATTGCCTACCCACACCCCCCCCCCCCCCCCCCCCCCCCCCCACACATACCCCGCCAGGTACATGACTGTACAGGTGTGTTTTCTTCTCCATTTCCCTCCATTTAAAATAGACCCACACAAACATTTTGCAACATATATGAAAAAGGATAAGTAGCCTTAATAATTAAAAAGCTTATGAGTTCTTCAAACCAAAAAGAATAAGCAAGAGATCTCATTAATAATAACTGATAGTTGCAAAACACTTCACTACATGCCAGGCACAAAGAGCTTTACCTAAATTATCTCCTTTAACTCTCTCAGAAACTCAGAAGTAAATAATGTTTTACCCATTTGACAGGTGGAAAAACTGAGGCTTGGAGTATTTAAGTAACTTGCTTAAGATTGCATTATTAGCAGATGACCAAAGACTGATTCAGAACCAGGTATGTCTGTTGAAAATCTACACTTTTACAGGATGCCATATCAATTTCTCACAGGCAGCCCAAAAGGGAGAAATACAAGTGACCAATACAGATTTAAACATGTATATTTAATTATGATAGTAAAAAAGAAAAGTCAAAACCAAAAAATTATGATCTATTTACTTTTTGCTTATCGGGTAGACAAAGATTAAGAAGATTAACAAAGCCTAGTGTTAAATGAGCTTTTGGAAATACTGACTTGCTTTTGCAGTGTTGTTGAGAATTCAACCTGTAAAACCATCCTGGAGGGTAGTTTTTTCAAAATATATAAAAATGTAATTTATGTAGGGGTGCCTGGGTGGCTCAGTCGGTTAAGCATCTGCCTTCAGCTCAGGTCATAATCCCAGGGTCCTGGGATCGAGCCCCACGTCGGGCTCCCTGCTCCATGGGGAGCCTGCTTCTCCCTCCCCCTCTGCCTCCTCCCCTGCTTGTGCTCTCTCTCGCTATCTCTGTCACTATCTGTCTCTCTCTATCAAATAAATAAAGTCTTTAAAAAAATGTAATTTATGTATACTCTTTGAAAATTTCTACTCCCAGGAATTACCTTATGTGATATTTAAATGAGTTAGATAAGACAAAAAGGCATTAATCACAGTATTGTTTTGAAGAACTAAAATACTGTAAATAATGTAAGTGTCCATCTTTAAGAATTGCTTAAGTACATTATGAAACATCTATACAATAGAATATTAGTCACCTAAAATGATAGTGTTGATCTATATTTACTGACACAAAGATGTCTATAAAAAAATTGTCCAGTCAAAAAAGCAATTACAGAAACATATAAAAAGATATAAATATTTATCATATATACATGCAAAGCAAATTTTCTGGAAGGATGTTTGTGGAAATGATGTTAGTGCTGATTTTTAGGTTATGGAATTTATGGGCGCTTTTACGTTCTTCTGTGCATTTGTATGTATTATTTGACTCTCTTTGAATAAGATCTATTGTTTTTAGAATAATAAGGCTATCTCCAAAAGAAAAAAATATCCACATCTTCTATTTTCTAATTTAACTTTGTGTAGGATTGCACTGGACTGGGGAACGTTTTAAGATGATGAAACATAATGGAGAGAACGTGGGCTTTCAGATATGACCTCAGGTACGATTTCAGCTTTTACTAGCTTTGTGACTATGTTAGCTTTCTATTGCTGTCGTAACAAATTATCACAAACTTAGCAGTGTAAACAACACAAATGTATTATCTTACCATTCTGTAGGCCATACCTACAGACTCACTGGGTTAAAATGAAGGTGTTGGCAAGGCTGTGTTCCTTTCTAGGAAGTTGTAGGGGAGGATCAATTTCCTTGCTCATTCCAGTTGCTGGTGGATTTCAGTTCCTTGTGGTTATAGGATGCAGATCCCTGTTCTCTTGTTGGCTATGGCTAAGGGCTGCTTACAGTTTCTAGAGGCCAGTACATTTCTTAACTCCTGGTTCCCTTTCCCCATCTTCAAAGCCAGCAAGATGGAGTCAAGTCCTCACTCATACCTGACCCGCCTTCTGCTTTGCTCTTCCACTTTAAGGACTCATGTGATGAGATTGGGACCCCTCAGATAATCCAGAATCATCCTCCCTTTAGCACACTACAAATTCTCTTGTGCCATGTAAAGTAACTTATTTGCAATGCCCAAGGATTAGGGCATAGGCATCTTTAGAGAGTCATTATTCTGCCCTACCACAGTGACTTTGGCAAATTCCCTAAGTAACACATTTTTAACTCTAAAACAGATGTGGCAGGATACCTCATTGAGTTACTACTATTTTGTTTTCTTTGGTCATTGTTGCATTTTTACCTCCCCATTCTAAGAAGGTAATCAGGCCCTCCTCATCCCAGGGGGAATTTATGATGACTAAAGATGGCTTTACTCCTTGGTTTCCATTTCCAAAACCTAAAGTGACAGGACCCCTAAGAGAATGAAGAACATAAAGGGGGGTAGCGTGATGGTCTGGCATAAAGGTAGGATCCTAAGCACCTCTGAGCCCACTGTTGACAAAGATGCCTTTAAAATTCCACATGGCCAGGGCACCTGGGTGGCTCAGTCGGTCAAGCATCTGCCTTCAGCTCAGGTCATGATCCCAGAGTCCTGGGATCGAGCCCTGCATCAGGCTCCCTGCTCACTAGGGAGCCTGCTTCTCCCTCTCCCTCTCCCTCTGCTGCTCCCTTCCACTTATTCTCTCTCTCTCTCCTCTCTCTCTCTTTTCTCTCTCAAATAAATAAATAAAATCTTAAAAATAATAAAATAAAATCTTACGTGGCCTTGAGCGGTCAGCAAACGAGCTTCCCCGTGAGTCTCCCTGTCTTCTCCCTCAGCCCCCTCCAACCTACCCTTCAGTGAGTTCCCTTTGGCTTCTAGTCTGGCCCCATCTTTCATTCCTCCAAGATGCTCATTCTCACCTCCCTCCCTGACTTTGCACAGGCTGGTGCTTCTCTCTGGGATCACTCCCCGCCTCCCCTTCTCTCCCTACTCACACTTCAAGAGACAAATCAAATATTACCTCCTTTGTTAGAGCAACCCAGCTCTCCCACACCATCAGTCCCAGCTTCCTCAGTCTTATCAGAGTATAGAATATAACACCTTCCTCACACTGTCTTATCACTCTGTTTATATATATTTCCTCCAAGAAGCCAGGAACTCCATACGTGCAGGCACTGTGTCGTGGTCAGTTTTGAATCCTTAGCACCAACCCAGTGTCTATCATACAAGAGGTACTCTCAAGCATTTCACTAGATAAATACCAGGGAAAATGCTGTTAAGTTGTGAGGTTCTTGGTAGCTGTGATGAAATGGAAGGGCCAAATGATGCCTAGCATGGTTCATTATTCCATACAGACTCCTCAGGAGACAAATACTCTTTTTATCTTCATCTCTCCCTCATATGCCAAAAAACAAAAGGGCACTTTTTGAAAAATTAATGGCAGTCAGTGAATGAAGCAAAATAAGGAAATAGTGAGCTGGCAGAATTGAACTCAGCAAGCATTCCCTGAGCGCCTATGCCCTTCCAGGCACTGTACTAGGGAC
This sequence comes from Callorhinus ursinus, assembly GCF_003265705.2. Classification (NCBI taxonomy): domain Eukaryota; kingdom Metazoa; phylum Chordata; class Mammalia; order Carnivora; family Otariidae; genus Callorhinus; species Callorhinus ursinus. The sequence continues at coordinate 31,006,365 of NW_027397079.1, read as the reverse complement.
TGAGGGTATATGGTCCTTATCTTCAAACACCTCAAGGTCCATCGTAAGACTCAGGCACATAAACCACATGAGATGGTACAGGGGGTGGAGTGGGCAGTTGAGTCATGTTTAATAGATGTTTAAAGGCAGGAAAGGGGCACCTGGATGGCTCAGTTGGTTGAGCAGCTGACTCTTGATTTTGGCTCAGGTCATGATCTCAGGGTTGTGGGATCAAGCCCCGTGTGATCCCACACTCAGTGGAGAGTCTGCTTGAGATGCTCTCTCTCCCTCTTCCCCTTCCCCTCCCCCCACTCTCTCTTTCTCTCTCTAAAATAAATAAATAAATCTTAAAAAAAAAAAAAGCCAATGAAGGTACTATTCCACACCCATTAGGATGGCTCTTCTCTAAAACAACTGTTGGTGGGTCACCTGGATAGTTCAGTCGGTTAAGCATCTGCCTTTGGCTCAGGTCATGATCTCAGGGTCCTGGGATCGAGCCCCACATCAGGGGTCCCCACTCAGTGAGGAGTCTGCTTCTCCTTCTGCCTCTCACCTGTGCTCATGCTTTCTCTGTCCCTCTCTCTCTCTCAAACAAATAAATAAAATCTTAAAAAAAAATAAAATAAAACAACTGTTGGTGAGAAATAGGAACTCTTGGGCATTGCCAGTGGGAATGTGAAAAGTGCAGCCTCTACGGAAAGCAGTTCCATGGCCCCTCAAAAAGTTCAACATAGGGGCACCTGGGTGGGTCAGTTTGTTAAGCATCTGACTCTTATTTTGACTCAGGTCATGATCTCAGGGTCATGAAGATTCTCTCTCTCTCTCCCTCTGCTGCCTCTCCACCCCCACTCACACACACTCTCTCTCTAAAACAATTCAACAAAGATTGATCATATTGAAAGTAGAGATTCAAATAAATATTGTACACCAATAGTCACAGCAGCATTATTCATAACAGTCAAGAGATGGAAAGGAACCAAGTCTCCATCAACAAATGAATGGATAAACACAATGTGACGTGCGTGCATGCACACGCAGACACACACACACTAGAATATTATTCAGCTTTAAAAAGGAAGGAAATTCTGATACATGCTACAACATAGATGAACCATGACATAATGCTAAGCAAAACAAGCCAGCCAGACACAAAAGGACAAATATATGAATCCACTTATATGAGGTACCCAGGATAGGCATATTCATAAAGACAGAAAGAATAATGGGCTTACCAGGGGCTGAAGGGGGGTGAGGGAGGAGTTTAGTATTTACTACATGCAGAGGTTCTGTATGAGATGATAAACAAGTTCTAAAGAGAGTTAGTGGTGATTCACACAACAGTATGAATGTACTTAATGCCACTGAACTTACTTAAAAATGATTAAGATGGTCGATTTTATGTCCTATGCATTTTACCACAATAAAAAAAAAAGTAATGAAGGAAAATTTTCATTCTACAAGAATGGGATTTAGGAAGGCACTGATCACAAAAGTTACATAGAAGTCATGATGTGTGAACTTCTGAAAGGTGACTAGGAGTTCACTGGACTATGAGTCAGAAGTCTGACTTTAAGTGCTAGAGTCACCACTTTGGTATGGTTTTCTTTCCATGACTATAAAAGTGAGAAAAGATCTACTGTATGCCCGCGGTGAGGATCTCATGAGAGAACATGTCTGAAATGGTCTTATAAACTCCAGAAGGATTCTCCGCTCTAAGTCACGAGTGACAGGAAGTATAATCATGGCAGACAGGACGTTTATGTTTACACGATATCAATGATTGGCCTGCCCAGGCTGTTTACTAAAGTCTAATTGTGATAAACACTCCCTGTCCATGCAGGATGAAGTTAAGAAATTTGTGAAGACAGAGAAGAACCAAAGGTTAAAGAGCAAGGCTTCAAAACTATGTTATTTTAATGTATGAATATTACCCAGCCATTAAAATTGAGAAAGAGGAAGAGAGAAAGAAGAAATATGAGAAAGCCTTTAGAATTCGGCTTCCTTCACCTAATGTATGAGAAACGGCAATTCTGACTGATAACAGTATAAATATACAGATCCAAGAACAAGAGCTAGGAGTCCATATGCAAACGTGAAATGGTACTCTGCAGAGATGGGGGGATAGGGGTCACATCTACCTATTCGTTTAATTTTATTTTGTTTTATTGTTTGGGGGAAAACAAATATGAACAAGAGAAAAGTATTATACTCCCTTTTTAAATGTGTATCACCTGGCTTCTTTGCAGACTATGCGCCCCCATCCTTGCCCCCACCAGCTTCCAAGAAGCTCAGGGGCCCTGTACCTTTAAGCCCTGGGGGCCTAGAGGGTAGCATTTGCCTCTAGCAATGACAGAAGCTTACAGAGAACAACTGGAAGATGGTCCAAGGCCCCTTCAGGGTAAAGAGTGGCTGCCTTCTATAGATTTGTGACTCAGGGCTCCAGGGGGCACAAGGCCAAATTGTGTTTGGCCTTGAGCTCTGATTCAAAGGCCACAGCTTCCAAGGTTCTCACCCTTCCCATTCTGAAAAGAAAAGGGACTGAGCCCAGATGCTTGCAGCCCTGCTTTGAATTTGCTCAGATGCAGGCGGAATTAGCGCAAGGGCGGTATTTCTCAAAGCAAACTTCCCTGTCCTGGCAGGAGCGGGCCATCAACCATTCCAGCAGCTCAAACTTGTAACTAGATCAAGCAGAGAAAGTAGGAATGGCAGGTTGATTTTATGCCCTTGCACTATCTCTCCAGTCCATCAACCTGTAGAACCAACAAGTATTAGCACCCCTGACATACATCAGAAGCCATAGCCTATAAACAGGAGAAAGGGAATCAGAAAGACATCTCAATTTCACTCCGCAGGTAGCAGGCCACTCTCACGGAGAGAGGAAAATTAACCCTGTATCTCCACAGATGCTCCCTTTAGCTGAAGTGTTAGATTCTTCCAGGATCATGGCCTTGGTTCCCACGGTTGTACAGGTGGTTGGTGCACACGGGTGCCTGACCAAGCAGGAGAGGGGAGCTCACACTCACCCCCAGTCATGCCCCTGGCCCGGAGACAGGGGCTGGAAGGAGGTGTGCCTTCCTTACAAACACATGATCTGCACCCAAGCCACACTGCCAAGGAGCAGTTTCACGGACACGGTGTTTTGTTTTGTTGTTTCTGATTCACACAAAGCCCCAGATGTGCTAGCATGGGGTCCCCCCTGAGCAAAAGGAGAAAGCCATCCTGCACGTGTCTGTGTGTCCTATCTCTGAACAGCACAGAAAACAGCCTAAAAACTGTACATTTGCAATTGTGCAGGTAGAAAATCCTCACATTTCATTTTATTCTCTTACAAAGGTCTTTATTTAGGCTTCATTTAGCCAGATTTTCCTTTTAGGTCCCACAGTCAACCCTTCCTCCCTTTGCAAGATATTCGGTAGTTTCTCCCAGTTCCAATGTGTTTGACTCCTGACAAATGCCATCCCCTATTTCTTTCTCCCTGACTATCGCTTTCCGATCCTTCTTCACTGGCCACCCTTTCTCAAAGCTTCATCTTCACCTCGCCTAGCACCTTCCTCCATCCCTAGTGACCCTTTGAGAATAATGTCATGGGTTCTAACCAGACTCTCTGTCTGAATTCACAATCTTAGGACCATGTTATAGAGGTCTGAAACTATATGATAATTCAGGAATGCACCTAACATGATTTTTTTGAGGTTTTCTTTATTTATTTGAAAGAGAGCAAGCAAGAGAGCACAGGGTAGGGAGGGGCAGAGGGAGAGGGAGAAGCAGGCTCCCCATTGAGCACAGAGCCCAGTGCAGGGCTCCATCCCAGGTCCCTGAGATCATGACCTGAGCTGAAGGCAGACGCTTAACAGACTGAGCCACCCAGGCACCCTGTGCCTAACGTGATTAACTGCATAGAAGTAAAAAATCCAATTTCTGGAAGAAGTCATAGCCTTCATTGATGCAATTTTTTGAGAGAGAGAGAGAAAATGAAGGAACTAAGGCTAGAATGTTAAGTGACTTACTCAAAATCACACATGTGTTTGTGGCAAAAATAGGAATAGAGTAGAGCCCTTGCAATCTGCCCTTCCCCGAGACTTGCATTTATCCATCTACCAAAGAGAGACCGAGCTTCTGTAGAGAGAAATTGTCTCTGATATTCTCAAGACAGGCAACACCCCCCAGACTGATAATGAAGGTGTTGTGCTTTCATGCATGACTGGTAGTGCAGGGGGCCCTCCAGGGCCCTCGCTGGAAAACACAGCAAGAAAGGAGCCATTGAAAGTGGACTTAAGGATCCACTGGCTGTACCTTTGAAACAAATAATGCAATGTATGTTAAGAAAAAAAAAAAAAGAAGAAGAAGATAGCAGGAGGGGAAGAATGAAGGGGGTAGAATCAGAGGGGGAGACAAACCATGAGAGACGATGGGCTCTGAAAAACAAACTGAGGGTTCTAGAGGGGAGGGTTGTGGGAGGATGGGTTAGCCTGGTGATGGGTATTAAAGAGGGCATGTCCTGAATGGAACACTGGGTGTTATGCACAAACAATGAATCACGGAGCACTAAATCACAAACTAATGATGTAATGTATGGTGACTAACATAACAATAAAAAATTAAAAAAAAAAAAAGAATCCACTGGCTGGGTTCAAATCCCCTCCTCTGCTATTTTCAAGCTTTGTGACATTGGGTAAGTGCTTTAGTTTCCTGATCTGTAAAATGGGAACAATCATAGTCCAACCGCAGTGTTGAGACGAGGATTAAATGAGACAACCTATGGAAGAAGGGTTTAACACAGTACCTGCACATAACTTCAAAGAGGTCCTTGTGTCTTCAACAGATAACTTCCCAAGATCTATCTACTTTCTAAATCTGACATGCCCAGGTGGGTCATGCTAATGCGAGAGTCTAAGATTTCATCTGATTTTCATGACTGCTGGTATCATGTAGCACATTCACAAATGCTCCAGGAGGAAAACATGCACTGGGCACAGCCAATAAATACAAAAATTGCTAGGGATGCCTGCATGGCTCAGTCGGTTGAGCGTCTGCCTTCGGCTCAGGTCATGATCTCCAGTCCTGGGATCCAGCACCACATCAGGCTTCCTGCTCAGCAGGGAGTCTGCTTCTCTCTCTCTCTCCCTCTGCCCCTCCCCACAGCTTGTTCTCTCTCTCTCTCTCTCTCTCTCTCTCTAATAAATAAAGCCTTTTTTAAAAATACAAAAATTGCTTAGTCAAGTACATTTTAAAACTACATGTAATTCCCTAGTAATTCTGGGTTAATTGCATATTAATTACCATCTTGTTATAGCATCAATGAGCCATACATTTGATGTGGAAACCTGCAGCAGACATCAAAGGCTAAAATGGACTTTCTCTGCTGCAGGAAATGATCTCTGATCACTCTGTATCACTGAGGCTTTTCAAAAAAACCTTCTAGGTTCCTGCTTCTTTAAAGAGCTCAGTAATAATCCAAAGTATCCTCCAACTAAAGTTTCCTCTAGTGTAGGTATGTAAAATTACCCAGTAACATCTACCACCAGTGACCGACTGCTCCCTCTGCTCCCCCCTAAGTCCCCTGGATCAAAGTCTTTTGAGAGGACAAGCTCCAGCCTACTGACCTCTTCTGGGGTGATGGTTTAATTGGCTAATTGGGATGTTCCTAAGGTCCTTGCCTCCACTTCCTTGTTGGGCCTTTAGAAGCTGACTTCTCCGCGTTTCCTGCATTGAAATATGATCCCCGGGGCACCTGGGTGCCTGACCAAGCAGGACAGAGGAGCTCACACTCACCCCCAGTCATGCCCCTGGCCCGGTTGGGTGACTGCCTTCAGCTCAGGTCATGATCCTGGAGTCCCGGAATCGAGTCCCACGTCGGGCTCCCTGCTCAGCAGGGAGTCTGCTTCTCCCTCTGACCCTTCCCCCTCTCATGTGCTCTCTCTCTCTCTCTCTCTCTCAAATAAATAAATAAAATCTTAAAAAAAAATATGATTCCCCAAAATAAGTCATATGAGCCCAGCTGAATTTCTTGGTAGAGGACTTATGTATAACAAGACAGTTGGCAAGGTTATATCACTTCATGAAAGCTGAAATTTCCTTGCAATTGATTTCCTAAAGATAACTCACTGTTTGCGTGCAGTGAAAGCTAATTTAACAAGAAAGATGAATCTCTTCAGAACACCTTGATTGGCAATTGTGATAAATTCCTATAATTACTATTGACTCAGAGGTGGATTCTCATTTGTTCAGATGTTGCTGTAACGACAGGCCGGTGATGGTTTTAGAAAGAGGAAATAGGGACACCACATGCTGTTCCCATCTTCACAAAACAACCTGAGGGACCAAAACAGTTGCAGATATTTCAGAGAGTCCGTGAAGACCCCCACTGAATCTCAGAGAGACCTCTACATCCTCCTTGGCGTGTCCATACTGACTAAAAATTCCCAGAGGAACCACGGCTCGGAGTCCCAGGGAGGCAGGCTCATTTTCCTAACAAAGAAAGTTGGGTCTCGGTCAATAGTTCCACAGTGGAAGCCACAAAATCCTGTTTTGTTTTGTTTTTTTAAAGATTTTATTTATTTATTTGAGACAGAGAGAGAGTGCACAGAGGGACAGTGAGAGGGAGAAGCAGACTCCCCATTGAGCAGGGACCCCGACGTGGGGCTCGATCCCAGGACCCTGAGATCATGATCTGAGCCGAAGGCAGATGCTTAACCGACTGAGCCACCCAGGTGTCCCAAAATCCTGCTATTAATGTTAATATTGAATAATACTAGAAGTCCCACATTAGGAAATTGGTTAAATCAAATAGCATAAATCCAAATGATAAAATATTATGCACCCATTAATATGACTTTATGGAGAGCCAAAGACACAGGAAAATGACTGTAATATGTTTTTAAGTATAAAAGGTAGGAGGCAAAATTATACATGCAGTTTGGGATCAGTGGTGTCAGCAATATGCATTAAAAAAACAAGAAGGAATGTGTCCCTAGAATGTTGGCAGTGATAGGTGCTACATCTCTAGGTGGTGGGATAAACAAAATAATAATGAAAGAAAAAAAGAAATTCTATTGTTTAAAAAGTCCATATTCGGGGTACCTGATGAAGTGACCGACTCCTATTGATCATATTTTTATAATTATCATCATTAGTATTCCTGAGTTCTCTCTTGTCCTTAACTCATTCAATCCATTGAATAATTCTAGGGGACACAAAGGATTATTATCCTCACAAAGGTGATGAAATGATGGTTCAGAGATATGGAGTCATTTGCATGAGGTCACCAAGCAAAATAATTATTTAAATCCAACTCTTCTGTCTCAAAGTCTAAGAATCTTCCTACTATACCATATTTATGGTAAAATTTTACAAATGAGGAATACTAAATAAATTAGAAACTGTTTACTAAACGTCCATACTACCCAAAGCAATCTATAGATTCAGTGCAATCCCTATCAAAATCCCAACTTTTTTTTTTCATAAATAGAACCATCCTAAAATTCATAAGAAATCTCAAAGGACCCTGAATAGCCAAAACAATCTTCATAAAGAAGAACTAAATTGGAGGGCCTCCCACTTTCTGAATTCAAAACATACTATAAAGCTACAATAATTAAGACGAAATGGTACAGGGTCATGTGGGTGGCTCAGTCGGTTGAGCATCTGACTCTTGATTTCGGCTCAGGTCATGATCTCAGGGTCCTAGGATGGAGCCCCATGTTGGGCTCCCCACTCAGCAGGGAGTCTGCTTGTCTCCCTCTCCCTCTGCCTTTCCCCCTGCTCTCTCTTAAATAAATATTAAATCTTAAAAAGAAGAAGATGAAATGGTACGGGGATAAAGATAGATATATACACCAGTGGAACAGAACAAAGATCCCAGAAATAAACGCTTGCATAAATGGCCAAATGATGTTCAACAAGGGTGCCAAGACTACATAATGGGAAAAGGACAGTCTCTTCAACAAATAGTGCTCAGAAAATGGATACATCATGCTAATAAATGAAGTTGGACCCTTAGCTTATGCTATATACAAAAATTAATTCAAAAGGGATTAAAGATATAAACATAAGACCTAAAGCTATAAAACAAAAAGAAAACATTGGGGGTTGGAAGAAGCTTTAAGACACTGGATTTGGCAATGGTTTCTTGGACATGACAACAAAAGCTAAAAGAGACAAACGGGGCTACATCAAACCTTAAAACATCTGCACGCCACAGGAAACAATCAGCAGAGTAAAAAGGCAACCTATGGAATGAAAGAAAATATTTGCAAATCATATATCCAATGGGGTTAATATCTAGAATATATAAGAAACTTCTATAACTCAACTACAAAAAACAACAACTAACCCAATTAAAAAATGGACAAAGGACTTGAATAGACAATTCTCCCGAGAAGATCTAAGAATGGCCAACACACATATGAAAAGATGTTCAACATCACTAATCATAAGAGAAATACAAATCAAAACCACAATGAGAGGGGCACCTGGGTAGCTCAGTCGGTTAAGGGTCCAACTTTTGATTTTGGCTCAGATCATGATTTCAGGGTCATGAGATTGAGCCCCACATCACGCCCAACATGGAGACTGCTTGAGATCCTCTCTCCCTCTGTCCCTCCCCACCACCTCACTCTCTCTCTTAAAAAAAAAAAAAAATTTTTTTAAAAACCACAATGAGATATCGCCTCACACCCATTAGAATGATTACTATCAAAGGAACACAAAATAAAAAGCGTTGACAAGGGTGCAGAAAAATTGGAAAACTTGTGTGCTGTTGGTAGGAATGTAAAATGGTGCAGCCATTCTGGAAAATAGCATGGAGGCTCCTCAAAAATTAAAATTAAATTAGCATATGATCCAGCAATCCCAGTCCTGGATATATATCCAAACATATTCAAAGCAGGATTTCAAAGAGATATCTACACACCCATGTTCATCTCAGCATTATTCACAATAGACAAGAGGTAGAAGCAACCCAAATCAACAGATGAATGGATAGAGAAAATGCAGTATATACATATGATGCAATATTTCACAGCCTTGAAAACAAAAGGAATTCTACTGCATGCTACATATGAATGAACTTCTAGGACATTGTGTTAGGCAAAACAAGCCAGTCGCAGTAGTACAACTACTATATGATTCCACTCATATGAAGAATCTAAAGTAGTCAGAATCATAGAAACAGAAAGTAGAAAGTTGCCTAAGCCTGAGGCAGGGCAAAGGAGTAGAATTAGTGTTAATGGGTGAAGAGTTTCCGTGTCACAGAGTGAAAGGGTTATAGAGATTTGTTGCACTATGATGTGAATACATTTAACTCTACTGAACGTACACTTACAAACGGTTACAATGGGTAAATTTTATGTGGTTTCTGCCACAATAAAAAAATGTTTGCATATCATTAACTCTCTTAATCAAGGGCTTTTGGCACTTCAAATGGATTTTTTTTAATTCATTGTTAGAAACATAAAAAAATACAAGCAAACGCTATTTTGCTTCCTGGTCCAACAAATATGATTTCAATTTGTTAAGAGCCTCAGATAAAATTTTAACCAACTACAAACTGAATTCACTGCATAATGATGAAATACGATTTTTTTTTGTTTCTCTTGGATGAGTTTTTTTTCTTAATTTTTAATTGTGGTCCAAAGTGTAACATGAAATTTATCATCTTACCCATTTTTTTAGTGTACAGTCATGTGGTGTTAATATATTCACACTGATGTGCCACAAATCTCCAGAAATATTTCATCTTATAAAACTAAAATTCCATACCCTTTAAACAACTCCCCATTTCTTCCCTCCCTCAGCCCTGGGCAACCATCATTCTTCTTTCCACTTCTGTGAATTTGGCGGCTCTAGATACCTCATAGAGGTGGCATCAGACAATATTTGCATAAATGACACAGTACATTTTTTTAAAGATGTGAAACTCTGCCTTGCCTCAACTTTGAAGGACCTCACACAGTTAGCATTCTGAGGAATAGCAAACCAAACCACCATTCAGAAACCAAAAAGTGACCAAGATTATCATATCCTGAAAACTTTCCAGAGGTTACTTAATCTCTCTGCCTCAGTCAGTTTCCTCATCTCTATAATCAAGATAATAGTAGTATCTTCCTTACAGCATTGTGATGAGAATGAGACGTGTTAATACATGCAAAGAATTTGGAACAGTGGTTGGCATAGAGTAAGCCCTCAATTAATATTAACTATCATTATTTTTATCTATCCTGTCGGGATTGGGAATACACCATAATTAAGATGCAACAGCTCCTCTCAAGGAGCTCACAATCTAAGAATTTATAGGCCCCACAGAAACTCAGAGCACGGTAGAAATTTGTCAATTATTATCATTTAATAGGCATTATTCACTAGAGAGACTCAAGAAAATAACAGATACAAGAATAACTTCTCTGGCTGGAAACTAAGAGCATGGAACGTTAGCCAACACAATGAATATTTTCAGACTGTAATCTGGCCAAGATGTAGCCACTAATATTATTTTGTAAATACAATTAAAAGCAGGAGATCTGTTTTCACCTTGGGCAAGAATTAAACAAATTCTTATCTCTGGTTTTGAATTAACCATGCAGTAACTTATAACACTGCTACCTTATTTGTCTGTTCTGGTGACATATGGAAAATGGAAAATGATTGTAATAGCAATAAGAGTAGTCTTTCTCTTCTTAATGAAATTCTAAAGAGCTACAGTCTCCCATAATGCAAACAAGCGTTTCTGCCTTAGCCGATTCATCACACAGACTCAGCCAAGCGTGGCTGAGCGGGGATCGTGGCCGGCAATGCTGCCACCTGCTGTAGAGAAGTGAAATTGCCTTCCTCAGAGAGAATTTAAAAAATCCATGCCAGGACAAATGGGAGCTCTCGGTAAGTAGCTCTATTATTCCAGCAGCTCAGCACATTACTGAAATAGGTTACTCTGCTACCTATCTAAACTCACCTGCCTTTTTTGCTAACTTACCCCCTCACTTAGGTTATTTAACTAACTTGCCCCCATTTTACCGCAATTTTGCTTTCTTGCATTCACTCAAGATGAATTACTTAAGGTTGAAACACTGTAGCATCAGAATTTTTAATGATGATCCCCATGTCTCAGGACAGCTTGTGTGCAAAAGAGCGTGCCAGCAAGTGCATAGCAAATCTCCCTTTCTTCTGGGAATATAAATAAGCACACACCACACGGCTCTTCTCAAGTGTTATATGCGTACATACCTAGCCATACTATTATTTTTATACTATTTTTTTAAGATTTATTTATTTATTTGAGAAAGAGAGAGAGTAGGGAAAGGCGCAGAGGGAGACAGAAAGAGAGAATCTCGAGGAGACTCGGTGCTGAGTGCAAAGCCCCACACAGGGCTCAATATCACAACCTGCCAAAACCAAGAATCAAATACTTAACCAACTGAGCCATCCAGGTGCCCCTAGGAGACTATTTTTAAAAAAATATGTAGACATAAAAAGTATTTAGCTGAATATAGACCTGTCCAGGTTCTCTATTGTACCTTAAATATACACACACTGACCTAAGTGCAATTAAGGGAAAGAGAGGTGGAGCAGATTTCAGAAAATTTATGACATAAGCAAAGTTGATCTTCAGCATTCTGTTCACCTTTTGGAGATGTATTTTCCCTTTTCTCCTGCTTTCCGTGCCCACAACCTTTTGATAAGCCTTAGTTGTCCACATTATCCTTTGAGATCCTCAGATCTCTCAGACTCAGGACCTTTCCTGTTTTCTCCTCAACCATCACCCCACCAAAACTTCCAGTTTCCATTCCTGAGTGATCTGCTTGTTTCTGCCAAATCACCTAAACTGAGAGTTTAGGTGGTTACTGTGGGTAATTATTTAATACACTGACTACCCTCAGGGCGCCTGGGTGGCTCAGTCATTAAGCATCTGCCTTCGGCTCAGGTTGTGATCCTGGGGTTCTGGGATGGAGCCCCGCATCGGGCTCCCTGCTCAGCGGGAAGCCTGCTTCTCCCTCTCCCACTCCCCCTGCTTGTGTTCCCCCTCTCTCTGTCAAATAAAATCTTTTAAAAAAGGGGGGGCGCCTGGGTGGCTCAGTCGTTAAGCATCTGCCTTCGGCTCAGGTTGTGATCCTAGGGTCCTGGGATGGAGCCCCGCATCGGGCTCCCTGCTAGGCTGGAAGCCTGCTTCTCCCTCTCCCGCTCCCCCTGCTTGTGTTCCCTCTCTTGCTGTCTCTCTCTTTCTGTCAAATAAATAAATAAAATCTTCAAAAAAAAAATACACTGACTACCCTCAAATGGTTTGTTCACTTAACTAAAAGCCATGAATAACTGGCAGAATTTTAGGCACCATAAATATGGACGGAGCCAGTAGGGGGGCAGATAGGTAGATGGATGAGCCGAGTGAAACTTTCAGTGACAGGCTTTAAGTCATAGTATATCGATATCATCTAGCTGTTCTAACTAGGTCTAGGAAATCCTAAACACACACGCAGAGACACACATCTCCTAATGCTGTACACTCATATACATATACACCCACACGTCTACACACGCAGACTCCCCCAAGGAGAGGAAATGCCATCTACCTGTAAACACAAACATCCTAAGTGTCTCCAGACACCATTCACACAAGAGAAGAGAAGCAGTAGTTTACACGTTCTTTCCATGACACTATAGCCACCTTACACCCACACAGTGGTTCAGGTAAGAGCGTGGGCAGACTTTAGGGAAAACATAAATCATTCTTGGCATGCAACATCAGGTGAGTGCCTTCATCATCCCAGGTTAATGTTCCAGAACTTTTTCTCTGACTTCCCACACTGAAAGCAGGACGTTGTACCTAGCTGTCAACATGCCCCTTTTAAAAGACTTATCCCATCAGGCAGAAGTAACCCCTATAAGAAAAGAATTCCAAACTTTAATGGAAAGCTATGTAGCAGGACCACTTGCCAGGTGATTTTTTTCTTACAGCTCTGGCAGAAGTCAGTTAAAAGGTATCCCTTATCAATATCATATTATGGTGTGTAATTTTATTTTTTTAATTTTTGTAAAGATTTTATTTGTCAGAGAGAGAGGGCATGCACAAGCAGGGAGAGTAGGAGAGGGGGAAGCAGGCTCCCCGTGGAGCAGGGAGCCTGAATCGGGTCTCCATCCCAGGACCCTGGAATCATGACCTGAGCTGAAGGCAGACGCTTAACTGACTGAGCCACCCAGGCGCCCCTATAGTGTGTAATTTTAGAATTTGCTTTCCTAAACTCAGAGACTCATATTATTGGCATATTAATGTTTAATATTTTCCCCTGCAAGTAACCATTTGCTCACCACCTTGAAATAGGTAAGAATAGGATTCCTATAAGGTTGGTTATGCAGTTAAAATCATGTGGGCGCCTCGGTGGCTCAGTCGGTTGGGCGACTGCCTTCGGCTCAGGTCATGATCCCGGAGTCCGGGATCAAGTCCCGCAGTGAGCTCCCTGCTCGGCAGGGAGTCTGCTTCTCCCTCGGACCCTCCCCCCTCTCATGCTCTCTCTCTCTTTCTCTCTCTCAAATAAATAAATAAATAAAAATCTTTAAAAAAATAAAATAAAATAAAATCATGTGCTCTGAGCTTTAACCATGGAGTCTCCCAGAAGAAAGCATCACTCTACATACAGAAGTACTTCTGATAACAACAGCATGAACGAGGAAAATGGAAAATCCAAGGTGTGGATCTAGGCAATAATCTGTAACATTATTTACTCGCTATTCACATTCTCTGGTTTTGCTGTTCAATGAGAGCAGGAGAATCGATTTCAATATGTATGTCGCATTTAGTATAATCTGCATTTCATGTGGGGAAACACAAAGAAAAGGGAACGGGATTCTTGACTTCAAAACACTTAGGCTTGGGGCGCCTGGGTGGCTCAGTCGTTAAGCGTCTGCCTTCGGCTCAGGTCATGATCCCAGGGTCCTGGGATCGAGCCCCGCGTCGGGCTCCCTGCTCCACGGGAAGCCTGATTCTCCCTCTCCCACTCCCCCTGCTTGTGTTCCCTCTCTGGCTGTCTCTTTCTGTCAATTAAATAAGATCTTTAAAAAACAAAAAAACAAAAAAAAACATGACTTCAACTTCATAATGAAAAATTATGCAGGGGCGCCTGGGTGGCTCAGTTGTTAAGCATCTGCCTTCGGCTCAGGTCATGATCCCCGGGTCCTGGGATCGAGCCCCACATCAGGCTCCCTGCTCTGTGGGAAGCCTGCTTCTCCCTCTCCCACTCCCCCTGCTTGTGTTCCCTCTCCCACTGTGTCTCTCTCTGTCAAATAAATAAATAAAATCTTAAAAAAAAAAAAAACAACACTTAGGCTTAGTGTGGTAACTTCTTTCCCCAGTTCCCATCGGGCTAAAATGTAAAATTCCAGATTCATACCTCCAATTGCAGTAAAGTTTGACTCATAGTGCCCACCAGAGAAATCACAGCCCTCTGATAACATTTCTCCTCCCGGGGTGCCCTATATTTTTAAATTCAGTCTTGACTAGAAAGGTCACTGAAGCCAAAGGCTACAAAACCTAATTAACAGCATAATGAGAACCCTTGAAGAGAATTGGAAGACTGAATAGGAGCTTTGGGAAGACAAAGTATCCAACCAGACATTCCATCTTGTTCGATTTGAGGAAACACAGAGCGAACATATACAACATAGAAAATTTAAGTTAACTGTAGACTTCATCTGTATTTTGTCAGCATAAAGTTGAGTCCTGTCTAAGAACATTTACTGAGAACAGCAAAGAACTTCCTTGTAACATTGAGAGCTTTAACAGCCCCAAGGACCTCTGACTTACAATTCTGATCCCATAAATATTTGTTACGGGAAACTACGTTTGTTAAAACATTTGCTATAGTAAACTGTTAGATCGCGAAGGTCGTACACTGTGTCACGGAGGGCTTATTTTTAACCACCGACCTTCGGACACTGCACTCATTCTATGACCTCACTGTCTTATGATTTCATTTGCAAATAAGTGAAACAGCATGCCTTGTTACTCAAAAAGCACTGCCTTTTTTTTCTAAACTTTTTCACTTACAGTCCTTCTTGAGCAAATCTTTGTGTTCTAAAAGTTTCATCTCTAGAATGGAATTTAAATTATTTATATATTTTTATTTTCATTATTGTTTTCATCATGGACTTTATTACTGCCTTGGTATTTTTTCCTTTAGTCCTTAAAGTAATGAAAAGATATCACTCATCCAGGGGTGCCTGGGTGGCTCAGTCATTAAGTGTCTGCCTTTGGCTCAGGTCATGATTCCAGGGGATCGA
The DNA here is from genome assembly GCF_003265705.2 of Callorhinus ursinus. Lineage (NCBI taxonomy): Eukaryota > Metazoa > Chordata > Mammalia > Carnivora > Otariidae > Callorhinus > Callorhinus ursinus. Next base: position 30,991,125 of record NW_027397079.1, on the reverse strand, counting down.
GCCCCGCATCGGGCTCCCCGCTCAGCGGGAAGCCTGCTTCTCCCTCTCCCACTCCCCCTGCCTGTGTTCCCTCCCACGCTGTGTCTCTCTGTCAAATAAATAAAAACTTTTAAAAAATAAATATTTAAAAAAAGATATCACTCATCCAAAAAGACTAAGTAAATCAAAAAGTACTTGTTGAGCACTGAGAATATATTGTCTGAACATTTGTAATGATAAAAATAAATATTTTTTAATTTTTGACTTATGTGCCAAGAGTTAAATTTAACCCTAATCTTCTGTTCATGGCATACTCTCATAGTCTTTAAAAGGCTCCCCTTTTTAGTTTTTATTTACTTTTATTTACATCCCCCACATAGCAAACATTCTAAAGTACTTTCTTTCTATCTGAATGAAATCTAGCAAAAAATATGTTGTTGTTTTGTGTGCGTGTATTTACAAAGACAGTACTGTTTCTAAGTCTCATTAGGTTTGTTCCTTTCTTCACTCAGCACCTAGCTTTAAATTCTATCCATGTTGATTTATATAGTCTTTTGCTTCTAAACACTATATAGTACTTGGTTTAAAGCCCAAGGAAAAACTTTAAAGTGAGGGTTTGGCCCTTCTCCATGGTGATGTGCTTAGACCCTCCTAAATTCGAGTCTGGGAAAACTCTGCCCCAGACTGGTGGGTAGTGAGGTGAAGGTGGGGCACTGTTGTGTTGTGCGTTTGAATTCACACTGAGGAACAGCTGAGTCTCCCTCTCTCTGCTGATCTGCTTCTCCATGGGATGTGTCTCATCCGGGAAGACTGGTTCGTTAAGCCCCTAACTGACTTCGAAGTGGTAGTTTCTGGCAACGGGCAGGAGAAGATCTACTGAAGTTGAAGTTCAGCAGGAAAAAAAAAATCTTTTTTATAGTTCCTGCATAAATCCTGGGATTACCTATGATTGGATCAATGTGAGATTATCAAACCAATCACCGTGGCATGGAAATGAAGTTTGCCAATTGGCCAAATGGTGGTCATATGTACTCATTGACCAGGCACCAGACTAGGGAATTTGGGGGTATGGTGGGGGTCATCTAGCCTGGGCTACATAATCTACTCCTGAGCTAGAGGGGATCCCACCCAAACCATATGTCCTGAGACTAGAGAAGGTCTGTATTCCTGAGAATAGAGAAGGAAATGTGGGATACTATTGCATTAAAAAAAAAAAAAAAAAAGGAATGGATTCAAGGCAACCACACCAAACAATTATTCACAAAAACTGGGCAGTGGGTAGAAAGATGAAATTTCTCATAAGTAGAATAATGTCATTCAAAGCCACAGTTAGACAATCACCATGAGATTTCTGTGCTTAATGCTTTATTCTAATAGTCCAATAATTACCATAATCAGCATTTTAGTAATTACCATATGATATGGAATCGATTATTTTGTGATACATTGTCTCATTTTATGTATATTAGTCTTAACAATTCATTTACTTTAAACTTTTTCGTAACTACTTTTTGGTCCCTCACAAAGGCTGACAGCCATATTCTTCTTTCCTTGAAAATATTAATTTTTTGGCTCAAGAATTATGAAAAAAATACATGAATCACTTCTAACACCATAAACAAAAGTATATTTTGGGTATTTAAAACCCACCTATAAAACTATATGTCTGAGGAGGATACGTGACAGAATATTTTGGGATGAAAAGAACATTTAAACAAAACTTTTTTATTACATCAAAAAGAGGATTTATTTTCAATAAAGTATGTCACAGGCAAAGTTTGCAGACAAAGGAAGGACTGAAGGAAGGTATTTGCAATGTCAAAAACTGACAAGGGAATGTTTTCCAGAATATACAAAGAACTTCTACAATTCAACAAGAAAACATCATAAACACTGATGAAAGAGACAGGCAAAGCATAGGGAAGGGCAGTTCATAGAAGAGTAAACTGAAAGCAACATTAATAAACAGAGACATGCAATTTAGAAAAACAATGTACCAGGGCACCTGGGTGGCTTAGTCGTTAAGTGTCTGCCTTCTGCTCAGATCATGATCCCAGGGTCCTGGGATCAAGCCCCCATTGGGCTCCCTGCTCTGCGGGAAGCCTGCTTCTCCCTCTCCCACTCCCCCTGCTTGTGTTCCCTCTCTCACTCTCTCTCTCTATCAAATAAGTAAAATATTAAAAAAAAAAAAAAAGAAGAAGAAAGAAAAATAATGTACCACCTCACTATCGCTAAACAAGCAAAAGCTTGAAAGCTGAGTTTTCAAATCTTGGTGGTCACGTGGGATACGAGTAAAGTATCCCCTACCAGTGAAGGTGCAGACAGGCAGACCTACTCCAAAGAGCAAGCAGGAAGTACCTAACAAATCACACGTTTCCCCTGTGATCTAGCAAGGCTGTTTTGGGGTATGGATGCCCAAATAAAATTTCCAGTCCATCAGGGAATATATGTGAGAATGTTTTTGCACTCTTGTTTGGGGAGGTAGGGTCTCATCAGGAGAAAGAAACCTCATAATAATTTAAGCAGGAAAACTGACTATAAAGAATGATTGGTGGGGCGCCTGGGTGGCTCAGTTGGTTAATCGACTGCCTTCGGCTCAGGTCATGATCCTGGAGTCCCAGGATCGAGTCCCGCATCAGGCTCCCTGCTCAGCAGGGAGTCTGCTTCTCCCTCTGACCCTCCCCCCTCTCATGTGCTTGCTCTCTCTCTCTCACTGTCTCTCAAATAAATAAATAAAATCTTTAAAAAAAAAAAAAAAGAATGATTGGTGAGCGCCTGGGTGGCTCAGTCGGTTAAGCTTGTGCCTTCAGCTCAGGTCATGATCTCAGGGTCCTGGGATCAAGTCCCACATTGGGCTCCCTGCTCCATGGGGAGCCTGCTTCTCCCTCTGCCTCTGCCTCCCCGCCCCCATGAATAAATAAATAAAATCCTTTAAAAAAAGAATGATTAGGAGGCACCTGGGTGGCTCAGTCGTTAAGCGTCTGCCTTCGGCTCAGTCATGATCTCAGGGTCCTGGGATCGAGCCCCGCATCAGGCTCCCTGCTCGGCGGGGAGCCTGCTTCTCCCTCTCCCACTCCCCCTGCTTGTGTTCCCTCTCTCACTGTGCCTCTCTCTGTCAAATAAATAAAAAATCTTTAAAAAAAAAAAAAGAATGAATGGTTATGAGAGGGTGTGTGAGTAATATGGTATTGGTTAGTGAACTTCGACTTGAGTAGAACTTCCCCTGCCGTTGCCAGAAACTACCACACGAAGCCTGCCAAGGAAGCCGACTGTAAATCCAAGAGATGGAGAGGAACTTATTTCTGAGGACATGCCCTACAGCCAGCTTCACCCTGGCAGTTTCCAGCTAGATGAGCAAACAAAGGGTCCCTTCTGCTTCGTCAGTTAGAGAAGGGCTTCATGTTATCTACGGCCTAACTTACCACTTCGAAGTCAGTTAGAGGCCTACTGGACCAATCTTCCCAGATGAGACACATCCATGGAGCAGCGGGTCAGCGGAGAGAGGGGACTCAGCCGTCCCTCGGTGTGAATTCTAACCCACAGCATAACCATGCCCCATCTTCTCCTCACTACCCATCAGTCTGGGGGAGAGTTTTCCCAGAATCGGATTTGGGAGGGTTAAGCACATCACCATGGAGAAGGGCTAAACCCTCATTTTATTAAAGTTTCTCTTGGTTTTTAAATGCCGCTTCCTCTTCCCTATCTCCTCTCCCTTTTTGAAAATAGTGAAAGAGCCACTGCCAAGAAGAATATTAAATAAAAGGAAGCAGAAGAAGGCAAAGAGAGGGAAGTCAAAGGGAGAAATTTAGCTCAACCAGCAAAGGCTTCATTAGGCTCACAACAAAGACAAGCTCAATTTCTTTCTTATTGACATTAACAAGTTTGATGTGAGTCCAACATAAAAGCCAGGCAAATCTGCTTGCTCTTACTGGGGTCCCAGTATATGTGCAGCTGCTTGCAAATTGCTTAATTCCACAAAAGGTCATCTTTCTTGATTGGTTTTCATTCCTTTCTATGTCCAACCAGTCAAGTGCAGGCCAAGCAGATGGCTCCGAGCCAGTCCTGATGGGCCAGGTCAGCAGCTGCAGCCTAACCCCAGAATTCCCCTGCCCTCCCCATCATGGACATCCTTCTTCTAGCAACAGCTAACTAGCAACCATAGGGGCCCAATGGATATTTCCTGAATGGATAAAGGTTACTCAATAAACTCTGTACACAGCCCTATGGTAGAGGCTGGGAGTGAGACAAAGAAATGTAACTCAAAAGAATAAAATGAAAAGAGCTTACACAATTTTACAAAATAACAAACACGGTCAGTAGCAGGGCTGAGGTTCAAACTCCCATTTTTATATCCAGAGTCCTTTATGTCAGTAACATGATGTCAGTCTGGCATGGAAAGGGGACAGGAAAAGAGGAACCCAGCAAAGAGACAGAGAAAGAAAGACAGCATGGGGGCAGGGGGGAGGGGCACAATTAAACATAGGATTACTTGTCGGTTTTCTGCCAGGTGGCAAGCATTACATCAGAGTTTCCATGTTATAGTTTATCCCACTCAGTCCTTACCATCAGAAAGGTAGCCATTATTAGCTCTAGTTTTACTGGTAAGATTCCAAAATTCAAAAAGGCTAAATAATTGTCTGAAGGTTATAAAACTCTGAAGTGTCAGAGCTAGAATTAAAACACAATCTCATCCAATTTCAAAACCCAGACACCTTGGAGAGCCTGGGTGGTTCAGTTGGTGAAGTGTCTGCCTTCAGCTCGGGTCATGATCTTGGGGTCCTGGGATCGAGCCCCACATGGGGCTCCCTGCTCAGCTGGGAGTCTGCTTCTCCCTCTCCCCCTCCCCCTGCTTCTGCTCACTCTCTCTCTCTCTTTCTCTCTCAAATAAGTAGATAAAATCTTTAAATCAAAACAAAAAAACCCATACACCTTTAATGCCAGGCTAGACCATCCCTTCCCACTCAAGTGGGAAGACACCTAAGTGTTATGTATGTGGTATGATAAAGGCCTGACATTGGGCCCATTCTCTACTACATTTTTTTAAATTTTAGAAATGTCAATGTCAATATGATTTAATCATAGAGAAATAGATATTGATTTAGAATCTACTTTATTCTGGACATGCATTCAGTAATTCCACAAACATTTATTCAAAGCCAGGCACTCTGGGACGTCCTAGAGAAGCAAAGACAATGAAGACCTGGTCCAGGCCCTCAAGGAGCTTGCAGACTACCGGGGAAAAACAGACAGAAAACCAGATAATTACAAAATCATGTGCTTACTGCCCTTTGGCTTTCTTAACCACTTAAGTCTCTGTTTTATAATCTGGCATATTGATATAATAATAGTACCCACCAAATTGAGCTGTTGTGAGGATACAATGAGAAAATGCACATTAAGCACTTTGCATAGTTACATATGGTAGGAGCTCAATAAATATTATGGTTAATATCAATATCAACAGCAGCTTAAAATGAGGAAATTATGAATTAAGGGAAGTGAGAATGAAGAAAAATGAATCTACAGAAGCTGAAGACATTGCCTATGAAGAATAAGAAAGGAATTAAAGACGACCCCAGGTCTCTGGGTTTGGCAGTCAGGGCTGTGGAAGAATGGTGATTGCAGAGGTTGCTAATTGGCTACATAATATCCATTCTCCCAGTCTTGCATGGTAACAGAATTTCATTTTTATCCAGAGTGACAATATACACCACTAATGTTCATATAGCTCAGTCTCCCATACAGCCTTAGCTGACCTTCATTTCTTCCTTCTTGTTGCCTAGACTCCCATGCAATGGCAGGATCTCTGGCAGCTGGTTTGGACCATGAGGTAATCCTGAGGACAGACACCATGTTGGTCTGCAATACTGGGGCAGAAATAGAAGACACCTGGGCATAGCTAAGAAGTTACCATAACATCCTTGATTGGCCTAGCTCTGGATTTTTTTTTTTTGAGTGAGACCCCAATGTCTATTTTAATCCACTGTTATTTGGGGGTTTCTGTTATTCAATCCTAATCTAATACAGGGTGGACACTAATATATGGTGGATAGTGATGCTGTTCCCAAATAGAATTGGTAAGAGGAGAGACTTTGGTCTGGTAAAGGTGAGAGAAAAGATGACTTCAGTTTAAGACAAGTTCTTCTTAAGGTGTCTGTGGTACCAAGTGGAGGACAAATGTCCATTAAGCACCGATAGTCAAAGAACTCTAGATAAAGACTTCGAATGGGTATCAGGATATGCCACTCTAAAATATGCCACTTTGGCATCAGGAGTATTTTGAGCTGAAGGCAACTGAAAAGCAACAGACACAGGAAGAGTTCTCTACCCTCCCTTCTCTGCCTGAAGGCAAGACATACATTTCCCTTGCAAAGGTGTCCCTCTCTCCTGTACCAAGAAAAGGAGGAGATGGAGAGGAGTTTGCACAAATGAACCTTACTACAATTATCTTTATCTTCCAATAGTTGCCCCCACTCCCGGTGTATTTCCTAGCCACTTCCCCTTGATTTATCATCCCCTGAAACCCAAACCCCCCTCCTTCATTAAAAATGGTATATAAGCCCCCAAGCCTAACCATGTTTGAGTTTCACTTTTTTCTATGAACCCCCATGCAAAAAAATTTTAATTTTTTTACATGTAGCATTTCTATATCTAGTAAGAGTGCATTAAAATATGGAACATCATTGCTAACATAAATGAGTTAAGCCTTAGCAGCTCCAGTAGATAATACATTCTAAGATTAATTAATGAATCTACATTCAGTTTGCCACAAGACACGAGACAATCAGCCTTTTTCTGACAAATTCTAACTACATCAAGTTAATTAAACCTATAATTAGCTGGAATTCAGATTTAAGTCCAGGGCATCCCACATTTGCCACCTCCAAGAAAATGATATTTTCACTGTGATAGTGTTAAAAGGTTTTTAAAGGAACTATTGGTTTTGAGGTTTCATTTATTTAATTAAAAAAATCAGCCGAAGATTTTTATATTTCTAATTCCTGTTTTAATTTTGAATTTTGATCACTTGGAGACTGTAGATATACAGTCTAGTCAAATAATATTAATGGTATCATATGAGTATTTGGTTAAATTTGGAAGATCAGACTTATTATACATGAGCAACTACTCCTGCCCATGGTAGATAGGACTGATCTTGGCTCTATTTCTCACTTATCCAGGAAACAGTATATCAAATACTTTGCTCCAAACAGTTATTCTCAATAAAATAGAGCTCATTTATGAAAGGAAGCTTACTAATTATTGAGGCCCTAGAGGAACCACAAGAAGGATGAAAAGGAAAATACTTGTAAAAGTAATGAGAGAAAAAAAGCAGCAAGAATAACAGCAATTTTAAGGGAAAAATGGAAATACCAATATAATTTAAATTGGCAAATAGGGCCGGTAGTCTCAAACTATCTTCAATTAAATTCTACCATTAGATACTCATTATTTTGTTTTGTTTTTTAAAGATTTTATTTATTTATTTGACAGAGAGAGACACAGTGAGAGAGGGAACACAAGCAGAGGGAGTGGGAGAGGGAGAAGCAGGCTTCCCGCAGAGCAGGGAGCCCGATGTGGGGCTCGATCCCAGGACCCTGGGATCATGACGTGAGCCGAAAGCAGATGCTTAACGACTGAGCCACCCAGGCACCGAATACTCATTCTTTTGAAAGCAATTCCTCTTACTCAACAGTAAATAACACAGAAAGATCAAAAACATAATACCATACCAGTCATTAACAATTTTATTATTTGTTTTATTTTATTGAGGGATAATTGACATACATTATATTGGTTTCTGGTGTGCAATATATGTATATATTGTAAAATGATTACCCACATAAGTCTAATGAACATGTCACCATAGTTATAGAATTTCTTTTCTTGTGATAAGAACTTTTAAGATACACTTAGTAATTTTTAAATATGCAATACTGGATTATTATAGTCATTGTGCCATACATTACATCCCAGTTATATAAAATAAATAAGTCATCATTTTATAATTGGAAGTTTGTACCTTATGACTCCATTCATTCGTTTTTATGAGCTTGGGGTTTGGTTTTGTTTTAGATTCCACATATAAGTGAGATCATACTACCTTTGTCTTGGTCTGTCTGACTTGCTAGCATCATGCCCTCAGGGTCCATCCATATTGTCACAACTGGCAAGATTTCATTTTTTTTCTTTTTTTTTATTAAAGATTTTATTTACTTATTTGACAGAGAGAGAGACACAGTGGGAGAGGGAACACAAGCAGGGGGAGTGGGAGAGGGAGAAGCAGGCTCCCCGCCGAGCAGGGAGCCTGATGCGGGGCTCGATCCCAGGACCCTGGGATCATGACCTGAGCCAAAGGTAGACGCTTAACTGACTGAGCCACCCAGGCGCCCCAAGATTTCATTTTTTATGGCTGAATAATATTCATGTGTGTGTGTGTGTGTGTGTGTGTGTGTACACATGCCACATTCTCTTCCTTGATCCACTGATGGACACTTAGGTTGCTTCCATATCTTGACTACTGTAAATAACACTGTAATGAACATGGGGTGCATGTATCATTTCAAGTTAGCATTTTCATTTTTTTCAGATGTGGCATTGATGGATCATAGGGTAGTCCTATTTTTAATTTTTTGAGGAAACTCCAAGTTTTCCACAGTGACTACACCAATTTACATTCCCACCAACAGTGCACAGGGTTCCCTTTTCTCAACAATTTTCTTCACCAACACTCGCTACTTCTTGTCTTTTTTATAACAAGTATTCTTTTTTTTAAATTATGTTATGTTAATCACCATACATACATCATTAATTTTTGATGTAGTGTTCCATGATTCATTGTTTGCATATAACACCCAGTGCTCCATGCAGGACGTGCCCTCTTTAATACCCATCACCAGGCTAACCCATCCTCCCACCCCGCCTCCCCTCTAGAACTCTGTTTGTTTTTCAGAGTCCATCGTCTCTCATGGTTCGTCTCCCCCTCCAATTTCCCCCACTTCATTCTTCCCCTCCTGCTATCTTTTTTTTTTTAACATATAATGTATTATTTGTTTCAGAGGTACAGATCTGTGATTCAACAGTCTTGCACAATTCACAGTGCTCACCATAGCACGTACTCTCCCCAATGTCTATCACCCAGCCACCCCATCCCTCCCCCCCACCATTCCAGCAACCCTCAGTTTGTTTCCTGAGATTAAGAATTCCTCATATCAGTGAGGTCATATGATACATGTCTTTCTCTGATTGACTTATTTCGCTCAGCATAACACTCTCCAATTCCATCCATGTCGTTGCAAATGACAAGATTTCATTCCTTTTGATGGCTGCATAATATTCCATTGTGTATATATATATATATATATATATATATATATATATATATCACTTCTTCTTTATCCATTCATCTGTTGATGGACATCTTGGCTTTTTCCACAGTTTGGCTATTGTGGACATTGCTGCTATAAACATTGGGGTGCACATACCCCTTCAGATCCCTACATTATATCAGCTATTCTAATAGGTGTGAGGGATTACCTCACTGTGGTGAAGTGAGATTAATATTTTTTTTATTCTTGTATTGTCATCCCTTGATATTTCCCTATCAATGCCCCAGCCTCCTGTTAATAAAAATTATGTGCCTTTTCTCCTGTGTATCTGTCTTTTGTTAGTTTAATCCACAGGCTCCTTGACCCTAAATCTAAGAGTGTAAGGAAACAGGTTTCCTTCCTGACTTCTTTCATCACAGTGCAGTAGAACTCTTGAAAAAAAGAATGAGGAATCAGGAAAAGGTCATAAAATAAAAAATAGAACTCTGGGGAATTCAGTATTTCCATGACAGCAAAGGAAGAAAAGCCACTGAAGGGACATGAGGAGTGACAGAGAAAGGACAGAAAAATGTGGAGAGTGGGCTCATGGAAGTCAAAGGAGGTGAGGGGTACAGTAAGCAGCATCAGACGCTACAGATATCTCGAGTTAAATGCCCCTGAAAAGCATCCATAGGATTTAACAACAAAATACAACTGAAAACATCATCCTAAACGTTTCAGCAGTGATGGGAGAGCTGAAAACAAGCTGCGGAGAGACAAATGAAGGGAAGACGAGGAAGAGGTATATTGCTCCCTACTGCTGTTGTAACAAATTACCACAAATTTAGTGACTTGAACCAACCTAAGCTTATTCTCCTATGGTTCCTAAGTCAAAAGCCAAGAAGGCTGCTTCAGTTCTCACCAGGCTAAATCAAAGTGTGGGCTGGCTGGGCTCCTCTGGAGGATCCAGGGAAAAGTCGACTCTTTCAGGTTGTTGGCAGAATTTGGTTCCATGTGGTTGGTGGACTGAGTTTCCCACTTCCTTGCTGGCGGCCAGCTGGGGATTGGCCTCAGCTCCTAGGGGCTGCCTACATTCCCTGGCTCAATCTTCAAAGCCAAGAATCGCTAGTTGAATCTCGATCACACTTTGAATCTCCCTGACCTCTCCTTCTGATTCATCCCTCCTCCCTGCCCTTTCTGCTTTTAAGGGCTCCAGTGATCACATTGGATCCACCCAGATAATCAAGGGTAATCTCTCTATGTTAAATTCAACTGATTGGTAACCTAATTCTATCTGCAAAATCCCTTCACAGAAGTATCTAGACTACTGTTTGATTAAGAAGCCAAGGGACAGGAATCTTGGGGGAAATATCGTTAAAATTTTGACTCCCAACCAAAAGATTGGGAACATTCTCTGCATATTTTCAGACCACATTGCTTTGAAACTAGAACTCAATCACAAGAGGAAAGTCAGAAAGAACTCAAATACATGGAGGCTAAAGAGCATTCTACTAAAGAATGAATGGGTCAACCAGGAAATTAAAGAAGAATTTAAAAAATTCATGGAAACGAATGAAAATGAAAACACAACTGTTCAAAATCTTTGGGATGCAGCAAGGCAGTCTTAAGAGGGAAGTATATAGCAATGCAGGCCTTTCTCAAGACACAAGAAAGGTCTCAAATACACAACCTAACCCTACACCTAAAGGAGCTGGAGAAAGAACAGCAAATAAAGCCTAAACCCAGCAGGAGAAGAGAAATCATAAAGATCAGAGCAGAAATCAATGAAATAGAAACCAAAAGAACAGTAGAACAGATCAACAAAACTAGGAGCTGGTTCTTTGAAAGAACTAACAAGATTGATAAACCCCTGGCCAGACTTATCAAAAAGAAAAATGACCCAAATAAATAAAATCATGAATGAAAGAGGAGAGATCACAACAAACACCAAAGAAATACAAACAATTATAAGAACATATTATGAGCAACTCTATGCCAGCAAATTAGATAACCTGGAAGAAATGGATGCATTCCTAGAGATGTATCAACTAACAAAACTGAACCAGGAAGAAATAGAAAACCTGAACAGACCTATAACCACTAAGGAAATTGAAGCAGTCATCAAAAATCTCCCAAAAAACAAGAGCCCAGGGCCAGACGGCTCCCCAGGGGAATTCTACCAAACATTTAAAGAAGGATTAATACCTATTCTTCTGAAACTGTTCCCAAAAATAGAAATGGAAGGAAAACTTCCGAACTCGTTTTTATGAGGCCACCATTACCTTGATCCCAAAATCAGACAAAGACCCCTTCCAAAAGGAGAATTACAGACCAATATCCCTGATGAACATCGATGCAAAAATTCTCACCAAAATACTAGCCAATAGGATCCAACAGTACATTAAAAGGATTATTCACCATGACCAAGTGGGATTTATCCCTGGGCTGCAAGGTTGGTTCAACATCTGCAAATCAATCAACATGATACAATATATTAATAAAAGAACAAGAATCATATGATCCTCTAAATAGATGCAGAAAAAGCATTTGACAAAGTACAGTATCCTTTCTTGATCAAAACTCTTCAGAGTATAGGCATAGAGGGTACATACCTCAATATCATAAAAGCCATCTATGAAAAACCCACAGTGAATATCATTCTCAATGGGGAAAAACTGGGAGCTTTCTCCCTAAGGTCAGGAACATGGCAGGGATGTCTACTATCACCACTGCTATTCAACATAATACTAGAAGTCCTAGCCACAGCAATCAGACAACAAAAAGAAATCAAAGACATCCAAATGGACAAAGAAGAAGTCAAATTCTCACTGTTTGCAGATGATATGATACTTTATGTGAAAAACCCAAAAGACTCCACCCCAAAACTGCTAGAACTCATACAGGAATTCAGTCAAGTGGCAGGATATAAAATCAATGCACAGAAATCAGTGGCATTCCTATACACCAACAACAAGACAGAAGAGAGACAAATCAAGGAGTCGATCCCATTTACAATTGCACCCAAAACCATAAGATACCTAGGAATAAATCTAACTAAAGAGGCAAAGGATCTGTACTCAGAAAACTATAAAATACTCATGAAAGAAATTGAGGAAGACACAAAGAAATGGAAAAATGTTCCATGCTCATGGATTGGAAGAACAAATATTGTGAAGATGTCAATGCTACCTAGAGCAATCTACACATTCAATGCAATTCCCATCAAAATACCATCCACTTTGAAATTTTCAAAGAAATGGAACAAATAATCCTAAAATTTGTATGGAACCAGAAAAGACCCTGAATAGCCAGAGGAATATTGAAAAAGAAAAGCAAAGCTGGCGGCATCACAATTCCAGACTTTAAGCTCCATTACAAAGCTGTTATCATCAAGACAGTATGGTGCTGGCACAAAAACAGACACATAGATCAATGGAACAGAATAAAGAGCCCCAAAATGGACCCTCAACTCTATGGTCAACTAATCTTTGACAAAGCAGGAAAGAATGTCCAATGGAAAAAAGACAGTCTCTTCAACAAATGGTGTTGGGAAAATTGGACAGCCACATGCAGAAGAATGAAACTGGACCATTTCCTTACACCACACACAAAAATAGACTCCAAATGGTTGAAAGACCTAACTGTGAGACAGGAGTCCATCAAAATCCTAAAGGAGAACACAGGCAGCAACCTCTTCAACCTCAGCCTCAGTAACTTCTTCTTAGAAACATCACCAAAGGCAAGGGAAGCAAGGGCAAAATTGAACTATTGGGATTTCATCAAGATAAAAAGCTTTTGCACAGCCAAAGAAACAGTCCACAAAACCAAAAGACAACCGACAGAATGGGAGAAGATATTTGCAAATGACATATCAGATAAAGGGCTAGTATCCAAAATCTATAAAGAACTTATCAAACTCGGGTGGGGGGATGGGTTAGCCTGGTGATGGGTATTGAGGAGGGTACGTTCTGCATGGAGCACTGGGTGTTATGAACAAACAATGAATCATGGAACACTGCATCAAAAACTAATGATGTAATATATGGTGATTAACATAACAATAAAAAAATTAAAAAAAAAAAGAACTTATCAAACTCAACATCCAAAGAACAAATAATCCAATCAAGAAATGGGCAGAAGACATGAACAGACATTTTTCCAAAGAAGACATCCAAATGGCCAACACACACATGAAAAAGTGCTCAACATCGCTCAGCATCAGGGAAATCCAAATCAAAACCTCAATAAGATACCACCTCACACCAGTCAGAATGGCTAAAATTAACAAGTCAGGAAACGACAGATGTTGGCGGGGATGTGGAGAAAGGGGAACCCTCCTACGCTGTTGGTGGGAATGCAAGCTGGTGCAACCGCTGTGGAAAACAGTATGGAGGTTCCTCAAAAAGTTGAAAATAGAGCTACCGTATGATCCAGCAATTGCACTACTGGGTATTTACCCCAAAGATACCAATGTAGGGATCCGAAGGGGTACGTGCACCCCAATGTTTATAGCAGCAATGTCCACAATAGCCAAACTGTGGAAAAAGCCAAGATGTCCATCGACAGATGAATGGATAAAGAAGAAGTGGTATATATATACAATGGAATATTATGCAGCCATCAAAAGGAATGAGATCTTGCCATTTACAACAATGTGGATGGAACTGGAGGGTGTTATGCTGAGTGAAATAAGTCAATCAGAGAAAGACATGTATCATATGACCTCACTGATATGAGGAATTCTTAATCTCAGGAAACAAACTGAGGGTTGCTGGAGTGGGGGTGGGGTGGGAGGGATGGGGTGGCTGGGTGATAGACATTGGGGAGGGTGTGTGCTATGGTGAGCACTGTGAATTGTGCAAGACTATTGAATCACAGATCTGTACCTCTGAAACAAATAATGCAATATATGTTAAGAAAAAAAAAGAAGATAGCAGGAGAGGAAGAATGAAGGGGGGTAAATCGGAGGGGGAGACAAACCATGAGAGACGATGGACTCTGAAAAACAAACTGAGGGTTCTAGAGGGGAAGGAGGGTGGGGGGATGGGTTAGCCTGGTGATGGGTATTAAAGAGGGCATGTTCTGCATGGAGCACTGGGTGTTATGCACAAACAATGAATCATGGAACACCAGATCAAAAACTAATGATGTAATGTATGGTGATTAACAACAATAAAAAATTTAAAGGAAAAACTAATGATGTAATTAATGTATGGTGATTAACATAACATAATAAAATAAAATTAAAAAAAAATTCTGGCTCCCACAAGTGGTAACAATGAGCATAGCCACTCTTTCAAGAAATTGGGCTATATATATTCAGGAGGTAGCGTGGTATCCATGAGAAATTGTTTTGGTTTTGTGTAAAATGAGAAAGACTCAGACACAATGCATATTCAGAAGGGAAAGACAATAGAGAAGAACATTTTGAAAATAAAGGAGAGAAAAAAGTGAAAAATTGACCAAACCATCTCTGAGGAGGTAGACAGAATTAGGATCCAGATCAGGGTCCTACCCCAGGGAAGGGTAGGAAGTTTGTGTCAAGAAGTGTCAGTAGGGGGCTCCTGAGTGGCTCAGTGGTTAAGTGTCGGCCTTCGGCTCAGGTCATGATCCGAGGGTCCTGGGATGGAGCCCCTCATCATGCTCCCTGCTCAGCAGGAAGCCTGCTTCTCCCTCTCCCACTCCCCCTGCTTGTGTTCCCTCTCTCGCTGTGTCTCTCTCTGTCAAATAAATAAACAAAATCTTTAAAAAAAAAAAAAAAACTGTCAATAGTAGCAAGTCATTGGAAGTTCTATCAACCACTATGGTTTTCTCTAAAGCAGCTCTCAAAGTGTTGCCCTGGACCAACAGCATCAACATCACCAGAGAACTTACTAGAAAAATAAATTCTAAGGTCCTATCCCAGAACTACTTAATCAAAATCTCAGAGAGTGGGGCCCAAAAATCTGTATTTCACAAGCCCTCCAGGTGATGAGGATACAGCTCAAATTTGAGAATCACTCTTACAGCAAGACAGATCTTGCTTAAGACTGAGGAGGAAGGGGGGCACCTGGGTGACTCAGTCGTTGAGCGTCTGCCTTCGGCTCGGGTCATGGTCCCAGGGTCCTGGGATCGAGCCCTGCATTGGGCTCCCTGCTCAGCAGAGAGTCTACTTCTCCCTCTCCCACTCCCCCTGCTTGTGTTCCCTCTCTCGCTGTCTCTCTCTCTGTCAAATAAATAAATAAAATCTTAAAAAAAAAAAAAAAAAGACTGAGGAGGAAGGGGTGCCGTCAAAGTCTTAAAGAGAACATAAAGGCTGGAAAGAGCTATGGGAAGAAAAAGAAGACTGAGTGAGAACATATGGAGACCACTATCCTGCCAAACTCCAGGAACCAAATTCCAGTCCTGGGTGTAAAGACAGAGTGGGAGATCCAATAGACTTTTGACCAAAAAAAAAAAAAAAAAAAAAGGTCATATAACCACTTGCAGTGGGAATTATTGGCAATATATATGGACGATGGAAATAACTGGTGAACAGGGAGGCATCCTGGCATTGCTCTTAGAGTCAACATTATCTGGATTTGTGTCCTAGCCCTGCCACTAAGAGCCTAGGGAGTTCAAGAAATTGGCTTAATCTCTCTGAGCCTATTTCCTCAACATGGGGACAGAAATCCAACAGAGGAGTGGAAATCCCACCCATGTGAAATATAACACACAGAAATTCTTAGCACCTAACCTGACACACAGGTGAGAATGATGATTGTTCACTGGGGTGTTCACCAGATTCTGTCATATTAATAGATGAATACTGTATCAGGTTTCTGAATCCTGTCACTCTGCTCGGTTTCCTCCAGTGAGGTTGGACTCCACATGCCTTCTCATTTCAGGACTTAAATCAATGGAGAAGCTCTGCAGACGTGCTCGATGCTCATGACAGAGAGCAGGGTGCAAAAATGTGATCACAAGCACAGCAGCAGCATCCAAAGCTTCTGTCTGGTACAGCGTGTGACATCCACCCACAATCCTCCGCCAACTCAGGTCATAAGGCCAAGACCAAAGCCAGTCAAGTGGGCATGTAAACTCCACTCAGAGAAACATGGCAAGGGTAGAGAAAGACTAAATAATGTGAACAAACATGTTTTATTATCTATTATAATGACTCTGAGTAACACAAATTGGGTAAGGCTGGACTGTTCGGGATAAAGCTCTAATTAAAGACAAAACCCAGGGGACGCTCAGAAGGCAACCCAAACCCTCACCAAAATAGGAAAGGCTTTTTCAGAGTCTGGAAACTGCATTATTTTTGCAACATGCATGTTTGTTATCTCTGACCACACGGTCAGTGTAGGACTTTGCTAGGGCTACCATAACACCGTCCCACAAACCAGGTGGCTTAAACAGAAATGTTGTCTCTATAGTTGTGGAGACTAGAGATCCTGCAGCAGGGGTTAATGCCTCCTCAGGGCTTCTAGGCTTTGCTCCTTGGCTTATAGGTGGCCATCTTCATTTTCACATGGCATTTTCCCCATATGCATGACTGTGTCCACATTTCCTTTTTATTAAGGGACTCCCCCTACTCCAGTAGGACTGCATCTCAACTAATGATATCTGCAACAACCCCATTTCCAAAGAAGGTTATATTCTGAGGTAGTGGGGGTTGGACTTCAATATATGAATTTGGAAGAACACAGTTCAACCCATAAGAGGCAACATTCAAACCTTTAAGAGACCTGCCTTGTTTTCAAATAACAGCAAAAAATTGGATTGCTGCTCTCCTATTCCATAGCCTTTTTGCTTTTTAGGATCCATGCCCAACATGGAGGCCAGTGCAGGGCTGGAACTCACAACCCAGAGATCAAGACCTGAGCTGAGATGAAGACTCAGACACTTAACCGACTGAGCCACCCTGGTGCCCCTCCACTGTCTTTCATGTTGAGAAAGGAACACCAAGTAGTGAGTTTTAACCTCTTACAAAAGAGAGCCATGAACTGGGTCCCCTTAGCACAATAAACAGGGAACAGACTTCCCTAGTCAAAGAGACAAGTTCTGTAGAGACACAAATAGCTCTGAGGATTCTGGGTCAAGTCCAATTCGTTGCCTAAACTGAATACTGGTCATTTGCCCCAACTCCTTCTCACCGAGACCAAACAGATTCTGTGCTGCCTATTTCTGACGACACTCGTACCCAGCAGGTTCTCTCCATCATGAAGAGGCCAGGTGGAGAAGGCCGGCTGGTTGCAGGGCTGTGCAGTCTGCTCCCACTCAGGGCAGTTGCAGGAGTTCGCATCCAACAGGTAAGGATAGCCTCTGCATGGGGCGCCTGGGTGCCTCAGTTGGTTGAGTGTCTGACTCTTCGTTTCAGCTCAGGTCATGATCTCAGGGTCGTGGGATCGAGCCCCGCGTCCGGCTCAGCCCAGTCTGCTTCTCCCTCTCCCTCTGCTCCTCCTCCTTGCTCATGTTCCGCGCTCTCTCTCTCAAATGAATAAAATCTTTTAAATTAAAAAAAAAAAAAGGAAGGCCTCTGCTTCCAGGCACCACGCAGGATCTCCCCAGAACAATGCCTGCTCCCAACACCTGTCTTCCTTTGACCTTTCTTAACGTTAGTAAAAGCCACATTCGATCTGGCACTGCAAAGAACAAAGCCTCCTCTCCCTCTTCCCTGCGTGCATCTCCTGCTCTCTAGAAAGGTTACCCCTTTCATAGGCAGACAATGTGAGATGTCGGCCGGCGCCCGCTGTCCTTTCCTCAAGTAAATGAGCTTTGTTCACTTAGATAGGATTGACTGTCTCCCTAGCTCTTGGCTCTGTCTCTCTCCCACCCTTGTGATTCTTTTCCTTTTCTTTAGAAACTCTTGCCCTTCTCCCATGCCCACCCCCTCCACCACGCTGCCTCCTTCCCACCCCAACACCCACACCCACGTTTACCCATCTCTTACTTACGAAGGCTCAGCCCGGCAGCTCAGAAAAGGAGGCGCTGCTGCGTGTGCGCCCATGTTCCCATCAAAAGTCATAAGCTGGTGGTGACAGACACCATGTAACGTGCCGAGCCCCAGCTCAAAGCAGAGCCCAGTACAGACACCTCCTCCCCGTCTCACTTTCTTTAGCATCACGAGGCCCCATGACTCAGCCACAGTCACGGACACAGGCAGAATCTCAGGCTGGGTCAGCACGGAAGCTGTTAACTAAGGAATGACCGTGGTTCTGTTCAAGTTCCTGGCAGCAGAGCTCAGCCCCTGGCCCAGTGATGTTCATCAGGATCCACGACCAAGTGCAATATTAAGATAGCACCTCTAACCAAACCCCCAAGATTAGGCTGGGTTGTGGAGAGAGCAAAGCCTGGAAAGGGCCCCCCACACTGGCCCGAAAGGCATGTTAAATTTAATATGGGGGCTGGGGCGGGGGGAGACATTGATGGGCCCACCTGCACTTCCGGGGCCCTCATCTGAATCCTCTTCCAGGTGAAACTCAGTCAAGCCAGCAAGATTCCTCTGCCGGAGGAACATATCTGGAAGGAGGTCAGCATGGCCTTGGGTGCTTCCGCCACACCATTTTCTCAAAATCCTCCTAGGAGCCCAGACATCACTCCTGAACTCCAGGCAGACGTGAACAACTGTCCCCTGGGCCCATCTAGGTCAGTACCAGCTGTCCAAAACCAAAGTGACTCCCATCCCCCACAACCATCACACCAGCTTCCACCTGCTCCCCCACACCTCACACTCACGCCCAGTGGACCCCCTCCTAAAAGCTTCGGACTCTGGCCCTTCTCCACACACCACCTTTGCCAGGCTCTCCTTGTTGCCCTTTTAGATAGGATCGTGAAGCAGTGGGGCAGGCATTTGAACTAGGGAGACCTGTGCTCAGATCTGAATCCTTCCACTCACCTGCCCAATGGTTCGGAGCAAGGCAATGAACTTGTTAGCCTCAGCTTCCTCTCATTTAAAGAAGGATCGAATACCACCTTTGCGGGAAGGTGGGAGGATTTAACGAGGCAATCTATGTAAAGAAATATTTATCAATCTCCCCTGACTTCTGAATTCTGTTCCAGTGCCCTTGACACTATACTCCATGTGAATAGTGTCCCTGAGGAGGGACAGACACCCTGTGGCCCTGCCCCTTAAACAATAAAATGGAACCTCAAACTTTAGAATTATTTCACTATTCTACTTAATCTGTGGTATTTAAGTGATTTTATGTACAAAGATTATTTTAACTATGTCTTGAAGATGATATAATAAAGTTTATTTAAAAACAGTCTTAAGGGACGCCTGGGTGGCTCAGTCAGTTAAGCATCTGCCTTTGGCTCAGGTCATGATCCCAGCGTCCTGGGATTGAGTCCTGCATCAGGCTCCTTGCTCAGCAAGGAGCCTGCTTCTCCCTCTGCCACTCCCCCTGCTGTGCTCCCTCTCTCTGGAATCTAAACAAATCTTTAATAAAACAAAATAAAAAGTATTAATATATATTCATTTACTCAATAAATATGGGTTGAGGTTATAATATGTGCTAGGTATTTTATTCTAATTCATAAAGACACATCTGAACTTATTCTCATTTCGTCAGTGATTTTTTTAATTATTTATGTATAAAAAACATTTTTCTTGACAAATCCCAAACTGGCACCACATCACATGATTTGAATGTATTCAAATCAACCTTACATTAAGCCATCAAAATTAGGCAAAACTGCCTTCACCATCTCTAAACTTCTGAATTCAGTCATTTTGCATTAAAATATGAAGGGGTTTAATATTTGTATGTTTTATTTGTAATTGACAAGATGAGAGAAGGTGATATCTGCAAGTACTTTGTAAATAACACACTTTGGGTATGGATAGCATTACTCCCATTTAATGAAGAGGAAAAGTAGAATTTAAGCACCACTATATTTTCTCCTCTTAAACTATATTTTAGGCCAAAGACATTCAATGGGTCACAAACATTTGATCAGCAGAAGATAACTCAAACCAATGATAAAGATCTACGTGAAGGGAAAAAAAGAAAAAAAGATCTACTTGAAGGAAATTGGCAGAAACGTTGTCAGTTTCGACTCCTAATTTGCTCTATTTTAAAATCTAACTTCCTTACACTTCCTTGCTCCAACCAATGACACGTTATACTAATAAACAATAAGTGACAGAGTAAAAATCACAAGCATATAAAGCTCACCAGAGTAGCTACTGGTATTCAGCTGAGTGTAACCCATCTGCCATGTGGGGGAATCACAATGCACCTAGATCTCATGTTACTCTGTTTCTAAAATACACACAAATACGATTATGTGTACTTGTTCATAGACCTTGGAACCCACTACTGCTGTCTTCAGTGATGTGGACACCCTCCAACACTTTTGCAAACCACGCACCTGGGAGCACTTAGCAGGTGGTAGTTGTCACCATGGCTTAAGGAATCATCCCTTCCATCCATCCTAAAAATCTAAATGTGATACTAGTGTTCCTGCTTAAAACCTTTTATTAGCTAGCGGCACCTGGGTGGCTCAGTCCACTAAGCACCTGCCTTCGGCTCAGGTCAGGATCCCAGAGTCCCAGGATTGAGCCCCACATCAGGCTCCCAGCTCAGTGGGGTGTCTGCTTCTCCCTCTGCCCCACCCCTGCTCATGCTCTCTCTCTCAAATAAAATCTTTAAAAATAATAATAATAAACTTTTATTAGCTCCCCAGACATTTGGGGATGAAATCCAAGTCCCTTTGCAAGAAATACATACCGCCAGATACAACCCAGTGTCGCCATTCCATCCATGCTTTCGTAGACCCCATCCTATGGTGCACTTCTCTACTTTTGTGGGGTGTGTCTCCCACTCTCCGCTGGGAAGTGTTCCCACTGAGCTAACACCTGCATATTCCTCTAAAAGTTCAAGCTTCACTCTTACCAGGAACCTCCCTTGACCCGAACGGCTGTCTTTCCTCCTCCATATCCCTCTCCCCTGCCCCCACACACGCTTCATGTTCTGCTATCATTCACAACACCACTAGAATTCTTGCCTTAACACTTAAGGTAACTGAGATGTCCTGAGAGATGCCTCTCTTCTCCCCTGAGTTGGAGAGCTGGGAGGGCACAGCCAACGCCAGAATCCCAAAGGCTAAGAATCACATGTGTCCCACCGCTCAGCATCTGGGCTCTAAGTTGAAGGAACAGTCCCCATCTGGGATGTACTTTCCCCTTGGCAGAAAGAGAGGAGCAGGAGAGCTGGAGAAACATTTCGATGGTTCCTGAAGATCCTAACGGGAATTGGCAGTAGACACAGCCCTTTCCAATCATAAAGCAAACCATATGGCTAAGTGTGATACAGGCGAGGTGGGGAAGTATACTCTTCCCAAGGCAGGCACAGTATATCTCATGACAATAGGCAGAAATGTATACTCCTCTTAACAGGGAAAGAGAAAATAATCCGGAACAATATTGCCATCTGCTATAGGCCAAGAGCTTTCCTCCTCCATGTCCACTAGTAGAAATTAAGTCCGTGTATGATTTGTGCCTTGTTGGTGAGGCGGGGTCCGTCGGCACCCAGCTGAGTAAGCAGTAGCTCCAGATTTCCCATTTTCTTCTGTTGGGCCCCCAAGGACTTAGATCTTGTTTCTCCAGTCCCTCTTCAAAACTGCCAGTTTGGTTTTATTTTATAGGATCCTGTTCCCTACTTCTCCCAAGACTAAACGTGCAGAAGAATCCATCGTTGCCTTCTAGCTCCTTCTTTGCAGTTTATACCAGAATGACACACAAGCCTTTCTCCCATTCTTGCTAAGTAAGGAAGTAAACAGAGCAATGACAAAATGGCCAGAGTGAGAAACGGATGGGGTTCACTGTCCCCAAAGGCATCACAGTCATAACCCGACCGGTTCCTCAGCAGGCGTTCAGAAGCACCAAATACTTTCTGAAGATGGATTCCCCCACCCTCTTCAATCGCTCGCTCCACCTGCCTCCAGCCCAAAGGCCTAAAACATAAAAGCAGTTGGGTTGGGTGTGAAGCTAATAAAACTTAAGCTTCAGGGTTGTACTGTTTTCCTAAGCCATTGTAACAAATTACCACAAATTTGGTAAAGATAATACTTGAATACGTATTCTTCCACAGTGCTAGAGGCCACAGTCTGCAATTAGTGTGAGTGGGCCCAAATCAAAGTGTCAGCAGGGCCACGCTCCTTCTAGAGGCTCTCGGGGACATGTGCTCCTTGCCCCTCCCAGTTTCTGGTGACCCCCAGCACTCTGTGACTTGTGGCCACGGCACTCCAGTCTCTTCCCCCGTGGGCACACTGCCTCATCTCCTTCTGTCAACTCTCCCTCTGCCTCCCTCTTAAGATGCATGTGAGGGCATGTAGGGCCTATCCAGAGAATCCAGGAAAATCTCCCTATTTTGAGATCCTTAATTTAATCACATCTGCAAAGATCCTTTTTCCCTATAAGGTAACATTCGCAGGTGCCAGGGATTCAATGTGAAATCATGGGGGGGACCATTTTCCTTCTTATGTGGGGGAAAAACTGAAATTCTAAAACTTGTGTTTATTTGTGTGTGCACAAAATTATGAAGAGGAAAAAAATGGTCAGCCATCAAGAACTCACTGGGACCACCTGTGCCAGAGGAAACACTGAATTCATTTTCTATCCCTACTGGGGATAGAAAAGATGGCATCACTCTTGCCGTATAAAGAGGTGATTAACCTAGCAAGAGCCAAACCGGTGAAAAGAGTTTGAGTCTGTTGCTTAAATTCATAAGCATATTATCTAGATTTTGGATCTGTGAGTTGTTTCCATGACAGCTTGGTGATAATCTGGGCTTTGCCGTGATTCTTGTTCTCAGGATGGCCCATTGCACACCGGCTCCTAGTAACCCAACCAAACTCCAGCCGAGATGCAGCTGTGAAGGGATGCAGCTGCTGTAAACCTAAGTTTCAAATGCTTGAGTTAATCCAGAGAGACACGGGCCGGTTGGGTGGGAGTCAATCAAGCGGAAACCCTTTATAAAGCCCGTGGTTATTCGCAGAGGGTGCGGAACTGCGGGCACCAGAGGCAGGAAGGTACGGAAGACGAGCTTCTACATTCTCTGACCCTCTGCTCAATGCAAGCAGCCTACCTGTGAAAAAGAACAAGAATCCGGAACATTCCCCTGGCGGCTGGGAGCTGACTGAGCCAACACTGGGTGATTTGGATCAGAAAATGAAGGAAGTTGAGAGAGAACCTCATGAAGAAAGGAGACAAGCGGAATCTCTCCAGCCACTTACAACATCAGGAAGCCAGCTACATCCACACGCTGTTTCCAAAGCAGAAAGCCGTCAGCAGAGAGTTGCGTGAATACTGCCTGAAAGGAGGCTGCGCAGATTCAAGCCTGAGTGCTAAGTGGAGAACATAGGATCATGAGAACGTGAGTTGCCTGTGGTGTACTCAGGGTCTGGGATGCCCACCCCAGAAGCAATTGCATGTCCTGCATTCGCCAAAGTGGGCAGGAAGGAGGGAGGATCGTGGAGTGTGTGCTTTGTGGGTGCAGGGGCTGGGCTGTTCTGCATGTCACGTAGCCGGATTCCTGCTCCACCCTGGACTTTGAACGTTGATCATGGCCAGGGCCACGCAAAGGCTCCACTCTCCCGAAAGTGATCTACGGTGAGGACGTCAGGATCTGTCATGGGCGCTCTGTACCCTGAGCCCTGCGTGGTCTTCTCTCTGGCCTTTTCCTGGGTTTCTCCCAACACACACACCGGACCCTTCCCAGCAGCAGCGGACCTCTGCTGCCTCTGAGCCAGATCCAGAACTTCAAAACAATTGGAACCTTGATCTCCATTCCACCTAAAAGACAGAAGGACATCACAGTTCCATATACTCGAGACTCCTTCCTTTCTGCAAACCAATGTCATAAACAAAAAAATTGAAAAAAATAAACGAATAAACAGTCACCAGAAAGCTCACGCTGACTCCTGCCACCTTAGCATACTTCATATGCAGGAAGACAGAAATCATGACACTTCAAGCAAATGTCAAGTTGAAGGGAGGAAAACAGTAGCCTGTGCTTTCAGATTCTTTCCACTAAGTGGCGTGCGCCGAGCCTTTGAAAAAAACAAAAATCAAAGATTTTGCATAAGGGACTCTTATTTCCTTCCAAGTACAAATAGGAATTTCGCTTTCTAGGAATGGGAGGCTAAGCTCAGGAAAAAGGAAACTGAATTCAGGTCCAAGATTATGGAAGTTTTGTTTTGTTTTGTTTTTCCTGCCAGACTTCTGCCTTCTATTTTTCTCTCTGGAACTGTCATCACTGCTGAATGGGAAGCAGAGATTCTCCCAGAACCTTCCTGCTTAATAAATGGTTAAGGTTTCCAGTGATAGTCACCTGTGTTCTTCGTGCCCGTAAGTGTGGGTGGAGGGAACTATCATCCACTCTTAAAAAGTAAAAGGTTAACTGCTTTTCATGAGCCCCAAATATTCATGCTTAAAAACAAAGTCTTGCCCAAAACCTTGACTTAACACCTTGCCATGTAAAAATATCATAAAGATTGCCTTGTACTGTAAGGTGCTTAACAACCGACAAAGTAAGAAGGAACACTGGAGTCAGAAGTCCTGAATATCCTTGGCATATCTGGCTGGCTCAGTCGGTATAGCTTCTGACTCTTGATCTCACGGTCGTGAGTTCAGGCTCCACATTGGGTGTAGAGGTTACTCAAAAAGTATAACTAAATAAGTAAAGCTGAGGCTTTAATCCATATTTATTTTTTTAAAGTCCTGAACTTCCATGCTGGTCCAACTTTTTAAACTGTGAAACTGGTCAAGTCACAATGTGTAAGAGCCTCAGTTTCAATATCCATAAAATGGTGGGTTTTGTTTGGAAAACAAGTGATCAAATGTGTGCAAAATCTTAAGGCTTGAAATGCCCAACATCACTAGTCATTAGGAAAATACAAATCAAAATCACAATAAGGGGGTCACCTGGGTGGCTCAGTAGGTTAAGCCTCTGCCTTCAACTCAGGTCATGATCCCAGGGTCCTGGGATCGAGCCCCATGGAGGGCTCCCTGCTCAGCAGGGAGTCTGCTTCTCCCTCTCCCTGTGCACCAACCCCCCACTCGTGCGGGCGTGCTCTCTCTCTCTCAAATCTTTTTTAAAAAAATCACAATAAGGGGACGCCTGGGTGGCTCAGTCAGTTAAGCGTCTGCCTTCGGCTCAGGTGATGATCCCAGGGTCCTGGGACCCGCATCGGGCTCCTTGCTTGGCAGGGAGCCTGCTTCTCTCTCTGCCTGCCCCTCCCCCTGCTTGTGCTCACTCTCTCTCTCTCTCTCTCTCTCTCTCCGGAAAATAAAATCTGTTTTAAAAAACTAAAAAAAAAAATCACAATAAGGTACTACTCAATACCCATCAGAATAGCGATCATCAAAAAAATAATAAATGTTGGTGACGATATGGAGAAATTGGAACTTTTGTGCATTGCTGATAGGAACCTAAAATCGTGCAGCTGCTGTGTAAAACACTCTGGCAGTTCCTCAAAAGCTAAACATAGAATTTTCATGTGATCCAGCATTCAATTCCTAGGTATATACTCAAAGGAATTGAAAGCAGGAATTCAAACGGATACTTGTACGCTAATGTTCATAGGGGCGTTATTCACAATCGCCAAAAGGCAGAAACAACCCCTAGGGGCCATCAACAGACGAATGGATAAACAATATGGGGTGTGTGAAATATTATTCAGCCATTAAGAGAAATGAAGTGCTGACACATTACAACATAAATGAACCTTGAAAGCATTATGCTACCAGACACAAAAGGACAAATACTGTATTGTTCCATTACATGAGGTGCCGAGAATAGGCAATTTCATAGAGACAGAAGTGGATTAGAAGTTACCACCAGCTGGGGGAAGAGGAGGTTGAAAGTCATTGCTTTATTGGTTACAGAGTTTCTGTTCGGGGTAACAAACAAGATCTGGAAATAGATACTGGTGAGGGTTGCACAATGCGGTGAATGTAATTAATGCCACTGAGTTTTACATCTAAAAAATAGTTAAAATGGTAAATTTTATGTTATGTATAGTTTGCCAAAAAAAGGAAATACAAAATAATAATAGGCAGATTTAGACCAACTTAGCATTCAAAATCAAGAACAGATTTGGGGATGGTATTTTTCTAAGTGGCTATATTTGGTGATTAAATTTCCTTTTCCACAAAAAAAAAAAAAAATCCCAAGGCCTGGCACATAACTCATTCAAATCACATTTGTATTCAGCTCGCATGTGTCAAGTTTCTTCTGGCCTGTTTCATCCTCCCGGCAAGCCTGCGAGGCACCCAAGAAGCACAGCCCAAAAACCTGCTGTCCCTCCACGGTATTCTTCGAGAGCCCCCTCAGGTATAGACTGTTGCTTAGTCTTAAGGCAGCGAGGACAAGAGCAAAACATGACACAGTTAAGGCAAAGACATAACATCCAGTGAGTGAATGCTGTGTACGGCAAGTATTTCACATGGATTCTTCATCTCTTCTCAAAGCCCACATTCTACCTCTGCATTTTCCCAGATCTCTCATTCAGAATTAAATTCTCTAGATCTGATATTTTCAAGCCTCGTTAAGACATTTCCACAATCTGCTCTAATGTAATGGTTATATTTGCGCATGTCTCGTTTAGCATATCATGAGAGCCTAAAAGGCAGGAGGAGCCTTTCTTTCCCCCCCACCACCTCCCTCATGCCATTCCACCTGCTCTCCCGCCCATCTGCAACAGTCGTGGGGAATGTTGGCCAACCCCCCACCACCCACCCAAGCTCTCTCCAATCTGACAGCCGGGTGGATTTGCCAAGTATTTCTCTCTACAAACAATTGCTTTTCATCTGTTTTATTTACTGTCATCTCAGCTGCTATCAACTCCCCGAGACATGCACACATCGCCACCACAAAACCCCAAGCCTAAGCACACACTAACAAGTCCTAAAAAGGATAAGAAGTAAATGGAATCAGCGGGAGACTACCTGAAGGAAGGCACTCTGAAAACAGCCTGGATTCAGGCTTCAATTCAACACAGCACCAGACTTTGAGGGACATATAAAAAAAGATGAACGCCAGTCCTTGTTCCTCAAGGAGCTAGCAATTATCTTTGCACAAGAATCTCTTCTCTGAAAAGGGCTTCCAAACTACAGAATATCTTCCCCCCATTGCACAAGGTAAGTCCAGAACAAGCTACTATTGATAGACTTTTCACATAGTATCTCATTTAAATGTTACCTCAACCTAGCAAAGTGCTTTCCAGTCTGACACCTGTTACCTTGCTAGTCCTCCTCACGAATCTTTACCCAGCAGCACTCTGTTCACCATCCAGGCAGGACTAGCTTCAGTCTGTCACCCGAAGGTCCCAGTTATCTCTCTTCTATAAGCCTTCTATAAATGGTGTTCTTCTGCCTGGACCCTCTGCCCCTGTCCACCACCACCCACCCCGATGTTCTTCTAACTAATTCTACTCCTCTTTGAGGTCTCATCTCAGAAATCTCTTCCTCCTGAAAACTTCCCATGCCTCTTCCACACTCCCAAGACCAAGTTAGTTACCTATCTTTCAAGATCCCATGGGACCCAATTACTATCTCTAAGGGGGCACTAAGCAGACTCTTAAAATGAAAGTTTGTGTTGATTTGCCAGTTTCCTCCCCTAAGCTGAGAGGGCCATAGGAATAGGGGCCATTTAAATACTCAGAACCACACTCATAACCTGGCACATGATAATCATGATTCATGATAGGCACTCAACAAATATCTGTTCAATGGCTATTAAAGGTATTATTTGCCTATATTTTAGAGATGAGGAAGCTGGAGTGAAGGAGATTTAAAAATGTGTCCGGAGACACAGAGCTGGCAAGGAAAGCACCTAGATTTGAGCCCTAGGCCTTCCAGTGCAGCAGCCTGTACCACAAGCAAATCCCTCCACCAAAGTGCGTGAGAATTTGAATTCATCAAGGACTGTTCAAAATGCCCCACTGGAGTCCTCAGTTCTTTTTTTACCATAACTGTCCATCAGAACTCCCCCTCTCTACCCCGTGAAAATTCTTACAACTCATATTTACAAACATAAACCAAAGGCAGGGGCTGTATTGATGGGGGGTGAGCAGGCAAGGGAAGTTGAAAAAAAAATGGCATCTCCTTTTCCTATAGTTTTTTTTTTCCTCTTTCAATTGAATATGTTTTGAGGGCCCTGATGTCAAATGCTATGGCTGAGAAATTTGCTGAAAACTTTTCCTTTTAGCTGATATAGAACAGCCAATACAATGGCCTGGTTGGGTTGCCCATCTAATTACTCTACACCTGGAGCTCTTTAGGACGTTTGGGGTACCTGTAGAAGCCACAGTTCCATTTCAGGATTAGGGCCTGTTCATAAGAACTGGAAGACTTGTCAGGCTTTGCACATGCTCAGTCCTGCCAGAAAGCAGCCATGCTTCCGCGTAAGGAGCCTGAGGTGATCTCAGCCGTGCCCATTATGCTATCTATTGCTGTGTAACAAACTACTCCAAAATTAAAAGCTTAAAAGAGTTCACTTTTATGATCTCTGTGGGTCAGGAATTCAAGTGACTGAGCCAGATGGCTCTGGCACAGGGTATCTCAAGAGGTTGTCAGTGGGATGTTGGCTGGTGCCAGAGGGTCCACTCCTCAGATGGCTCATTCACCTGAGCTCCTTGCTGGCTTTTGGCAGGAGACCTCAGAAGCTTGCCATTTGGGTACCTCCACTGGGTTGATGGAGTATCCTATGATTCTGACACCAATGTGGATTCTTTCCCCAGGCAATTCTCCAAGGCCAGCTGAGTGTCCCACAATTCAGTTTAATTTTGACACTACCTACCTGCAGATTGTGTCAGATCCCACAGGTTAAGGGCTCAGTCTCACAAGACTG
Source organism: Callorhinus ursinus (assembly GCF_003265705.2). Classification (NCBI taxonomy): domain Eukaryota; kingdom Metazoa; phylum Chordata; class Mammalia; order Carnivora; family Otariidae; genus Callorhinus; species Callorhinus ursinus. The sequence continues at coordinate 30,962,018 of NW_027397079.1, read as the reverse complement.
CCCCACTTCAGGCACCAGTCAGAAGTCCAGGGTGTCACCTCTGTTTCTGACTGACGGGCTGTAAATCAGAGGTTCCCTCCTCCCCCTCCTTGGGTTCAATTAATTTGCTAGAACAGCTCACAGAACTCAGGAAACTGTTCACACCCACTAGATTACTGGTTTGTTACAAAGGACATTAAAGGAGGCGAACCAAGAGCCTACTGAAGAGATTCTAGGACCAGGTATGTGGGAAAGGGAACGGAGGTCCGTGTGCTCTCTGGGTGTGTCACTCTCTTAGCATCTCCCTGTGTCCAACAACCTACTTACAAGTTTTTAGGGAGAATTCATTACTTAGGTATGATTGATTAAATCATTGACCATTGGTGATTGAACTCAATCTCCAGCCCCGCCTCCAATTACAGGATTGGTTTCCCCCCAACCAATCCCCATTCTTAAGTGACCTAAGGGCTTTCCAAGTCACCTTTTTAACATAACAAGACACCTTTAATCACCTTTTATCACCCTCATCAAGCAAGAAATCACAAAGGTTTTAGGCGTGCTGTGCGAGGAACAGGGATGAAGAACAAATATGCATTTCTTATTTATAAAGCACAATATCACACTCAAAACTTGGCAGCTGGTTTCCCTAAAGCAAGTTATCCAAGAGACAGCACAAGGGGGAAGCCACAGTGCATTTTATGAGCTAGTCTCCGAAGTCACATACCATCACTTCCACAACATTTGATTCATCAAAAATCAGTAAGGACAACCCACACTCAAGGAGAGAATTAGGCTCCACTTTTTAAAAGGAGAAATATTGGGGTGCCTGGGCGGCTCTGTCGGTGGAGCATGCAACTCTCGATCTCGGGGTTGTGAGTTTGAGCCCCATGTTGGGTGTAAAAAATTGCTTTAAAAAAATCTTTAAAAAATAAATAAAAGGAGAAATACCAGAACAAGTAATGGATGTGTTTTATGACACCACCCCTGTCAACTTAAGAAAGCATTCATTTAAAAACACAAACCTCTTCCTTCCTCTCGGGAGAACTTACCTTTCTCCCAGTTAAGTGACCCAAGCTGTCCCAGGTCCTGAGAAGTTCCCACACATCAGGAATTAGTTATTGTCTTGACTCTAACACCCATTTATGAATGGTGTGAGCCCTTGCTCAGTCCCAAGTGTCAGTCACTCACTAATGAGTAAAATATTTATCGAGCACCCTCTACGTTCCAAGTTCTGAGCAGCCCGAGGCGAATGCAGAGATAAAAGACAGTGTCCCTGGCTCAAATGGCTCCAAGTTGAAGGAAGGTGAGAAATAAGTAGCCACTTGTCACAAGACAGTGGGAAAGTATTATGACAGAATTATGTTTCTGGGGGCTATAGGAGCACCTGAAGGAAGGAACTATACCGGATTTGAGAGTGAGAAGAGGAAAAGAAACACCTGCCACATAGGATAACCTTGGAGATGAGTTTTAAATGATGAGTAGATACAGCCACGTTAAAAAAAAAAAAAAAAGGAAAAAAAAAGGTAGGGAGGGGAAACTCACCAAGAGATTCTTGGCCTGCACGAGGCCATGATGATGAGAAAGAACAGAGACTATGAATATTTTGGAACTTGCCCGTGGTTCCTTAGGGCTGGTGTACGGTAGGATTGAGTGGGGAATAGAAATGAGTTTCGACAGGTTGCCGAGCTGAGCTTGGATTTTCTTGGAAGCCAGGAGAGAGCCGTGGAACTACTTTAATCAATGGGGGCAAAATGAACCGTGCCCTTAAAAAGGTCCCTACTCAGTTAGCAACACAGAAATATATTTGGAGTAAATTCAAAACGGAGAGTAGGAGGCCAGTCCGGAGGCTGATAAGGTAGTAGGAGATGAGCAGGACCAACCCAAGGACACAGTGACAGTGGAGGAGAAGGGTGAGCTCAAAGATGAAGGATAGAGAACTGACGTATTTGGTGACCTGTTGAGTCAGGTAGTGGCAGGGGCAGGGGTCGTTGGAGAAACCGAGGAAGCCTGAGGTTAGGTTTTAGGATTAGGCAACTGGAGGAAAGGGAGCCACATTGCCGATAAGACAGAAGATACAGGGCTGGAGAGAAGAATGAAATCAGTACGGTTCGGAGAACATTGAGTTTGAGTGCTTATAGGATAAATACTAAAACGAAAGCCCTGCCATTCGTTTGCGCTCACTGGGCAGAGACTAATTTGAGTTAATAGAAAACTAAATTGTAGGGGTGCCTGGCTGGCTCAGTTGGTAGAGCATGTGACTTTTGATCTCAGGGTGGTGAGTTCAAGCCCCATGTTGGGGGTGGAGCCACTTAAAAATTATTTTTTAAAAAAACCAAATTATTGAATTTATGTGAAAATTATAATTGTGTTATGTTTTGCTTTATTTTCTTACCTTTTTTTGTGTGTGTGTAATCTCTACCCCCAAAATAGGGCTCAAACTCACAACCCTGAGCTTAAGAGTCACATGTTCTACTGACTGAGCCAGCCCAGGGCTCCTTGCCTTGTCTTTATCTTAATTGTCTCCTGTTTGACCTGACTTACTGAATCTTATTTTGTGAACATGTAAAAATTCTGTAACTAGGGGCACATGGGTGGCTCAGTAGGTTAAGCGACTGCCTTCGGCTCAGGTCATGATCCTGGAGTCCTGGGATCGAGTCCCACATCGGGCTCCCTGCTCAGCGGGGAGCCTGCTTCTCCCTCTGACCCTCTCCCCTCTCATGCTGTTTCTCACTCTTTCCCTCTCTCTCAAATAAATAAATAAAATCTTTTTTAAAAAATTCTATAACTACGTGGATTTAAATGGTTATTTCCAAATGCTTAAAGGTACTTGAAAATTTCTTTCCTGCATTTTTTTCAATGTCCCTTTCTAATTGGTTACACTGTGATATATCCACACAGTAAAGTACTGTGTAGCCATTTAAAATGGTTTGCATTTAGGGGCACCTGGGTGGCTCAGTTGTTAAGCGTCTGCCTTTGGCTCAGGTCTTGGATCCCAGGGCCCTGGGATCGAGCCCTGCATTGGGCTCCCTGCTCGGCGGGAGTCTGCTTCTCCCTCTCCCACTCCCCCTGCTTGTGTTCCTTCTCTCACTGTGTCTCTCTGTCAAATAAATAAATAAAATCCTTAAAAAAATAAAAAATAAAATGGTTTGTATTTAAAAATATTTAATGAATGGGGAAATCATTATGAAGTACTCCTAAGTGAAAAAACGACAGGTTACAAAATAGAATGCAGAATCTGATTCTAATTTTCATAAAAATATGTGTGCATCTGTATACATACGGGAAATAATGGAAGGCAAAACAGCAAAATTTCATTCTGAGTGTTGAGAATTTGAAATGATTTTTTATTTTCTTATTGTGCCTTTATGCATTTGCCAAATTCAAAACAATGAATATTTAATATCCTAGGGTTTAAAAATTCATATTGTTTCCAAATGTTTTGCTTATAAATTTATTCCACACCCACGGTGGCAAATCTTAAAACTGAAAATAAATTCACCAAATCAGCAGAAGTTATCTCTGGATTGTGGGGCTAAGAGCCCTAGATTTTCCTTATGCTTTTTTGCGCTTTTCCCCCATCATGGAAAGGTTTATAATTAGAAGCAGGTTTTTAGGAGGAAATACATTTCCTTCCTTCCTCTGGCTCAATAAAGCTCACTATCAGGAAAGAACCTGATGTTAGTCATTTGCACCTCCGTGGGAATTTGACACCTCTCCCTCAGAGGTATGTAGCCTCCCCTTAGGTTCTCTAATTAGGAGGATCTCTAAGTTCTACTATGTTCAGATGTCCTGTGGCTCAGCCCACCTACTGCCCCACCAGGCTTTCCGTAAAGAGTTATGGCCTCGTGGGAGATCCCGTCTTCATGATTTGTCCTTTTTCTGCCAGGGACGAAGAGCCCTGTGTCCAGAGTTCCCTCCTCAGATCGTGTTTCTTTAATATTCTTGCTCTTCCGTGTTCAGTGTAAGATTCCTTGGCTAGTAAAGCATGTTGGCTGCATGGAGCTACTTATAAGAGAAACCAGAGCAGCCTCCAGTGGCTGGAGAAGTGAATTCCTCCTAGATCTCTTTTTCTTACTCTTAACCCCAACAAGCCCCATCGTTTTTGCTTTTTTTCTCCCACTTCATTTCCCCCTTTACAAGTCCTGGATTTTCTGAGGCAACGCATTACAAACATCTTGTGCCACGATCCCCTTAGGTACCCTCATGCTTTGCTTTTGTCAGATCATGCATTCTGATTCTTGGTTCGGGAAATGTGGTCCCCATCGAGGACCTCCCTATGAGCCTCGCAACCGCCCTGCAAGGTCAACAGGGCCGGGTGGAGATTAGAATTCCCCCTCTATCTACAGGTGAGGAGGCGAGGCTCCAGGAGATTAAATGCTTTGCCACAGGCGGTGAAAATGGCCCAGAGCCAATACGCGAGCACGGCGTTCCTTTATTTACTCCTGCTTTCCTGAGCTCTGAAACTCCCTTACTAGACACAGAACCTTTCATTCCATCTTTGGAAAAAAGTCCTAGATGCCAGCTGAACTTGAAAGAAATGACTCATTGTGAACAGCTGAGTTTCCTAGATAGCTAAGGGCTAGCTTTTCTATCATCCATTTCCACTCCTTCCTCCTTGCCTTATCCCCCTTCCTCCCCTCTATTTCCTTCAGTTACTTTTAAACTATTTGCTTTTTTTAAAGATTTTTTTTATTTATTTATTGAGAGAGAGAGAGAATGATAGAGAGCATGAGAGGGGGGAGGGCCAGAGGGAGAAGCAGACTCCCCGCTGAGCAGGGAGCCCGATGCGGGACTCGATCCCGGGACTCCAGGATCATGACCTGAGCCGAAGGCAGTCGCTTAACCAACTGAGCCACCCAGGCGCCCCACTTTTAAACTATTTGGAAGAGTCTTTATCTGGCTGCCTTCAAAGGTGAGCTTCGGCCCCCATCCTATCCACCCGGCTGCGGCAGGCCCTGCATGAGTCAAAGCAGGTGGGTTTGTGGGGAGGGCGGGAAGACTGGGTCTATATTTTTCAAGAGCACATGGGAGGCCCCGAGCTTCCATTATTGCCTTCAACAGTTCATCCAGCAAAATACATTGCAAAGTTTCTTGCCTTAGAAATAAAAGAGCTGAATGTGTGACAACGCAAGACTATCATGAAAAGCCTAATTATAGCTAATATTTATTTAGTGCTTACCAGGTGTCAGACACGATTCTAATTGCTTTCCATGTATGCATTCGTTGATCGATATCATCACATCCCCTGTTCCGTTGCAATGCTGTACAACAGCAACGTTTGAGGGGCTATTGAAGTATGGGGACTATTTGCCCCTACATTTTTTAATTATTGGATTTCTTTTTTCCTTTTTCTGAACCTCCCATTGCTATTAGTTTGCTAAATATCACCATTGTGGATTTCTGATTTGCTTCCTTTAATCTCCTACAAATTTAGGAGGATAAGTCAATCGTGTAGAACTCTATCCAGAGAAAGGTAAATATGCTTGATAAGAGCATATAAGTAAAATATAGTAACAATCATGCATGTATGGTACCCAGATAGAAATATACTTGATACATCTGTTTCATTCATTTTAGGTGCCAGAGCCTTTATGTTAACTTTTTATGTTGAAATAATTTCCAGTTTACAGAAAAGTTGCAAGAACAGTACAAGGAACATCCATATACTTTTCACCAACCTTTCACTGACTCTGGCTAGAAGGATCTCAATGAGTTCATGGGGTACAATTTCCCAGGATCACTAGTAAAGAGTGTTGCCATTCTAAGTATTGCTTAATCTGTCATACATTTAATCTCCTAATTTTTCTTCCTGCCGTGAATGATTAAGATCTGGCTAAATTAATTTTTGCTACCTATTTCGAACCTGAAATCAGAAGTATGGAAAGCCCTGGAGATACTGAAACCATTGACCTGATGAATCACAGAAGTTAAACTATTTCGGACTGAAGAAAATTAATCCTGGCTTGTCGCTATACTATTTATTTATTCATTACAAATATTTGTTGCTGGGAACATTTTGTAATGGATATAACACTGTCAGAAAGCCTTTTTATCTACTCTTGCATTCTAATATGGAAGCACATCTGACCTCATCGAGGATGGAGGATATTTTGATAAACTAAAATTTTAAAAAATCTTTTAATTTCTCTCCAATCTTCCCTTCTGCAGCCAAATTATTCATCCTTGAAGCTTTTTTTAAGTGATCCTATTTTCTAATGCCTGGACTCTCTGTTGCTAAAATGGATTTTAAAAGACTGACAGGTAAGGACTGTGACTTGCACACAGTAGAGACTTTCAGTGCTTAAGCTAATGCTGAATTAAACAGCAAGCTGATTTGAATTAAATGCTGAATTAATGCTAAATTAAACACCAGGGTGGTTCCACCATTGGTGAGAAAAATGTCAAGATGATCTTCCTCATGGTCTCTCTAGACCACACTCCCCTTCATGCAACCCAGAACTGGGCATACTTCTTAAATCTGTATTTATTTAGTCATTCATTCATTCAAGATGTGTATGGTAGGGTATCCTCTATCTTAAGAAAAAAAAACTGTGTTGCTACCATAAATGATGGTTTGAGCACATCCTGAAATCTTATCACTCCTACTCAGCTCCAAACACATAAGCCCGTTTAATGTAAAATTATACTTTAAAAGCATATGGTCATTTCTAATGTGTTGTAATATGAAGTATACAGTACCACCTATGAAGTTGTTCTTGTCAAAAACATGTAAGACTGGGGCACCTGGGTGGCTAAGCATCCTCCTTTGGCTTGGGTCATGATCCTGGGGTCCTAGGATCGAGCCCCACATCTGGCTCCTTGCTCAGCGGGGAGCCTGCTTCTCCCTCTCCCTCCGCTGTTCCCCCCGCTCGTGCGCTCTCTCTCTCTCTCTTTCAAATAAAATAAATAAAAATCTTTAACAAAAACATTTAAGACTAAAAAAAAAACACAAACATTCAAGACTAATCACAGCTTATTTTAAAAGTAATTCTACACCCAACATGGGGCTCAAATAATGAACCTGAGATCAAGAGTCACATGCTCTACCAACTTAGCCAGCCAGGTGCCCCAAGACTAATCACAGCTTTTGAGATAACTCTAAGTTACAAGAAATACAGGGGTAGAAGAAAAATGTAAATGACACTATGAAGAAACAGTCAAAAAAGTCCAGTATATGGGACGTTCTTTAAGACAATGGCCTAGTATGTCTAATAAGCCAATGTAATTGAGGGGAAACATGGTGGAGGGATTACATTCTAAGTTCAAAAGTCATAACAACCATATGTAATTCATGAATGTTGGTTAAGTCTTTGTTGAAAAAAAAATGAGCTATAAAAATTTCTCCTCAATTGGAGAAAATTGAGTATATATATCGAAAGGGTGCCTGGGTGGCTCAGTTGGTGGCTCAGACTCCCTGCCTTCAGCTCAGGTCATGATCCTGGAGTCCCTGGATCAAGTCCCGCATCGGGCTCCCTACTTGGCAGGGAGTCTGCTTCTCCCTCTGACCCTCCCCCCCTCATGGGCTCTCTCTCTCATTCTCTCTATCCCAAATAAATAAATAAAATCTTTAAAAAATAAAATAAAATATATCAAAGAATTATTGTCAGTTTGCTTAGGTTTATAATGGCACTGTGGGTATATATGAGAATGTGTTTATTTTTAAGAGATACTACTAAAGTATTTGGGGTGAAAGTATGTTGGGATGCACAAATTAGTTTTAAATTTATGTTTATAGGCCACAGCAACTTCTTGCTAGACACACATCCAAAGGCAAGGGAAACAAAAGCAAAAATGAACTATTGGGACTTCATAAAGATAAAAATCCTCTGCACAGCAAAGGAAACAGTCAACAAAACCAAAAGGCAACCTACAGAATGGGAGAAGATATTTGCAAATGACATATCAAATAAAGGGCTAGTATCCAAGATCTATAAAAAACTTATCAAACTCAACACCCAAAAAACAAATAATCCACTCAAGAAGTGGGCAGAAGACATGAACAGAGAAGACGTACAAATGGCCAACAGACCCAGGAAAAGATGCTCAACATCACTTGGCATCAGGGAAATACAAATCAAAACCACAATGAGCTACCACCTCACACCAGTCAGAATGGCTAAAATTAACAAGGCAGGAAACAACAAATGTTGGTGAGGATGTGGAGAAAGGGGAACCCTCCTACACTGTTGGAGGGAATGCAAGCTGGTGCAGCCACTCTGGAAAACAGTATGGAGGTTCCTCAAGAAGTTAAAAATAGAGCTACCCTACGACCAGCAATTGCACTACTAGGTATTTACCCTAAAGATACAGATGTAATGACCCGAAAGGGCACATGCACCCCAATGTTTATAGCAGCAATATCCACAATAGCCAAACTACGGAAAGAGCCAAGATGGCCATCGACAGAAAAATGAATAAAGAAGATGTGGTTCATATATACAATGGAATATTACTCAGCCATCAGAAAGGATGAATACTTACCATTTACATCGACATGGATGGAACTGGAGGGTATTATGCTGAGCAAAATAAGTCAATCAGAGAAAGACAATTATCCTATGGTTTCACTCATATGTGGAATATAAGAAACAGCACAGAGGATCATAGGGGAAGGGAGGGAAAACTAAATGGGAAGTTATCAGAGAGGGAGACAAACCATGAGAGACTCTTAACTATAGGAAACAAACTAAGGGTTGGTGGAGGGGAGGTGAGTGGGGGGTTGGGGTAATAGGGTGATGGGCTTTAAAGAGGGCACATGATGTGATGAGCACCAGATGTTGAATACAACTGATGAATTATTGAACTCTACATCTGAAACTAATGATGTAATATATGTTGGCTAATTGAATTTTACATTAAAAAATTTATGTTTATAAAACAACGGAAAATTATGTGTGTGTATATATATATCAGCAGGAAATTAGAAATAAATCACATACATATTTATATCAACATATGTTTACACATACACAAATAGAAAAAGCAAATGTGACAAAACGTTAACAACTGTTAAATCTAGATGGTGAATAGTATTCATTCCACTATATTTTTAAATTCTCTTTAAGACTGAAATTTTGTAGCATAAAATGTTGATGAGAAAAACACATAGCAATAGGAAGGGAAGCCCAGAAACTGGGAGAGTGGTAAGAGGGAGCTGAAGCCACGGGTCCCACAGTGGGTCTAAGACCAGGCAGAGACCACATGGGCTGAGTTTTCAACGTCTGAGCAGAAACAAGAGTTGGCCCCACAGGTATACCAGGTCCTGTAGGGAAATCAGGATCTGGGAGTAAATAATCATCTAACAAAAAGAGCAAGAAATCTGATGCTTATGGAGGTTGAAACAAACATCCTCAGAACTTTGGAGGTTGAACTGAACATTCCCAGAAACTTGGTACATGACTGGGTTACCTCAAAGAGCAGTGAAGACCCAGACTGATCGCACACCCCAATACTAGTGGCCCACCATTATCCTCTAGCTCAGGCTGGAAAATGGCCACAAGGAAGAACAATGAAAACCAAGACTACCTACACATAGTTTGGTGTCTTCATTAACACAACCTTACTATTCCATTGCCTTCATTAGCATAATTTTGCTAATCCAGGTGACTCTTATCCAAGAAGGAAAAGTTGCAAATAACTTTATAGTTCATCATAGAAACTTATCAAAAGACTCAGCAATTCAAGAAAACATCAACATACAGTTTACATTCCAAGACTCTTTGAATGCCTTGTCTCAAAAGCCTCACCTTCCTGTTTCCACAAATCCTAAACTCTTTTTTTTTTTTAAGATTTTATTTATTTGGGCACCTGGGTGGCTCAGTCATTAAGCGTCTGCCTTCGGCTCAGGTCATGATCCCAGGGTCCTGGGATGGAGTCCCACATTGGGCTCCCTGCTCAGCGGGAAGCCTGCTTCTCCCTCTCCCACTCGCCCTGCTTGTGTTCCTGCTCTCGCTGTGTCTCTCTGTCAAATAAATAAAAAAATAAATAAAGATTTTATTTATTTATTTGAGAGAGAGAGAGTGTGCACAAGCACTAGTGGGAACCCGAGTGGGACTCGATCTCAAAACCTTGAGATCATGATCTGAACTGAAGGCAGACGCTTAACTGACTGAGCCACCCAGGCACCCCCTACAAATCCTGAACTCTAATATCGTGATAATTGCCCAATTCTAATCAAGTCCCTACATTGAAAGACCTGTCTTAAACCAGAGATCAAAATCTCAATAAATCAGGTCTTGTGGAGAAGCTATTTGTGAAGTTAGCATTCTCCCTCCCTCTAATAAGCAATAAACGCAGTTTTGTGTTACCAAGAGGTTATTCGGGTACTATTTGGGAAGCCAGCATTCTACAAGGACAAAGAGAAAATTCTACAGCCAACAAAGGAAAAAGGCAGATTACAATAAAGTAATGGCAAGAACACTGAAAAAAAAAAAGACTTCTCATCAGCAAAAATAAATGCTGGAAGACAATGAAGTAATATCTTTGATGTGCTGAGGAAACATAATTGGAACCAAAATTTCTAAAGTCAGGCAAAATATCATTTACAAGTCAAGGCAAATTAGAAATTTTTTTGACACTGAAGCACTTGGAAATTACTACCAATAGACTCGTACAAAAAGAAGTACTAAATATGATAAAATGAACCTAGAAGGGATGAAAAGGATAAAGAAGCAAGAGTATGCAAAAGAATTGTTAAAATACGCTGGTAAGTCTAAATAAATACTGAATGTGAAAAAAATTACAATATCAATCATTTTGTGTGTGTTTTCAAAAACCAGCTGGCATTCCCAGTTAAAGACTGCATATTATAAGCCAGCATTTGATTCTGCTTCTTCCTGAAACCCCACAAAAATGACAGTCAAAGGATTTTCTTCAAACATAAAACCCACCAGCATGAAAAGAACAGGAAATATTTCAGTAGCAACAAAATTTTGGGTGCTGAGAAGCAGAAGGCAAGTCAGTTGGGGAATATTGGTGATCGATCCGATTTTACCACAGAGAACCCAAAAGGCCAGGTGGCTGGCAACACTAGCTATTTCTAGAGCTAAGTCTGAAGATGGACTAAACCCACACACTGCCCTGGAAGTCTCCCCTCACATCTCCTCTCACTACACAGTCAGGCAACGGCTCCTTCCCCACCCCAGCCTGAAACTGGAGACCTATTCTCTGAAGAAACTGGAGACCTATTCTCTGAAGAAATAAAACAAAGGGTCTCTGGACTGGGGGGATATCCCATATTTGAGCATGCGGGTATCCTACTAAATCCAGGAGGATGCCAAGGTACCGGGCTTCCAGAGGCGAAAGGAATTCCCAGCATGAGAATAAGAGGAGATACTAGGGTAACGGGTAACGGCTCAACGTTAGTGTAGAGAGCAACCGGTCCGGACGGGGATAAGTCAGAAAGTTCCAGAAAAGACTTATGGGGAAAAAATGACACTGAGAAGGTAATTGATATGTTTGCCAAGAGGAGATTTAGGCAACTGGGGGAAAGTATGGGTCTGAATTAGTGAGACATCGCTGAAAATTAAGCAAACAAACAATACTCATTAACCGGAGGGAAAACAAAGTTACGCAAGAAAGGAAACGTCATAGCAAATAATGTGGTTCAACTGTGAATAATACTTCTATAGTTTTAATATCTTAAACACTGACTACTTATAAACAAAATTATGATATAGCTATCTTAAAAAAATGTATAGGGAGGGGACGGTGATATATACCTTGTGGGGGATGGAATAAAGAGAAAAAAAAAACCTTCAGTGTTCATCTTGAGAAAGCAATAGGTAATGCCTAAAACTGAAAACTCAAAAAAAACAGCAATATAAACGTATTATTGAGAGAGGTGAAATGAAAGAAATACTCAGAGTTTTTCAATACCTTTGCTTCCAGGCAGTGGGGAACCCGGAAGGGGAGCAAGGAGGAAGGGTCGAAGACACTCTGCTCTAGGCAGAGGGGTGCTACTGTTTCACAAGTATTGGAGAAAGCATCAATCTTTATGCACACTATGGGACTGATGACCATAGAAACAAAGAAATTTTTCTAAAGCTGGATTCAAAGTACTGGATCGTAATTAATAAAGAAGATGGGAGGAAAAATATTTCTGAAGGAAATTAAAATAAAAATCCTCATGCAGAGGGTAAAAGGACCAATTAAATGTAGACTTTGTTTAACTTGAAACTTGACAGAGCTCAGTAAAGAGAATAAAAAACACGAGATAAACTGAACCAAAGAAAGGAAACAAGAGGGCGCCTGGGTGGCTCAGTTGGTTAAGCGACTGCCTTCGACTCAGGTCATGATCCTGGAGTCCCGGGATCGAGTCCCTCATCGGGCTCCCCACTCAGCAGGGAGTCTGCTTCCCCTCTCCCCTCTCATGCTCTCTCTCTATCTCATTCTCTCTCTCAAATAAATAAATAAAATCTTTAAAAAAATGAAAAATAAAAAAAGGAGACAAGAAGAAAGAGAAAGCATGATAAATTTAAAAAAAACAAAAAGTAAGATGGCAGAAATTATTTTAAATAGATCAGTCATCACAATAAATATAAAAAGAGAATCACTATTAAAATACAGATTGGGGCGCCTGGGTTGCTCAGTCAGTTTAGCGGCCAACTCTTGATTTCAGGTCAGGTCATGATCTCAGGGTCCTGAGATCGAGTCCTGCCTCTGGCTTGAGCTCAGCCTGGAGTCTGCTTGAGGTTCTCTCCCTCTGCTTCTGCCCCTCCCCCTGCTTGAGTGCTCTCTCCCTCTCTAAAATAAATAAATTTTTAAAAATAAAATACAGATTGATTTTTAAAACTACCTATAAACAGTTTATGAGAGCTACACTTAAAATAAAATAAAATAAAATATATATACATGTGTTCCAGACAGAGATTTTTTTTAAAGCCTTAGAGAGACAACCTACCAACTAAAAAAAGTTATAATTTTTTTTAAAAACCTGTGAATTTTATGTATCTAATAACACAACTTGGTACTGTCTCAAACAAAAATGGACAGAGTTATCTTGCAGGATTTTTTTCTCCGTTGATGCCCGCTATTCTTGGTCATGCCACTTCAAAGAATGAAGAGGTAGACCAGATAGTGTGGTGGGCAGCAAAGCAAGGTTTATTGAGCGATAGCAAAGTAATGGTACAAAGCTCCCAAGGAGGGAGGGGACCCAAAGGGATTGCCATCGGAGTTTCTAAATCTAGGGGTTTTTATGCACTTGTTCGTGGGCTGTTTTAATATGGTTAACCCTCCCTGTGCCTGTCACCCAATCAGGTTTTTGTCACCTGGCATATGGGAGGGCTCCTTCCAGGGTGGTGTAAAATCCTCTTAGGGTGGGGGCCCGTTATCCCTGCCTGCCTGCCTTCCAACTATCCTTCATCAGTTAGAGTAAGGAATTAACAAGCCCATAAACCTGGGAGATTTTAATCCATCTCTCAAAAGCTGATAAACCAAGAATATTTTAAAACCTTATATAGGACGGAAAGAAAGATAGAAACTTGAATTCCAAGACAGATTAAATAGCCTCTTCTAGCATGTGCGGGATATTTGCTAAAAAATTGGCCACACAGAAAGCCACTAAGGAAATCTCAACCAATTTCATAGAACTGACATTTAAAATGAAGTCATATGGACTGTAGAAAAATTGGGAAATGTAGACATTTTAAATCACAAGATAAAAATTATCTGTCATCCCACTCTGTCTAGAGATGACCTCTTTTAATATTCGGCATCTTTTCTTTGGGTCTTTTTCAAAATGTGTATTTATACCTGCTTTTCTTTTCCTTCCCTTCTTTTTTTAATAGGGGGATTTGCTGCGTATTCCTTTTGTATCCTGTTTATTTGCACATAATGCCCTGGTTTATTTTTGCTATAAGGGCACTAGCCTCTCGAGTTTATTTTCATTCTAAAGTCAGGCTGATGGAAGGAATATCTGCTGGGTGCGATAACGTGTGGCTCTTGGAGAAAGTGAATATTCACAGCGGTAAGATGTGTCCACCCTTAGGCAAACCAGGAGGAAAGTGGCTACAGAATGCTGCATTGCAAGAGAGGTGGAGAGGAAGTTATTAGAGTTGAAGCAAAAGCTGGATTGCCCCTCTACCAAAAGGACCCACGCACCTCCTCCCACCCCCAGTTCAGAACCAGCAGGAGCCGGGCAGAGGAAATGTTCACTCACACCCGGCGGACACCCGAGAGGGCAGGCCCACCAATCCCACGTGCGGACCTGGGGGAGAGGAGGTGTTAACCCAGGGCGGAGGAAGAAGCCAAAGGACAGGCACTGGATGAATGGAGATTTAGAAGAATAAGTCAGAATCAACACGGGGCCCCTCAAAAGGACACCGAGTCTTCTGCCCCGCCTCCCCTCTCCACATTCCCATCGCTAAATAAAGTCACAATTGTCTATCTTCTGCTACTGGACCCTTCCGGTGAAAATGCTGTCTACACCTGCAGCAGACGTCAGGGTGGACCAGCCCGGGGTGGACCAGCCCCGGAGCGATGGGTGTGGCGGTACTGGGGGCGTGGTGGCTGGAAGGAAGCCAGGTCCCCGTCCTTCTGCTGTGTCTTGTGTCGGGAAAGCGGTACCCTGCAGCGGCGGACGTCCCCAGCGCGCACACCCAGCGGATCCTGCCCCTGGAGAGCCACGCCTCCTAAGGGACCAGGACTCAAGGCTTGAGCATGCCTTCTTTCATGTAATTTCTACTGAATGCCTGACACACAGTAGGACTTGGAACATTTTAGCTATTGCTATTCTTTTTCTTTAGGTAAGCCTGCTTGCTACAGTGATGTGAGGCACAGGCTTTGGTTTAAAACAGTCCTGGGTTTAAATCCATGCTCAAATCCTACTTATTAGCTGCTTGGCCGCTTCAGAGTGGATTTGCCCCCACTCTAAACCTGTTTCCTCAACTGTAAAATGGAATTAATAATACCTACTTTATGGGATTAAATTAGCTAATCTATGTAAAGCACTTAGCATAGTAGTGCCCAGCCTGTAGTTGATGGTAGGGGTTAGAACTACCATTTAACACATGGTTGTTGGTGTCTCTTGGGTTTTTTTTTCCCACTCCTCCCCCTCTCTCTCCTACTTAAATATTTTGGGGGGAGTGAGGTATTTCTTTTGAGACGGTTTGGAAACCTATTCCTATTTTTCAGTAGCCTCATTTTTCCATCTTAGTTATCCCAGTATAATGTATCCATTCATGCCTTCTAATATGGAGGGCAGAGATTTAAAGAAATATAGAGGGGCACCTGGGCGGCTCAACCGGTTAGGCATCTGCCTCCTGCTTGGGTCGTGATCCCCGGGGTCCTGGGATGGAGTCCCAGCATAGGGCTCCTTGCTCAGCAGAGAGCCTGCTTCTCCCTCTCCCTCTGCTGCTCCCCCTGCTTTTGCTCTCTTGCTCTCTCTCTATCAAATAAATAAATAATATTTAAAAATAAAGAAAGAAACATAGAAATAAGTGAGGCTACATATAGCTCATGGGTCCTTTGATAGATATCTGTATCAACACAAACAAGGAAGCAGACAAAAGAGAGTGGATCCAGAAAGGTTTTATAAAGGAAACGACTCTTCAGCCTCATCTTGAAATACAAACGTTTCGAATCAGCTAGCCCTGAGTTTGGACCGCGGTCTGCCATTGACTAGCTGTGGGTGAATTAACATCTGGCCGAGTGTCAGTCTCCTCATGCATTCAGTGATGATAATAACACCCACCTGAAAGTTGGGTGGGATCAAATGAGCTGATAAATGTGAAAGCGCAAGGGATTTACAGATAGTAAATTGTCAATACATGCTGCTTCTATTAGCTTCCAACTTTCTCCTGTCCTACCATTACCTTCTCCCCACTAACTCTTTCCTCCATCCTCCCTCCCCCTCTCGTCCTTAATTTTGTTTGATGTCACCTAGAAACATAATAAACCTCCTAGCTACAAAGAAAAATATAAAGCTGCCTGAGTTATGGGTTGAACCCTGGTCATTAATGGCCCATTAATGAAGATGTTGATCCATGGACAACTTCTATGGTTACCTGTAAACATCTGCCCATGTTGTCCATGGCATGCTTTAAAGCATATTTTTCCAGCTTTTTGAGAAAAGTGAAATGCAGGGTTGAAACGGAAGTCTTGCCAAAGCTTGAGATCAAGTTTGCCTACAACATCTTCTCAACCTACCAACCCCAAAGACTCTGTCACTTAAAATGAGGTTAGTCCAGTAATATGTGTTCTTTCACGATTTGATTTGTGACCATTTTTTACTCACTTTTCTTGGGACGACAAATTAAAATTTCAAATTTCCCAGGCCAATCCCTTTGTTTTAAATGATGAGGATTTCATTTCTTCATGTAAATCATCATGCCAAGAAGGCATGGAAAGGAACTGAATTTGCTTCTCTAGAAAGGAAAAGGCTAGGGAGGGAAATTAATCCTTGCCGGCAGTCTGTGATGGAACCTCCTCTTTAGCACAAAACTGACCTGAGGACTGTGTCACTTTGGCCAATAAGAACTTTCTCTGACTGCAGATCAAAGCCTCACCCCCCCCACCCCTGCTAGGAACATAGTCAGTCCTGATTTTGGCTCCAGTTGCTAATGTGTTATCTGAAACCATGTCCAGCCTGATCTTATCCACTTCCTGCTGACAACTCTCCCGGAGTCCACATCTGCCTGGTTTTCAACAGCATCCTCTGCTGACATGTATATTCCCTCTACCACCTCCTCCATCACACGATGACCTGGGGACTGGGGACGGCAGCACCATCCCTACCTTCGAAGTGTTGACTGACTTAGAACTGACAAGGTGATTACAGTAGAAAAGCAGGTAAAGCTGAACATCACTGAAAGGCAGCACAAGTGAAGAGGTAGGGGCATGAATTTCTTCCAGAGTTAAGAGGGAAAGGCGTTCACTTAAGAGCTGAGCTGCCGGAAGTGGCTTCCTGATAGAAATCCACTGTGCCTTCTCCATTGTGTGGGGTCACTGGTTTAGAACAGTTAAGGACATGAACTTCGAGTCAGACTGCCAGGGTCTGAAACTCAGCACAGCCCATAACTAGCGTGTGGCCTGGGCAAGTGACTTCACCTCCCTGGGCCTCAGTCTCCTCCTCCCTAAAATGGGGACAATCATAATGCTACCTAGCTCCCAGACCTGTGGTGAGGATAAACTGAGGGAAAAGATGTGAAACCCGTGGTATATACTAAATACTAATAAGGGCTCCCGACCCGTGTTATTTATGACACGGTGTTCTTGAGAATAAGGAATGGACAAGTAAGGCGCGCCATGGTGTCTATGTACTTAACTAATGCTGTCTGGGGAGGAGCGAGTATGTTTAAGGCACCGTCTGGGACGGCTTGTATGATGACATCCTCAAGCAAAATGCCTTGTAATTGGCGCAGCTCCGAAAACACACGTCCGCCAGAGCATGCACGCGAGGCGGGGCTGCTCGGCTGCGTGCTCTGTGTCTGGGCTGTAAACACCCGCGGGCCAGCCCACGCTGCGTGTGCGCTCGGGCCGCTGGGCGTCGGGCTGCGTCCCTGTGTGTCAGCGACACACCGATAGGAACCCTACTTCGACGTGTGTGTCATGGCTTAAAAATAGAGGCTAATCCGTCAGCCGGTCTCGCAGCGGCAGCGGCAGCGGCAGCGGGCGGGGGCGGCGGCGGCGGCGGCCGCAGGAGAGTCATGGCCGTGGGGCTGGTTGCGCCTGACATTGGCCTCCGCGACTGAGACCCCGCGCCGCGCTCGCACCCAGGTAGAGGGGCTGTGGGGGGTGGTCGCCTCCCCCGCGGCGCCGAGAGGCGCACGGCTCCCGGCTGGGCTGGGCTGGGCGGGGAGGTGGGGGTACGCGGGAGCCGAGCTAGCTGAGCTCCCCAGGGCTCCCTCCCTGCACCTTCAGCGCCGGGCTGTCTGTGCTGGCCGGGGCTGGGGCGACAGCCATGAACCTGTTACAACCTCTACGGCGGCCGGGGGGAAGGGGGGCCGCACACCAGGGCGCCTGAACGCGGCTGATGGGATTGGAGAAGGCCGAGGGGTGTACCCCGGGACGGAATGGGGCTCCGCCAGCCTCAGGGAGAAATAGAGTCCCACAGAGCTCCTCCCTACACCTGGGCTCCTTCCCGCTTCCGCTTTACCCTTTAGCATCAATCACCGGGGCAGCAGAACCTATTTCGAGAAACCGTTGTTTGGGAATAAAGTGGTGGGGTCTTTAGGCCTGAGAAGATGAGGCAGATGATGATGATGATGATGATGATGATGATGGTGATGATGATGATGGAATGATGATGGTGGTGGTGGTTGGTGATGGCGATGGTGGCTAGAGTGCTATATTTCTGTGTTCTTTCTGCCCCAGCCTTTGCAAACATCTCTCTCCCTGAACGCCCTAAGGTCCAGGCTCCCCTCAGCAGCCCTGATCCTAATGCCCCTGCTTCCTAAGACCTGTTAGTGCTCAGTCTCCCCTGGCCTGGGGGAAAGGAGAGCCGGGGCCCTGGCTCACAGGGAGGGATGGGTCCGCAGAGTGTGTGCAGGTCAAAGATGGCCTCTCCATACTAGACTTTTGGTTGAGGACCGGGAAGGGAGTGGAAAGGGAATCCTTGGGACCGATCCACCCTGGTGATGGGAGAGGGGGAGGAGGAAGATGGAGGAGCTCTTGTCACAGTGGCCTCTCTGCCTGAAGGACCCAGGACACGTCTCAAAGGCTGGCTCTTCCCAGCTCTGCGGCTCCGCACAAGCCTTTTACAAAGGCCAGTTGTCCACAGGGAGTATGAGGCACACCTGCTAAGCCCCTCACTGCCAACCCCATGCCCCGCATAGGGTAACTTGACTCCAACAGCAACTCAGCCTCTGAGCCCCTGGGCCTGGCAGAATCCCTCATCCCTTCCCTTCCTCAGCCCCCAGGCTCCGCCTCTCCCCTACACACCCAGACACATTACTCCAGCCCTGCTTGACTCAGAAATCCTCACAGGAGAGAAGAGGTTTGATCAATAATTTCTGCATGCTGATCAAAGGAGAGTGGATTGGCTGTTGTGCACTTAGCTTGGCACCCTCCTCCATTAGTGCATGCCTTCGGCAAGTATTTTTCAAAAACTTACACTTTCTCTTTTTTGCTCTTCCCCACTCACCCCAGCCCCCAACATAACACTTCCCATAGTAGGCTTAACTCTGAAGCAGTGGTAGGGCAGGAATGGGTTAAAGCAGGCCATCTCTCTGGTGCTGAGGAGAAGGGCTTGGCATATGTCATGGCCCCAGCTGCTGCTATCTTCCTGCTCATTCTCTCTGGGTGGGTCCAAAGCCACCCCCCCCCATTCCCCTCCCAGCTCCCTGGGCTCTTTGCCTGGGGACCCAGGCAGATGAAACCCAGATTCCGGCTGGCAAGAGCTCCCGCAATGGGCACTGCCACCCAAATATCAAATGTGTGCGTGTGTGTATGTGTTTGTGTATGTGTTGGGAGTGGGGGTGGAGTGGTGGGGCAGAAAGCCAGCAGCTGGGCAGCTCCCTCTCCCCGTAAACAAGGACATGTGACTCCCACCTCCTTGCCTGGCTGAGCCAAAGAGCAGAAAGGAGCTGCCGCAGCTTGAAGGAAAGAGTAATTGGGGAGCCCCCTCACCCCCACCAGGGCCAGACTTCCCTTCCCTCCCTTGAGAAGCTTCTCCCCAGGGCCCAGCCCAGTTGGCAAGCAGGAAGCAGCTGCTCCGGACCCACTCAGGTGTGTCTCCCTTCCATCCCTCCTCCAGCAACAGCTACCTGGAGACTGACCCATCGTTGGCGCGTAGCCACCCCTGCAGCCGCCTCTAAGATGTGCCCTGGTAACTGGCTCTGGGCCTCCATGACTTTCATGGCCCGCTTCTCCCGGAGCGGCTCAAGGTCTCCTGTTCGCACTAGAGGGGCCCTGGAGGAGATGCCAGATGTTCAACATCCCTTCCTCAATGTCTTTGAGTTGGAGAGGCTGCTCTACACAGGCAAGACCGCCTGTAACCATGCCGATGAGGTCTGGCCGGGCCTCTACCTCGGAGATCAGTACGTACCCGGCAGCCCGGGGTCATGGCTGCACGTGTGTGTGTGTGTGTGTGTGTGTGTGTGTGTGTGTGTGTGTACCCGCACAAGAAGAAAGGAGAAGGGTGGCAGGGAGGTGCTGAGTCGTGTTGCTGGTTCCAGCTTGAGGAGGGAGGGGCAGGGGTGCATGGGCAGAGAGTGGAGGCTGGAGGGTTTGGGGGAGTTGGGGCAGGATTATTGATATGCCCAACTCTGGACAGATAGTCTCTGTTCAAGTAATAACATCACTCACCTAGCAAAATTAATTACTGAGTGCCGATGCCATGTGGCGGACATCATAGATGTCTTCCCTGACCTTCCACGTATTGTGCTGTGATGCTGGACCTGGGCAGCTGTCGGGAGCCAGGAAGTGGGTAGGAAGCCGAGGGATTGACCAGGCAAAGCCACAGTGTATGCAGAGGCTCTGCACCATGGGGGCCCTGGAGAGAAGAGCATCCAGGGAAGAAGCCCATCACTTCTCTGTCTCTCAAGGGCTTCATAGTCTACAAGGAGTTTTTCACATGCATTTTCTCTCTTAATCTTCACAACAGCCTTGTGAGGTAGGTACCACTGCCCCCAGGGTTACAGATGGCAAAACTGAAGCTCAGAGACGTTGTGACTGGCCCAAGGTCACACGGGTTGTAAGTAGCAGAGCCAGGACTTGGAGGTTCAAGTTCAGTGCTTGTGCTTGAGGAGTTTGCACTGGACAGGGCGTTGGCCCTGAGGTATGGCCATGTTGCCTGAGAGATGTCTGCCACTAAGCTGAGGGGGATGGGCCAGAGGAACCCTCAAAGGTGACGTCGTAAAACACGGTCCATGTGAGCATGGAGTAACTAGTAGAACATGAGAACATTCTGGGTGTCAACGAGAGCAGAAAGTAACAGGGGAGCTAGGTGTGGGAGCAAGGGTCAGAATCCTATCACCTCAAGGTTAGCAGGGAGGTTGAACGTGAGCTGGTCCAACAACCCAGCTGAGGTCCAGATCCCCTCTTGCACATCCATGCCTACACGTTGACCTCCTCTCTCTGCTTGAATACCCCAGTGACAGGAGAGTCATTCTCTCCCAAGGTGTTTCTGTCTTTCTTCACCTGGATTCCAGTTAGTACATACTTCTGTACACGAAGTACAGAGCCAGTCCTTCCCACAGATCAAGCTGCCTTGGAGGACTCTCAATATTTTATTACGGCTATCGTTCGCCCACCCCATTAGTCTTCTCTTCTCCAGGCAGAACCTCCCCAGTACCCTCAACCCTTCCTCAAGGACGAGATGCCAGGTCGTTGCCCATCTTGGTTCCCTGCTCTGGGTCCTCAGTAAGTTCAGCGGAGGCATGGAGCCAATGACGTTAGCTAGGCAGTGGACAGGGTGGAGGCCAGGGCTTCTTGCTCCAGAGCCTAGCTTCCCCAACCTCCCTTCGTCCTCTACTCAATGCAGGGACATAGCTAACAACCGCCGGGAGCTCCGTCGCCTGGGCGTCACCCACGTCCTCAATGCCTCACACAGCAGGTGGCGAGGCACGCCCGAGGCCTACGAGGGGTTGGGCATCCGCTACCTGGGTGTTGAGGCCCATGACTCGCCAGCCTTTGACATGAGCATCCACTTCCAGACGGCTGCTGACTTCATCCACCGGGCGCTGAACCAGCCAGGAGGTAGGAGGGGAAAGCCCGGGGGAGGGAGGGAACGAGGGACATCGGAGTTAGGGGAAATCTGGAGGGTCAAGGCCGGAGAGATTTGAATGACATGATGGAACTCTCAGATCTGATATGAAGGCAAGAAAAACACTCCCAACTATTTGTTAAAGGCAGTGCGTGAGAAGAAGAGAAGGAAATAATCCAAAGTGTTAACAGAGCGCAGATGCTAAGGCACTGGGGAACACTCAACAGACCCCCGGATCCTCACTCTGTGCGAGACTCAGTTTTACGTTAGTGATGTGCGTCTGTCTCCCTGGGAGCCCTTTTCAGGCTCCCGGACGCTGAGCTCCTGCACGTTGTCCATCTTATCCCGTCCAGGCCTCCCAGGGGTCGGCATTCTTCCCACCCCTAGTCGGCACCCCATCCTGTCGCCGTGTGCACCTGCTTCCCTCTCGTCCTCTTCACCTGGCCCCGATGCCCTCTCCCTAGCCGCCTCCAGCCCCCCACAAACAGTCCCACGGCCGCCTCGTGTGTCTGTCCTCGCAGGGAAGATCCTGGTACACTGCGCCGTGGGAGTGAGCCGATCCGCCACACTGGTACTGGCCTACCTCATGCTGTACCACCACCTCACCCTCGTGGAGGCCATCAAGAAAGTCAAGGACCACCGAGGCATCATCCCCAACCGGGGCTTCTTGCGACAGCTCCTGGCCCTGGACCGCAGGCTGCGGCAGGGTCTGGAGGCCTGAAGGGAGAGGATAGGGGGTCAGGCCGGGTGCATTTGGCCCTGGCTCCCAGCTGGAGGGAGGAGGCCCAGATACCCCATCTTCCCCTGTCCTGTGCCTGTGCAGGGAGTCAGGGATGCTGCAAGCACGAATGTGATGGTGTAGATATGTTGTGTAGATGGTGGTGTAGAGACAGACGGTGAAGAGAGAGTGTGAAAAGCTGTGAGACCAGAGGGAGACACTCACAGACTTGTTACTCCAAGCGCAGGAAGAGGAGGTGTGGGAGGATTGGCGCTGTGCCCGCGGGCGCTGGTCGCGGCCAAAAGCTGCAGAGGTGCATGCCTGGGAGTCTTTAGATGATCGCTCGCTTACTGGCTGCAGGTGTCTTGAGGAAAAATAAAGGTGGTGGACAAGACAAGATCCTGGTGAAGTCATTGACAGCTTGTAGGGGCTCCCCACCTCTCTCCTGGAAAACCCCAGCTTTCTGGGGATAGCAACAGTTCCTGACTCCCTCATCGTGGTCATAAACCTCCAGGGATTCTCAGGGGGCGGTTCTTTCTCTCAAGCCCAATTTTACTCTGGCCACAAGCGAGATCTTGAAGTGTTGTTTCCCACTATGTCCACACAGGGGCAGCAGAGGACCAAAAACTTCAGGCTTACAGCCCCTTTGTGTAGCTGCTGGGAAGGCACGTCCGCCACCAGGCTTAAAATAGGTCTCTGTTCCCAAGCTCAGGTGTGGACGAAATATCGCTTTATTTTCAAAAAAATTTCCAGTTTCTATATCAAGTCCCCATCGTGATGGGATAGCAGAATGTGAATCTTAAATCAACCCCAGCCCTAAATCCTACATTCAGGAGCGTCTGGGCTTTGCCTAGTACCAAGGAATTGGAGAGGGAAAGAAGGGTGATGTAATTGCTTCCTCTTGTCATCTTTCCAGGTTTGCCTCATTAGAATGTAATGCAATCTCCTTAGTAAACTTAGTAAAAACTTAGACTTACCAACCAGAGAGAGTGGTACGGTCTTTCTGTTATCCCAGCTGCCCAAACTGCCAGCCACCACATCCCCCCTTTTAAAAAAGACGCGTTCCCAGAACAGAATATCTTCATGAAGAGGAGAAGGGGACAGAAGAGAAAGTGAAAAATACAGGGAAAAGAAATCACTTAATATGCCTTAAAAGTCTATCTTACCCCAAAGTATAGAAACTCAGAATCTCAAAGCTGGAAGGTGCCTTCCTAGATGACCCACTTCCACCCTCCAACAAGGCATAAATAAATTACCTTTTTAATATCTTTGATGAGCTCCATCACACACCTCCTTGGACACCTTCAGTGGTGGTACGGAACCGGTACAGAACTTCCATACCATTGTACCAGCTCTGAATATGAGAAAGCTCTATCTAGTATCACACATGCATCATGAAGTCCTGCTACAGTGGTCGTGACATGAGGCCAAAAGATCTGCCAGCCTGAGCCTCCAGGCTATGAGAGCCTTTGGGCAGGTCACTTTGCCTCCTCCCCACCTCGTCACGTGGGAGAGTTCCGCCTCTTCCATAGGGTCGCGATGGGAGCTTAATTAGATATGCGATACTGTGCTCAGAGCACAGTAGTATTTAATAAGCGTTCTTTCTCTTGCCCCATCCCTTCCCGTGGTGTGAAGCCAGCTCCCCTGGCTTTCCTGTGTCCCCTGCTTTCTGCCTAACAGCTCGATTGTTTCCAAGAGTCTGCGTTTGTCATGTTTCAAGTTTCCTCCCCAGCCTTGCCAACAGTAGCATCTCTCTGCTTGTGGCAGCCAATGCTGGTCTCGGTGCTTCAAGCAAAGCATGGTCGCCAGGATGTCAAATTTCTAGTATTGTTGAGGGTCAAGAGTATCTAAGGGGTAGAGTGAGGCCTTCATTAGGAATGTGGATTCCAATTAAAATGCATCAACCCCGTATCAGAACCATGAGCAGGAGGACTTAAAAATAAGTACAAATAACCCAGAAGTAACTCAGGCTCTTGGATGGACTGAGTGTTGACCTGACCAGTGGACTTGGCACCTCCTTCATTCTAGTCTAGTACATATATCTGTTACTATTGATGTAACCTGCAGCACCTTCTAACTTCTAGTAGAGAAGTATGGTTCCTAACGCCAATTTGGTCAAAGATTATCTTCACAGAGAGGTGAGTTCGAGCCCCACGTTGGGTGGAGATATTGCTTAAATAAATGAAAACACAGCTGTATGAGTGCAGGCCGAACGTGCCTCATGCGAATCCCCTCGCATTGTTTCAAGCTGAGTCACTTGAGAATTTATTTCTAACTTCTAGTAGAGAAGTAAAGCTATTAAAGTAGATTTGGCCAAAGATCATCCTTCAGAGCAGGGTACGTATTTGTATTATTTAACAAAGCCATGTGACGGCTCTGCCGAGGCAGTCTTCTGCCTTTACAGATTATTAAGGTATTAACCCATTTAATCCTCCTGATAATCCCGTGAAAGGTGTCATTGGCATTACTTAAGAACAGGGCAACTGAGGTAAATAATTTTCGGGAGGACACACAAGTGGCCAGTGGAAGTGCTGGGATTCACCCTGGTGAAATCATCCTGCTGCCATGCCTTTCATCCCTGACTCCACCACTGAAGGTTGTGAGTGTGTGTGTGTTGTGGACCTCTATGGTTCCAGGGAGAGAGGTGGGGGGCTGGGGGGCACAGCCTGGTCATTATGCAGAATCAGTGCTATCCTCCCAAGCGGCTGGGGGTGGGGGCGGGTAGCTGTCACAGGCTGGTGTTCCTCCCACCTGCCAAAACCGATGCTAAAAGTCCAGACTCCCTAATCCTCTTCATGGGAGCAGTTGGCCATTTGAACCCAAGCAAAGGACTTGATGACGGACAGGACTAAGTGAGCTCTTGTCAGATGCAGCCTGAGCTTCCAGCCGGCCGGGCCCTGCCCCTCGGGGATGGCAGCCCACGTCAGTCTTGTCGTCCTGCTCTGCTCCTGCCCTCACCGCCTCCAGCCCTAGCCTGCGTGATGTTGACTCCAGCCTTGGCGGCAAGCCCCGGAGCCTTCGCGGCGCCTGGGGACGGGGAGGCCCCGTCCCTCACCCTGTAAGTAATCCCAGCTGAGAAGTTCCACAGGGAGGGGAGCTAAGGGAGAAGGGCTGCTTCTGAGCCCCGAGGTAGCAGATGGCACCGGGGCCAGAAAGGCAACTGAGCGTTCCACTGGCTGGAGCGGGCCGGGCCTGGTGGCGCAGAAAGTCCCCTGCTAGAATAATCTCTTACAGAGAAGGAAGCCTGATGGGGGGGGGGGGGGTGGAGGAGAGTGAGTCTGGTTATGAAGAAAGATAAACCCCAACTGATGGTTACCAGAGGGGAGGGGTGAAATAGGGTGATGGGGATTACGAATGCACTTATGATGAACACTGGGTGATGTACAGAATTGTTGAATCAGGGGCGCCTGGGTGGCTCAGTCGGTTCAGCATCCGCCTTCGGGTCATGATCCCGGAGCCCAGGGATCGAGCCCCACATCGGGCTCCCTGCTCAGCAGAGAGCCTGCTTCTCCTTGTACTCACTGTCTCTCTCTCTCTCTCTCTCTCTCAAATAAATAAATCTTAAAAAAAAAAGAATCTGTTTAAAAAGAATTGTTGAATCACTCTATTGTACATCTGAAACTAATATAACACTGTATGCAGAATTAAGACTTTTAAAAAATAATAAAACAAGGAAACAGACAGACAGAAAGAAAGAAAGCTTTTTATCATAGGTTTCTCTCCCCAGAGCTTTTTTTGAAGAAAAGGTTCAAAAGTTTAGGGAAGAGCCCTGTTCATACCCTAATGCCTGGATCCTATAAAAATGTTCCCTCATGTGGCAAAAGGGATTTTGCAGAGGCATTTAAACTACAACTTTGTGGGATGCCTGGCTGGCTCCGTGGGTGGAGCATGCAACTCTGGATCTCGGGGTCATGAGTTCGAGCCCCACACTGGGTGCAGAGATTGCTTAAATAAATTAAAAAACAAAAAAACCTTTAAACTACGACCTTGCATGAGGAAATAACACTGGATTGCCTGGGGGGCCCAATCACATGAATCCTGAAAAGCAGAGAACCTTTTGATGCTGTGATGAGAGATTTGATGTGGGGGCTGAACCCCCATTGCTGGGTCAGGAAGGAATGAATGCCGGCGGCTTCTAGAAGCTGGGAAAAGGCAAGAAAATGGATTCTCCTCTGATCCTCCAGAAGGGAACAAAGCCCTGCAGACAGGGCTTGATTTTAGCCCCATGAGACCCATGTCAGACTTCTGATCTACAAAACTGTAAGATAATAAATTCACATTGTTTAAGCCATTCAGTTTGTGGTGATTTGTTTCAACACAGTGGGAAATGAATATAAGCCCCTGGACTCTCCAGGAAAACCTTTCCATGTGAACATCTAGCCATTGGTTCAAAATGCTGAGACTAATCTCCAACATGGTTTGGTTGGGTTTTTTTTTGGGGGGGGGTTTGTTTGTTTTGTTTTGTTTTTTGTTTTAAATTGGGAGCTGGTGACACACCGTGGAGGGAGAAAGATTCACGAGGGAAGGGCTTGCCCTTAGGGGTAAGCGAAGTGGCAGCCGGAGCGCTGAACCTGCCCACAGAGGGTGCTCCGCGTTCTGTGCCATGTGTCAACGCCGGGGAAATGTTCCACCAAACTTGGATGTCTAGTTTCTCTTAAAAAGTTGAAAGGGACTGGGGCGCCTGGGTGGCTCAGTCATTAAGCGTCTGCCTTCGGCTCAGGTCATGATCCCAGGTCCTGGGATAGAGCCCCGCATTGGGCTCCCTGCTCCGCGGGAAGCCTGCTTCTCCCTCTCCCACTCCCCCTGCTTGTGTTCCCTCTCTCGCTGTGTCTCTCTCTGTCACATAAATAAATCTTAAAAAAAAAAAAAAGTTGAAAGGGACAGTGAGCCTACATCTCCACTTAACCATGGTGAGTGGGGGCTGCCCCATTTCGATGAGGTACCACCTGCTGTCTGGTTCATTATGACCCATCATGATATACGTTCCAACCCTGGACCTGCCTCACTCCTTAAGATCATTTGCCTGCAGCCCCTGTGCTAAACCAACCCCACAGGGTCCTAACGTCTTGCCCAGGAATGTAAGATATTCCTTATCCTAAGAAGCCCAGAGCAGTCCACCTTGCCTCCTTTTTTCCCAATCCCCACTTCAACCCCAGCCATTCTTGGAACGTTCTGTTTGTGGCCAGTGGTCACTAGCCTTCGAAATGGCCTAGGATTGTCCCCTTGATTTGGCAGACACTTAAGCCCTCTGCCCAATTCCCGTTTAGCACCTGGAGGTGGCCTGGGAGAAGGTGGCGAGCACAGCCAGTCTCTCAGGAAGGAATCTTAAGCCGGTGAAAACAAGTAGAAAGTGACCTTGGGCAGCAGGGAGAGGAATGTTTATCAGCCACGTTCTGATGGTCTGCAGACTAAAAGAAAGGAACTCTCTTCCCCCTAGGTAACTTTCCCTGAGGCAGTTTATATTTTTGAGAATTGTGGGATTATTTGGGTAGGGAAAAATCAGAGGGGAGGGACCTCTCCCTGTTGCTCTTCAGAGTTCACTCACAAACAGGGTCAGGGCGGGGCAAGTCCACTTCCATCGCTTATAACCTCGATGGAACCTAAGCTCCTAATCCCAGTTGAGGCCAGTGGCAGCTGGGAAGAGGACAAGGCAAGAGGGGCAGTAGGAATATTAACCTGGGGTGGGGGGCGCCAGGTGGCTCAGTCGGTTAAGCAGCTGCCTTGCGCCCCAGTCATGATCTCAGGGTCCTGGGATCGAGCCCCACTTTGGGCTCCCTGCTCTGCAGGGAGTCTGCTTCTCCCTCTCCCTCTGCGGCTCCCCCTGCTCGTACTCTTTCTCTGGCAAATAAATAAGATCTTAGGAAGGAAGGAAGGAAGGAAGGAAGGAAGGAAGGAAGGAAGGAAGGAAGGAAGGAAGAAAGAAAAAAAGAAAGAAAGAAAGAAAGAAAGAAAGAAAGAAAGAAAGAAAGAAAGAAAGAAAGAAAGAAAGAAAGAAAAAGACAGCTGCCAATGCATGCTCTGGGCTTCTTAGGATAAGAAATATCTTATCTTAAAGAAGAAAGAAAGAAAAAGAAAAGAAAGAAAAGGAGAAAGAAAGAAATATTAACCTGGGAGGAAGACAGAGTCGGCTTCAAGAATCTCCACATCCCCACCTGTGGGACTGAACACAAGGCTAAATTGTACTCGCAACTTAGAACACTCCTTCCTAGCTGCACTGCACCTCGGCCCCTGGCCCAGGGATGGGAGGACACTCGTTGGCATTAGGAGAAAGGAATGGTACAAGATGAGGAAAGTAGTCAAAGAAGTGAGGAGAGGCCTGACACCCAGAGCAAAGGCTCATTCTGGTGTGTCCCCTGCCAATGCATGCAGGCCCAGCAAACTCCCAGCTGCCAAGCAAGACAAGGCTGTAATCCAGCCCAGCTCAGGACACACAGGTGAATGATCACAACCTAAAAAACACCAGAACTGGAAGGAATCCAGGAGCATTTTTCATTTGAATTTCTGACCATGCCTCACAGAGCCGTAGCATTTCAAATAACTATTCATGGGGCCACCAATGTGAGAGCAGGCTCAGGGAGAGACACCCCATGGCAATTCAAACAGAGCAGATCTGTTTTTATTTCTTTTATGCAGGCAGTTTCTGTTTTAAAATATTATTTAATAAAAAGATTCTGCTCAAAAAAAGGGGGGGGGTGGAATCTGCCAATCTCATCTGATTCTTCACTTTCTAAATGAGAAAGCAGCCCTGGAGAGGTAACTAATTGAAAGTCTCAGAGAAGGCACCAACGCCAGGACCTGGGTAGGAAGAGACCGCTCATCGTCCACTAGATTCAATTCCATTCTCCACTTCTTCCTGTTATTAATAGAACCACCCTGAGTTCCAGCAGGACTCATGACTGTCCACCTAGAGACTCCATTTCCCAGCCTCCTTTGCAGCTAGGTGGAACCATGTGACTAAATTCTCACCAATGGGACGGGAACAAGAGTAATGCTCTATTTCTTACAGAGAGGACGCTGCCCCCCCCCCCCACTCTTTCATACCCTCCCTTGGGGTTGAAACATAAGATACATAACTGGCAAGCGAGCTTCTAATGGATGAACAAGGGACACATCTCAGGATGAGGCCAAGTGGCAAGAGAAAAGAACCTGAGTCTCTGGATGGCTTT
Organism: Callorhinus ursinus; assembly: GCF_003265705.2. Classification (NCBI taxonomy): domain Eukaryota; kingdom Metazoa; phylum Chordata; class Mammalia; order Carnivora; family Otariidae; genus Callorhinus; species Callorhinus ursinus. Next base: position 30,932,512 of record NW_027397079.1, on the reverse strand, counting down.
GGGAAGCCGAGCTTCCTCCTTGCCTTGCCCCTCCTTTTCTTGGAATATTTACAAGACAGAAATAAACTAGATTTTTTTGAGCCCCTGCATTTTTATGTCTCTTTGCTACAATAGCTGTATTATTTATCCATTGCTAAACAGCACATTACCCCAAAACTCGGTGGCTTAAAACAACAAAAATTTATTGTCTCATAGTTTCTGTGGGTCAGGAATTCAGTGTGAATGAACTGTGTGGTTTTTTGTTTCGGGATCTCTCCTGCAGTCGCAGCCAGGGTGTTGGCTGGGCCCCGAAGTCATTAGAGGTTTGACCAAAGCAAAGGTATCTCCTTCCAAGCTCATTCACATGGCTGTTAACAGAGACCTCCCTGTTCACAGAGACTGTCCCCACCACATGGCTTTTCTGTAGGTAAGTGTCTTTGAAGAAAACTGCAGTGCATTTTTATGACCCAGTCTCCAAAGTCAGGAGTTGTCACCTCTGCTTCATTCTACTTGTTAGAAGGTCTACAAGCCCAGCACACTCTCCAGGGGATGGGAACTAGGCTCCACCTCTTCAGGGGAGGAATATTAAAAAGAAAATATTAAAGAATATTAAAGAGTGGACATGTTTTCAAAACCACCCCAGGGACCCAGCCTGCATCCTAATTAATACACTAGACGTACTGGCTCTTTGGTCCAGTGCCCCTTCTGAGCCCTGAGACTTCAGGATATAGTTTAATGATAATAAGAACGAACATTTACTAGAGGCTTTTTTTTTTTTTTTTTTTTGGTTCCTGTCATATGCCAAGCATTTATCACACATTGTTCCTCATGTGATCCTCTATGGTAGATTTTACTACTAGCCCTAATTTTCCAGGTAAGGAAACTGAGGTTTATCAGAGTTCACACCAGGCTATATTCCAGAGCCTTCACTCATAACCACCATACCAGTGTTGAGGAAAAGGCATGTTTGGTGGAGAGAGACGTGAGTTTGGTTGGAAATCTGTCACTAACACTTAAGAGTTCTGTGATTTTTGCTAAGATTTAACCTTCTTGGGCTTTCCATTTTCTCCTATAGGCAAGGAGAAAACAATAGTACCTGGAGGGTTGTGGTGAGGAATAAAGGAAAATAGGCAAAGCGCTGGGCACAGGGCTTGGCATGCGGTGGGTGGTCAATCAGAGGTGTGACTCTCTTCCTGTCTACTTTATTATCCTATCTCCACTTGCACACATGAGATGGTTCAGCTGTGGCCTAAAACATCAGCTTCATTCCAGAAAACCAGAGACACAGCAGGACTATGTATAATTCCTAGGAAAAATAGGGCCCTAAACCCCCTTAACTTCTGTTTCCTTCCAGCCTCCTTTGATACTTATGAAGAGCATCACAGGGGCACCCAGATGGCTCAGTTGGTTAAGCGTCTGACTCTTGATTTCGGCTCAGCTTATAACCTCAGGGTCATGAGATTGAGCCCTGTGTCAGTGGATGCTGCTTGAGATTCTCTCCCTTTCTTTCTGCCCCCTCCATGGATTTCCCATGTGGGCCAGGAGCTGAGGAAAAGGGGGGGAAATTGCTGCTTCACTTTCCTGGGGAAAGAAGGAAATTATGAACACATTTCATCAAGAGTTGTATCAATCCCTGAAAAGCATCTTGGTACTGAGACCTCTAGGGTATCTGGACAGAGGAAGTCCAGATCTTTCAAGAATAAAATGAGTGAAGGATCTGATTTGCCCAAATATACAATGAACAACTCTCAACGCCTTCAGAGAATCATGTGATCCTCTCATGCAAACTTCTCTTAAGAAATAAAACAGGGCGCCTGGGTGGCTCAGTTGGTTAAGCTACCGCCTTCGGCTCAGGTCATGATCCTGGAGTCCCGGGATCGAGTCCCTCATCAGTCTCCCTGCTCAGCAGGGAGTCTGCTTCTCCCTCTGACCCTCCCCGCTCTTGTGCTCTCTCTCTCTCAAATAAATAAATAAAACATTTTTAAAAAAGAAATAAAACAGTTGAATTTAATTATCAGCTTTTAAGATTATTTATTTATTTATTTATTTATTTATTTACTTACTTACTTACTTACTTACTTACTTACTTGAGAGAGATGAGGGGTGGGCAGAGGGAGAGGCAGAGAATCCCAAGCAGACTCCGAGCTGAGTTTGGAGCCCAACATGGGGCTCAATCTCACCACCCATAACCCATGACCTGACTTGGCCAGGACCCAGGTGCCAGGACCCACGCACCCCTTAATTATCACTTAATTATCACCATGGTTAGCAATTCTCTTCCATATCTTATGGCTGGCTTTGGAGGACCATACAAGAGAGACTCTTACTGAAGGTGAAATGGGATGATCAAGTCTTCTGGCCCCGTGCTCCTCCACAGAATTAGCTGTCTCTCCCCAAAGTGGTTCTCTAGTGCTTGCAAGGCCTTAAAATGAGGGGGCTCCTGGGTGTCTAAGAAGACGTTAGGGTAGGGCAGTAGGGATAAAGAGAACCCCTGACTCCTTAGAGGTTTTCCTGGAGGAAAACTTACATTTCCCTCTTTCTGTGGAAGATTTAGAAACACCATTCTACTTCAGATTCCTCAAGTAACTTCGACTATATAATCCATCATCTTCTTCACTGTTTCAATGTCTTCCTCAATGAAATAACCAGACGTGTCTTCCTGACTCACAAAGGGCTGGGGGTCTGAACCATCATCTGGATGGGGGAGCAGGGGTAAGTTACCTAAATTGTATTGACACAATGTGGGAAATCAGCTTGTCTTTGATAAGACCTTTGGTCTAGGAAATACTGGGAGACTGAACCAATCTTTTCAAGGATGTGTGCAAGACCAAAGCCCTTCAACCTGTATCTCCCCCAATCTATGCCATCATCTGAGGCACAGCCTCGTGGCCACAATGGCCAAGGAGGGTTGAGGGTGAGGAACTGGGAAGGGATGCATTGGGCTTGCCAAATTAGAGTCCTTTAGTGCCTCAGGAGACCTTACTGAATGTTTAAAATATCAGGCTTAGAACATAAATTGTTATAGAACATTCTGTCTGATGACCAAATTCATGGTCCTTGTAGGTATGACTCTAGACGTTCACTGTCCTGAATGACCAGCTCTATCCCCATGAGAACTCCTGCTGTTCCTACCTTCAAGGCATCTTTCTGCCTTGGGGCTCTCTTTAGTCTAAGGAGGGTGGGAAGAAGTATTTCTCACTTCTTGTCAAGTTTTCCTTCAAAGTTGGAAAATTTATGCCCTAGAGGCACCTAGCAGGAACTTAATGCAATCAGGCTCACCTATCAACACCTTTCTCTTGAGCCAGTGTATAGAAAGAATTATTGCATAACAATTATACACATGTTTAAATCCTCAACACTGTTCCTAGAACATGGCTTAAATCATATGGTAATTTATATACATGCACATACACACATCTATTCCAAAAATACTTATTGGACCAGACACTTGGAACCACAAAAGTGGTTCATGTCCTTGAAAAATCTCTTATTAAGGAGGGCTCATGAAGCCTTCAAATTTAGGAAATCATCGAATTATCCTTATAATCCCATATAACATACTACATCGTACATGAAGTGTTGAAAGAGATGCAGAGACAGGGATGATGACAATGGTGAGCCACAGAAGAGGTGTATTTTTAGCTGAATCTTGCAAAATGTCAGGCACAGAAAGAAAAAGGGCATTCAAACATAAGTGATACCGTGTACAAAATCACAGTCAAGAAAGAATATCCTCTGTTCAAGGGACAACAACAAAAGCTTTGTGGCTGACCAATAGCATGTGAGGAAAAAGAGCGTATTTGGCATTAGAAACACAGGCAAAGGCCAGACTGAAACCATTTGAATGGGACACACTACAATTTGGCTTTATCCAGTAAATAACAGGGACCAATAAAGGTTATCAAGCAAGAGAAGTAAATGATCAGATTTAAGTTTTAGTAAGATAAGGCTGGCCCAGCAGAGAGGCTGGATTTGAGAGTAAGATCAGAGCATTATTTCTTTGCATAATTGGTAGAGAATTTGGCAGCGGAGGGGTGGGGGAGGGTGGAGACAAGGCATTCTGGGGCCCACCCTTTAACTACTGAATCAGAATCTCTGAGTTCGAGGCCTGGGAGTCTGCATATGTAACATCTCCAAACAGAAGTGATTCACAGGGGCTCTAAAGTCTGAGGCATAGACTAGAGTCAGAAAGACCAGGTAGGAAGCTTTTGCAATTGCCCAATTAAGAGATGAAATGTGCTGGATCTGTATGTGATTCCAATCCTCAAGACCGGCTCATAAGGAAAAACAATTGTTTTAAGACAATTACGTAATTAAGTGCTAAACTACTTGTTCCATACTGCTCTGTGATTTTAGCCAAGTTATTTAATACCTTAACCACCATGCTTTTAAATGACAAAGCACTCATATGCATAATCTTGTCTGAGTGTCACAAATTCCCAAGAGTTAGGGAAAGTGTTTATCACCTTCAATTAACAGATTAAGCTTAATTGAAAGATGAGATTGAGTCATTCTTATTTGTTTGCTTGCTTGTTTACCGTCTGTCTCCTCAGGCACTGAAAATCGCAGGAGAGTAGAACCCCGCTGACTCCGATGACCTTGATGGGTCCCCTGAGCCACAGTGCTTGACACAAAGTAGGTTCACGGTGAATACATTCTGAATAAATGAAAGACAGACAAGATAGAAATAAACAAGCGATGCAACATCAGATAAAAAGAAAGCATGGGGGGGTGGGGTTAAGAGATTCAGTCTTTCCTCCAACTGCTATTTATTTCAACACCTAGGTGGTGCTAGATGCTGAAGATGCTGCCCCTAAGGTATTGCCAATGTCGATTTCTGGTTTGATTCTGCTACTCAGGAGCGGATAAGTCTACCTTAAACTTAACCTTCGGGCCTTAGCTCCTTGTTTGTGAAACGAGGGGCTGACCAAGAATGAGAAGGCAACTCGAGCTCTTTCCAGATCTCACTTTTGTCATTCATCTGCTTCACTCTCTTGCTCCAGTTCCTCCTTTTCCAGTGAGCAAAGGAACGTGGTAGCCGCCACCCAGGACCAAGTCCTTGCCCACAGAGCAGAAATGTAACGCCTCCCTAGAACTGGCTTCTCAGAGAGCAATGGAAATGACAGTGGCAGCTCTGGAGGCGGAAAACAATGTGGAACTTAATTGTTCCGTTTCCTCCAGGTCCTCGGCGGATGAGGCCGGCCCCCGCCCGCTCCGCGCATCGCACCGCGCGGCTCGCTTCTCTTTAGAGTAAAGTTTCCCGAGGACTGGGGAAGGCGAAGCGGGAGGCGCCCACCGTGCAAAGATGCTCTCCCCTCGGAGGGGGGCGGGCCTGCAAAGAATACCCGGGGCCAGCAGGAAGGCTCTCATTGGCCGGAGGGCGGGTGACGGACGCGGGGCGGAGTTTCCCGGGGGGAGTAAAAGGGAGGGGGGTGTGCGCAGCCCGTGTCAGTTTCAGAGTCCTGGCTGTTCACCTTTGCGTCCGGGATCCTGAGCCCAGCTTCCCGCTGAAGCGTTTTCCCTCCTCGGCGGGCGAACTGGGCGCCCCAACCCTATTCTGCAGCGCCCTGCATCTCCCCCAGCCTGGGGCCCCTTCCTGCATTTCCTCTGTGGTGTACTGATCCAGGGGACTTTCTGTTTTCTCCTTTTCCCTCTTTGTTGCTCTAAAACCATTTAAGCCCAAACCCGCCGCTCCGGAGGGAGTTCGATTTCTCCAGAAAGGCGGCTGCCGCGGGCTACACCGGCCCCTCCTGCGGACCCGAAAACCGGTGCGCCCACCCCGCCTGCCCTACCCGCCGCCTGCCTTCGTTCGCCGGAGGAAGCCAGCCTAGAGTTCATTGATGCACCCATTCCAGTGGTGTAACGGTGAGTCCCCAGGCCGGGAGGGCGAGCGGACACTGGGCTGGCCGCAGACGAGGTGGGGCGCAAGCCTTTGAGATCAGACAGAGGGCTCGCGCTCTTCCTCTTGAGCTAAGTTTCTCATGAAATGCGACGCGCGAGAAAGCGTCCTGGCGCCCAACTCCGCTCAGCACAGCGCCGAATTTGGGGGAAAAAAAAAAAATCAGGTTTAACTCAAGGCCCGGGACTGTCTCTGAACGTTGCGGCGGGCGGGGGGCGTGGGAGCCGAGGGGTTCGCGGCCTTTGTGTCGCGGCTTCGCTCTTCTATCCCCTTCCCTTGCCTTTGTGCGCTCAAACTCTGGTCTTTGTTGTGGTTGTCGGAGGAGAATAAAATCCGCGCTCGGGTTGGGATCTCCTAGAGGGAGCTCAAGTTCCCGGCCTGGAACTTTGCAGGCTATTTTAAATATGTATACAATGCAGCGTGCGGGACCGGGCGCGGGGGCGGCTTCCTCTGTGTCTTTGTTGGCTTCTCACTCGCTGCTAGGGGGCTTTTTTGTTTGTGGAAGACGCCAGATTAAAGAGCGTGTCTTTATTGGGTTGATAAAGCCTTGCAGATGTCTCGGCGCCCGGGTACCTTTGGGTGCAGGGCCAGGCCGGCGGGAGCCGTGCTCTCTGGCCCTAAGGCCAAAGAACCGCACCCGCACCCGAGCCTGGGTGGTGGCCGCACCTCCTTGCCTAATCACTCCTCCACCCCACTCTCTACCCACCCTCCCGGGCCTGGAGTGATGCTAAATCCATCTCACCTGAGGCTTTTTGGCATTTCAGGTGATACCGGTTGGGTTTGGGGCTGACTCCACCCAAGCTACCTTAAAGAAGGGCCTTTCTGAGCCGGTCAGTCAAAAGGTATTGGTTTTTGGATACTAATACCTTCCAGTGGCTTTGGTGTTTTAACCGTGTTGTTCCAAGGCATGGAGTTTCTGGAGAAGTGGGGGTGGAGGGCAGCTGGCCTTATCTCAGTATGGTAAGCTGGCTAGTTAGAAAAGAAAGAAAAGAAAAAAAAAAAAAAAAAAACCCTTCTTGAGAGCAGACCCCTGCCAGATCTTGGATGAATTCTTCCAAGCGGCTTTTGTTTTAAGGCAGGGTTTGGACAGCATGTGTATAAGCGTCCCCCATCCCCCTCTTCCTCTTGCTGGTAGGATCTAATTTCCTGAAAATGAACCAAGCTGTGTGTGATAGGCGGGCATTGGGGGACAGGGGGCGGAGGATGGGGGTGAGGGAGGACGGTGCATCCCAGCATCTGGGAAAGCTTCCCGTTGGCTGGGCAGGGGAAGCATTTCCCAGACCCACTGGTCTTTCTTGGCCAGCCCTTCTCTTGACGTCATTCCAGCCCCCAGCCTGCGCACCACCAAGATGAGACACTCCTGATGTCAGGGCTTTGCTAGGTCAGCTGAGACAATGGAACAGAGACTTCAGAAGAACCAAGGTGGCTGGCACTTGATTCTGGCACTCCTATTTCATATGGGGTTTTTAGACCAGCAGAGGGCTTGCTGCTTTTTCTTGTCACTTAAAGTGACTGATAGACCCTGTTCTTTGACTCCAAGGAGGAAGCAGTCCCTTCCCCCTCCCCCATCCCTTTGTTGGGGGTGGGGAATATCTGGAGTCTCTTTCCTCAGGTTGGTATTCTGCCCTTACAAGTTTTGGAGGAAAAAATGACTCCTACACCTTTTGGCCAATATATATCTTCACCATTTATTTTTAATTATAAGTAAATGTACCATCTCCTCTTGGCTATGAAGCTCTTCTCACCTGTATCTTTTTATCACATGAAGTCCCAAGCCCACTGACTCAGTCCTGGAACCCAGGAGAAGTCTCTGTCAGAAGAGCTAAGACGGTCAAGGTAAACTGAGGCCAGAGTCCCTGCAGAGTGCCTATACATATCCTTTACAATAGCAGTTTCCCAGGACGGGAAACCAATGAGGTTCTTTGGGACCCTAAAGATAACCAGGATCCAGCTCATAAAACGTGCATGGAGAGCCAAGAGGGATTGGGGTTAGACCCTCTTATGGCATCAGATGTTGCTGAGGTAGGGAGCCTAGAAGCAAGGGCTTCCTGTTGAACATAGCAAGGTTAGGAGCTAATTATTTAATCTTTTCAATAAAGTCAGGACAAGAACTACTTCTGTTTTTTGTTTTCCCACAATGTCTAGGTCAGTGCATAAATCAGGCTCTCAATAATACTTGTTGGTTGACCGGTCATTCATTAGCTGAGGGCAGTTTCTGGGCAATTTTCCCAAATATCACTCTCCTTACTTTGAAGTGGAGCCTTTGCCAAGGGTACCAGGTTGTCTTGAAAATCAGGAGTTATTTATCTGTCAGCTAGTTAATTGAAAAGAAGCCAAATGCTGGGCGAGGCACTGGAGAATATACACAAGTCCAAGTCTGCTGTCCGTCCTCAGACTTCACTCAGACTTAGGAACATTCAAGCTGGTTAGGACTATTTCCTTTCTGGTTTCAGGATTCTAGTCCCACCTCTATTGCCGTGCCTCCCTTGGTACAGTGAAAGCTTTTGTGTTTTCTTTGTCCCTACACAGTAAAATCATCCAGTCATTCTTTGCTTTTTTATATTCAATGTCTGTCATGGTATTTGTCCTGTAGTCAATATTTGAGTTCACTTAAGTTGATGCTTGGAACAGCATCTGAGTGTGCAAGAACCAGAATGTGTGGTACAGGTTGTGAGCCCTGTAGAATTCAGAGGAAGAGAGGGCTCCCTGGGATATCATGAGGAGCAGGCTTGGTGGACTTGCAGAAGGCAGAGGGAGTTTCGGGCAGGGAGAAGTTGGCGTGAACAAAGGTCTGGAAGCAGGTTAAGGACAGTTTAGACAAGATACAGTGAGACAGGTTCCTGGTGGGTGATTCCGTAAGACGGTGAGTGGGGGAGGTTGAAGAGACCCGGGGCGTGTGTGTGTAGGAGGACTGGAAGCCAATCACAAGCTTGGGAAATAGTGGTGGGCTAAATTAGAGGAGGGACCAGACATCAGTGAAGTGTCTGGGACAGAGACTTGGAATAGAATTGGGCCCAACATCTAAAAGAGGTTTGAAGGGAGGCTCATGATAGGTCACCAGACTGATCTAGGGGATGACAAGGCATGAGATGTAGGATGTCAAAATTGACTTCCAGTCCTTTAAACCAGTCTTCTTCTGAGTTGTGGTAGCACTGGAAATTATTATCTAGAATTCTGAAGTATATTTATGGGTTCCGGCTCCCAACCAAGATGTCAAGCCAGTGCTTAAAAACCCATGTTGAAGAGTTGAGTGCAGAGGTCTTTGGATACAAGACTTCTTAGCTGCTTGACGTTAGACAGCTTATTTAACGATTCTTTTTTTCCTGTTGAAGGGGGAAAGTAAGTTTCACAGTGGCATTACGAAGATTAAATTGGTAGCCTGAGAATGTGCTTGGGTTGTAGCAGGTTTATGGTAGATGCTAGTTTCCTTGTCTCCACACTTGCTGAAATGCAAGAATTGTATTATGCTTGCCTTTTGGATCACTGTAGTATTTTGTCCTGGTTGCAGGACAGAACATTCCATCCGGCTTATATCCTGTATATATTTTTTCGTACTGTTAAAACATTACAGGAAATTTACTGTTTCTCAAAACGAGTACTCCCAAAACAGCGGCTCCAGGATTGGTTCATCCAGCAGTAACTGCCATAATCTTGTCTCCGCTTTCCCTGCCCCTTCTGCCACCTTCTACCCTTGGCTTTATATTGAACAGCTTTCTCGTCCAGCTGTGACCTGGCTGTCAGCATTTCAGTTGTCTCAGGAAGATGTGACTCTTTCCTTGTCCAGCAGGACTTCGCTCTGTTTTTGGCCAGAACCCTGTCAACATACCTATCTCCACACCAAACCCTGGCAAGGGGAAGGTGACTACAACGATTAGTAGGCCAGTCGGGATTTACCCGAGTGATGGGAGAAGGAGAAGCGTCTAGTGGCGGGTCAGTGTTTCCCACAAGGCATGTGTAGGAATCTGCCAAGGACCTTGTTCAAAATGTAGATTCTGGAGAAAAAAAAATGGGGGGGGTGTGCTCAAGTCATGGTCCCAGGGTCCTGGGATCAAACCCCTGTATTGGGCTCCCTGTTCTGCGTGAAGCCTGCTTCTCCCTCTCCCATTCCCCCTGCTTGTGTTCCCTCTCTTGCTGTGTCTCTTTCTGTCAAATAAATAAAATTTTTAAAAAATGTAGATTCAGGTTCATTTTGTTCAGGGTGGGCCTGAGATTTTGCATTTCTTACAAGATTTTGAGTTGGATGCCAATGCCACTATACAACTGCACATTGAGGCTTTGAGTACAAACGGGGAAAGTGGCCAGAGTAAGTGGCGCCCTGCAACACTTTCTGGAACACTGGCCCAGCCTTGGGGTGAACAGTTTCTGTTCTGGCCCTGGTGCAGCTTGTCTCCTGGAGCAGGTGACTTCATAATGACAACTGACCTTTGCAAGGGCGGGCACCTTGCGATTTTACAAAGCTTCGTTCTTAAGGCACAGACTTCGGTCCTCTCTGTTTTTTGTTTGTTTTTAAATGACAAAGGGAAGTTTAGATAGGTCTAAGTTCTTAAAGGTCACATCTCTAGGGAAAGGCAGTGTTGGCAACCCAGATACCCATGTTGGCAACCCAGGGCTCTTCATTTTGCTGCTGAGCTCTGTGAGCTTCTAGCTGATCGGATCAAGTCTTCCATTGGCTCGTATCCTCGATCCCCTAGGTGGAGATGCAGTTTTAAGTGCTAGATGTGCTATCCCATTTCACGGATGGCTTATTTGCCCAAAATCACATGGCTGCTCAGTGTTAGAGCTAGGATATAGAGTTAAGCCTCTGTATCAAAGAGGTTTAGGAGCCCAGAGCCTGCCATTTCTCTCTCCATCCTGGCTGACCTGAGTAACATCAGCCCCGGTGGTACATTTCCAACAATCAACGATAAGTTTTCCTCTGCCTTTCTTTGCAGGGTGTTTCTGTGGCCTGGGACTGGTTAGTACCAACAAGTCCTGCTCCATGCCACCCATCAGTTTCCAGGACCTTCCTCTCAACATCTACATGGTCATCTTTGGCACGGGCATCTTCGTCTTCATGCTCAGCCTCATCTTCTGCTGCTATTTTATCAGGTGGGTGGCACCCTGGGTGACCTGGGGCAGGCAGGCAGGGAGAAGGAGGCCAGGGGGGTGAGGTGAGCCAAGTGAGACTTCCTCAGCAGAGTCCCTGGCTTCCCACTGGGGCCCCTGCTTTGAGGGCAGGGCTTAGCCTGCCCTTGACTGGGCCCGTGAGGCCTGCTGTTTCTATTTTCGTCAGCCTATCAAGTTGTCCAGGGCATATAAGGTCACCATTGGTTGGGCTGCATCGCATCTCTTGGCCTGTTACGCTAGGGTGGCCTAGGATTATTGTCTGACCAAGCACTATCGTGAGTCCATCCCTTCACTTTGTCTCCACTCCCCGCTCACAACTCTGGGTAGCCAGGGATAGGTGGCCATCAGTTATACCAGTAGCATGTTCCTCTGCCCTCCTGGGAAATCCTGTTGTCAGCCCTCCAGATGCTAATATTAGCAAACTGATGTCTGGAGAGCTGGTTGTTTATTCTGCCTTTTAAGCTCTTTATTTTTTGATAGTGGGGGCAGGAGGAAACACAATAACCCCCCCCCCCCAAAAAATAAAAACGTCACTTGTTCTTATTACATAGAGATCCAGGGAAGGACTTGAGCATGGTAGGGCTCCTGAGGCTAGCCAAGCTCCAGGAATGATTTCTTCACCTCCTGTTGAAAGACATGGGAACTGGTGGCAGGTTTCCTACCAAAAATTTGGGGCATGACTGGTATTTAGAGTGGAAATTAGTGTTTCTGATGAGGGCATGCTCTTGGTATTAACAGTTCCTCATTGTATGGGACTACCTTGCATTGCATACTGAGGAGTGTGGAGCATCCCTGGGCACCCTAGTGGTCCTTAAGGCCATTGTAATAACCACTCCCTACCCCCCCCAACACACACACACACTTGACCAAATGCCTGAGTAGCTGTCAGCTTGAGTCTTGCCAAATCATTTAAATTAAGATGAAGGAAAGGAGTTCTGGCTCCCTACTGAGAGGTCTTTGTGGGTCTGAGTGCTTCACCTGGAGGGAGGCTAGGGGAAGGCAGACACTCTTCCCTTCCGTCTGTATTCCTGAAGCTAGAAGAGCTTCCTCTAAAAAAGGGGAAGTTCCCTGAGTGCCCCCAGCCAGCTACTTTAGGCCTCTTCTTTCTCAGAACTTAAAGTTCCTGGGACTGGAGTTTTCCACTTACATGTTTATGCAGAGAAGATAGTGGTTCACTTTCCCTCTTGTATGATTGAGTCTAAAATTTGCATAAGTGGGAATGAGGGCAATTCTTCTAGTAGCTCTCCGTCCCCCATTTCTCTTTCCCCAAGCCTATATTTTCTTCCTCAAACTTTCTGGCTTCCTGACCACCAGCCACCCCCATCTCCCCACACCAAGCAGTTCATGCAGTTCCCCAGAGACTGAAGATGGAGACATACCAAATACCAATGTATGATTCTGGGGAGGAGTCTGCAGAAGCAACTCTGGTACACACCCACGCTGCAAAGGGGGTGGGGTCGAGTGAAGAAAAATCTAGAAAATGGCCCTGGGCCAGGAAGTGGGTGACCATGGTTCATTTCCTAATTCTGCCACTAATAGGATAGGTGTGACCTTGGGTTTTTGCTACTGTTTACCAAGTGCGTTCTGTGTGCCACATTATGGTTGGCATTTTGTGACACACACACACCCGCCCCCCAACGTATGTATTAGCCCACTTTGTAAATGAGGAAATTTGTGCTCAGGCAGGTACGGGTTTGCTCAGGATCCTATGTCGAGGAAAATCCAGACGTGGGCTAGCCTGGTGGTCATTAGCTAGAGTCTTTCAGATTCCTTACATTTGCCTTCTCTGATTCTTAACTCTTTGAATGGGAAGTGAAGGGGCAGCTGTGGAAGGTCCCTCAGCACCCCCTTACCGCTAGAGATCGGGGTCCCTCAGGAGGACAGGCTAGGGAGCTAGGCCTGGCTGACTTATTTTTGGCTGGCTGGAGTAAGAGAACAGAGCAATAACCAAAAGCTTTCCTGACTGCGGGCCGCTTGGCGCCAACTGTCCCTTCTGTCACCCCACCTTCTGTTCTGCAGCCTGCCCAAAGCCAGCTGACCCCGGAGTTTCATGGTTCCAGAGGCTCGCTGCTGTGTGGCAGCCTGGGGGTGTCTATATATAGAAAGACACACACAAGCACAGAAGCCACTTCCTCTCCCTGCTTCTCGGTTTCCTCCCCTGCCAAAATAGGCCCATGACCCCTGCTCTCCACCTGGCAGAGCTCATTGGCCAACACCAGCCTCCACTCTCCCAACTCCCCCTCACTCCTTCCTCGGTCCCCAAGAGCTGACCTCTGGACTACACAGGATGGAGGGGCCAGTGAAGTACAAATAGGCAGGAAAGGAACAATTCTTTTCAGGACCTGGCTGCATTGTTTGTTCCAAAAGGGAAAAGAAGCCAGGGAGAGCCCACTGGCAGTGGCGAGAAATGGTCTCATTGAAATCCGAGTATTTTTAGTAGCTTTGGTCACCCAACAGCTGAGAAGGCCACCTGTCCACAGTTGCTGGCACCACGGCCTCCACTGGATGGCCCAGGGGGTTTGCCCTTTGCTTGCTTTCTCTTGTAGCCTTTCTCAGCCCCCTCTCCTCACAATGTATACCTTCCTGTTCCAGAAACCTACATGCAGGGTGAAGGCTCTCAGTGTTCTGGTGGTACTGGGCTCAGGGGCCCCCAGCTACTGGAGGGTCGTTGACTGTGACCCTTAAGTGGAGCCAGGCAGACAGAAGGGCTGGGGGGGGGGTACCCCGCACATCCCATGAAACAAGCAGAGAGGCACAACACAATGTGCTCAGAGCCATGTGGGAGGGGAGGCAGTGGAGACACCAAAGATGTGAGCCGTCCCCTCGTTCTTGGAGTTAAGAAGCAGGCTCTTCACCACTTCCTTATTTGGTCTCCTACGTAGCGGGTGACAGCCTCCCTCAGAAGGCAGCTGTGAGCACTTTGATCATGAGAACACTTTCTTCCTTCCCCAGCTTCATTCGGTGTCAGCCAGGTAACCATTGCTCCTTTAGGCTTTGGATGCATCCATGTCTGCCCCTCTTGTTTAGAGGTGGGGATGGAGAGGCCTGCCTGTGAAAGGCTTTTCTGGACTGAGTTCCCTGCAAAGTTAAGGTTGGGACAGTGGGAGTCCTGGTTAAGCCTTTGGTCCATCCCTCTAATGACCAGAAACTCTCCAGTGGATGTGTTGCCCTGGGCCTTGCTCCATGGTGCAGGACTCCACCTGGACTAGAGTTCCTTTGTTTTTTTGTTTGTTTTTTTAAGATTTTATTTTTAAGTAACCTCTATACCCAACTTGGGGTTCAAACTCACAACTCTGAGATCAAAAGTCACATTTTCCACTAACTGGGCATCCTTGGACAGGAGTTCTTTTTTTTTTTTTTTTTAAGATTTATTTTGAGAGAGAGGAGAGTGCAGGGGGAGGGAGGAAGGGCGAAAGAATCCCAAGCCGACTTCATGCTGAGCAGGGAGCCTGACATGCGGTTCAGTCTCACCACCCTGAGATCATGACCTGAGCTAAAACCACGAGTCGGGTGCTCAACTGACTGAGCCACCCAGGCCCCCCTGGACTGGAGATCTTTTTTTTTTTTCTTTTTTTTTTAAAGATTTTATTTATTTATTTGAGAGAGAGGGAATGAGAGATAGAGAGCACGAGAGGGAAGAGGGTCAGAGGGAGAAGCAGACTCCCCGCTGAGCAGGGAGCCTGACGCGGGACTCGATCCTGGGACTCCAGGATCATGACCTGAGCCAAAGGCAGTCGCTTAACCAACTGAGCCACCCAGGCGCCCGGACTGGAGATCTTAAGAGGTTCCAGGTACACAGGCTCGCTGGGGCCCCTGACTTCTGTTAGTAACAGTGGAGGTAGGTGGCAGCCCGATCTGGATCTGCTCCCTGACTGGGATTTGGGCACGGCTCTGCTCTGCTCCATGTGCTGCACCTTCCCCGGCTCGGGCTGCAGTTCACCTTCTCCACAGTGTCCGTGGAGCGAGCGTCTTCTCTCACTCCTTTTGGTTGAGGCTTGTGATTTGAGATCTCTTACTCTAACTCAGATCAGCACTCTTATTTTGCAAAAGGGCAAATATAGGGGCTTTGGAAGTCTTCCAGTCTCTTAATGACCCCACTGTACTGGGCAGAAGCAGCCGTGGACAATAGGGAGATAAAAATCTGTGGACGCTGAAATTTAAGCTTCATATAGGTTTCGCAAGACATAAAATATTCTGGGGCCCCTGGGTGGCTCAGTCCTTAGGCGTCTGCCTTCAGCTCAGGTCATGATCCCAGGGTCCTGGGATCAGGCCCCACATCGGGCTCCCTGCTCTGCGGGAAGCCTGCTTCTCCATCTCCCACTCCCCCTGCTTGTGTTCCCTCTCTCGCTGTGTCTCTCTGTCAAATAAATAAATAAAATTGTAAAAAAAAGATATTCTTTTGATTTCTACTTTCCACCACTTAAGAATAAAAATCAGTCTTAGCTCCCAGGCCCTATAAAACAAGTGCTCAGCTGGCTTTGGCCCTTAGGCCATAATCTGCCACACCGATTATAACTTGATGTTTCCTTCCAATAACCCAAATCTGGGGTAGGAGTGATCAGTTCAGAGGAAGCCCCATCTGGCTCCCAAGTACAGAAGGACATAGAGCTACCTGCTTAATTTGGAAGGTTTCTTTCATTGCAAATAAAACAGCAATAATAATAATGCATAATCATGGTCCCAGCCATTAGTTGTAGCCCTGCTAATGAACAGATGTTTCCCAAGTGGTCTGATATCGTTCTCAGGACAATGATGTGTTCCACCTAATGGGAAGCAGGACACAGTATGTGTTAAAGAGCTCAGGCTCTATAGTCTGGTAGACTTTGATTCAAACTCGCCTATGCTGCCAACTAGCTGTGAGGTTTGGGCAAGTTATTTAACTTCTCTGGACTTCAGTTTTCCTCTGTAAAAAGGAAAGCTCTCAAAGTACATGCGTATGTTAACACAGGGTTGGACGCACAGTAAGCCCTCCATAACTACAGTGTTCTTGCCATTAATAACAACGTGTGCTGTGTTTTGGCTATTGAGAGTTAGGTTGTATGTAGGCCACCAGCTCGAAACTGGAGGGGGAAAAGGGCAAAGGAGGGATCATCTGTGTTTGCTTGGTGCTGTGAAGGGGAGAGTATGCTTTGGTTCCAGAATACTTGAGTTCTCCAGGAGGAAAATTCCCCAGGGTAAACAGAGACTTATTTATCCTGCCGTTCTGGCTTAATGGCAATATCCCTTTTAAGACTATCTAACTCCTTCTGTAGACTCAGTAAGCAGCTTATTGATCCATAGACTTGGGGAGCCTGAAGAAAATGAGGTACTGGGAAACCACAGGCAGTAGGAATGAACCATTCTGCTAGAATGTGCTCGGCCGGAATTCCCCCATCTGTGGGAACTGCCAGAAAGTTTGGAGGCTGCTGGGCCCAGGAAAGAGTCTGAGTCTTTAATCCACTCTGGGTGACCCGCATTGGTCCAAACCACACTCCGTGGCATCTGTGCGATGAGACAGCCCTGGGGTGAGCAGCCTCCCTGGTCCCAGAAGAATGGCCCCCTGCAACCCTCCTGCCTCTCTTACTCTGAATGGCTGTTTGTAGCAAGGCATAGTAATAACTAACCTCTTCTCTCCCCTATCTCTTTCTCCCCCAGCAAACTCCGGAACCAGGCACAGAGTGAACGATATGGCTATAAGGAGGTAAAGTGCTGCCTCTTTCCCTGAGACTTCCTGTCCTGTTCCTTGCCTTGTGATTTGGGAGCAGGCAGGATGCAGGCAAGCTGGTGCAGTGCTGGCCTGGAACCCCCTTGGCCTCTCTTCTGGCTCCCTTGGAAGCTGACGCTTTGTTACGGTCCTCACGTCTGGCTTGTCCCAGGCAGTGCCCAGAGCCCTCCCCCTCCAGAGGGAGAAGACCCTCCTGTGCAGGGCTGGCCACTCCCTTCTTTGTTGAGAGCACCTGGCCCTGTGGTGGGCTGCTTCTGACACCATGCCTCCTCTCTGTCTTCCCAGGTGGTACTTAAAGGAGATGCCAAGAAGTTGCAATTATATGGGGTAAGCGCACTGGGAAGCATGTAGGAAGGGCCGCAGCCGGCAAGGCAAATGGCACCTTCTCCATCCAGCTCTGTCTGGACCTTTCAAGAACTTCTTCTTTCTTCTTTCTTCTTCTTCTTCTTGTTTTGTTTCGTTTTTTTTTTTTTTTGGTGGGCAGCAAAGCCAAGGTTTCTTGAGTGATAGCAGAGTGATAATACAAAGCTCCCAAGGAGGGAGGGGACCCGAAGGGGTTGCCCTTTCAGGAACTTTAGACCCTGTCTTCATCTCCTTGGGCCAAATAAATGGGACTCATCCCAGCAGGTAATCCATATATGGGATTCATGATGTCGGCGTAGGCAGAGAACCTAAAGCGATTACAGAAGGGTTTGAATAAGCGGGGACATGTGGCCCCAGGAAGGCTGCTCTGCATAATGTTGAAGGGGAGGGTGAACACACCACTCCGTGCCAGAGTCCAGCCGCCTTTGCTTTTACCGCCACACATGCACTCTGTCCTAGCCACCTGCGGATCTGACCCGTGTAGCCATCCAAGCAGTGCTTCCCTGTTTCCCCCAACCAGTATAGCAAGTCCTTGGGTCTCCTCACATGGACTTTTCAGGAGGCCATTTTCCTCTTCCTGTTCTACTTGCGCTTATGAGATCATCTAACCTCGAGGTGTCCATCCATAACCCCAGACGCTTGTGCACAGGGGGTTTGTGGTTGTCTGGGAGCCGGGAGGATCCACAGGTATTGCTAGACACGAGACAGCCTAGGAATGCCTCATTTCGTCTCTCTCCTTTTTAGATTTTATCCATTCGAGAGAGAGCACGAGTGGAGGGGAAGGGGCAGGGGGACAAGCAGACTCCCGGCTGAGCAGGAAGCCCAACACGGGGCTCCATCCCAGGACCCTGAGATCATGACCTGAGTCAAAGGCAGACACTTCACTGACTGAGCCACCCAGGCGCCCCTCATCCCTCTTTCTGATGCCTGCTATTGCATTTCAGCAAATTCCCAGGTGTTCCCTAAGCCCTCCTTGAGAGGAAGAGTTCAGCTCTCAGGGGTTAATATATAAAGACAAAAAGCTGGATTTAAAGAATATTAAAACTGAACACCATATCCCCATCCTTAACCTCTAGTTATTGATACATGCCCCCTTGCCAAATATACCAGGCGAGAAAGGATTAAAAAATACTCTTCTAGAACAGTACTGGTCAATGAAGCTTTCTGTGAAGATGGAAACGTCTGATGTCTGCACAGCCCAGTATGGGAAGCCCTTGAAATGTAGCTGGTGCAATTGAGGAACTAAACTTTTAATTTCACCTTCTTTTGGTCAATGGAAACATCACGTGTGGTTAATGGCTACCCTCTGACTCAAGTGTCGGTGGCTGATGAGGAAACGGGGCCATAGCTTAGTTTACTTGGGTGGGGATGAACTGATGGGTGCATGTGGTTCTTGCCCAGCCTCCTTTCACACTACCCCTTCTTCCCACAGCAGACCTGCGCAGTCTGTCTGGAAGACTTCAAGGGGAAGGACGAGCTGGGTGTGCTCCCATGCCAACATGCCTTTCACCGGAAGTAAGTGTCCACTGTGGGGAATGTGCTACCCAGGGATGCCTTTTGAAAGAAAAGAAGCAGGGAGCATCTTGTAGAACCTGTAATCCCTACCCCCTCCCTTCTACCCCTTGCCAGTGAGGCCCTACATCCTGTCTGGACATCAGACAAGCTGGAGGGGTTGGACTGGGGCAAGGACAGAGATGTCCTGAGAAGCCGCTGGGCTCCAGGAGACAGACGGAACAGGCTTCTTCTGCCCACAGGTGTCTGGTGAAGTGGCTAGAAGTACGCTGTGTCTGCCCTATGTGTAACAAGCCCATTGCTGGGCCCTCGGAGGCCACTCAGAGCATCGGGATCCTATTGGACGAGCTGGTGTGAGTGCTGCTTCTATGCCAAGACCTGGAAAAGACCTCTTGCCTCATGGGTGCCTGATCCCTCTGCACAGCTACAGTGAACAAGGACTGTTGGGTGGTGATTGACATGCTTACCTGAAGGGGCAGGGATGCAGGGCTAGTCTCCCAGCATCAGGGTGAGACCAGTGCTGCCCCACCTTTTTGCCCCCTGAAGCCGCCTTCCCTGCTACTCAGAACTAATGGCGTCACCCATAAAGAACACTGTATCCTGGTACTGGATTGTCTGCCTGCCTGTCCCTGCTGGGGAAAGCCATCCACCCTTATCTGGCTGAGCGCTTGGAATTCACCCCCTGAGGGTTCCCCTTAGGAGGACAGGCTGCCCTGACCTCAAAGAAGGGTTAAGATGGGCCCTGCCCCACTTGTCACCTCCCTCCCCTCTTCACTCCTTGCTGAGGAAGGTGAGAAGGGGTGGAAGGAATGATCAAGGAACCATCAAGGAACCAAGTGCCTCTGTTGGAAGTGAGAGAGGCTCTGTAGAAAGTCAGGAAGAGCAGGGGACACAGAAAAAAGGAAAGTCAATGTTTACATGGGGCCTGTGGAAATAAAGGCTGGTGGGCAGGCCTGCTGACTACAGGGTAATGGAGGGCAAAGGCCTTCCCCCTGCTAGGATCTGTGGTGCTATCTGTTCACTCTCTTCCTCGGTTAATCTCAGAGCTTCCTATGCCGTGTTGGGGTTTGAGTGCCCCTCGAGAGGAAGGGCTTGTTCTACACTCAAATGAATTCCCAGGGGCTTTTTCTAAAGGAGCAAAAGGGGCCTGGGGATGGGGGTGTCTGTCTGAAGGTTAATTAAGGTAGCAACAGATACCTCTTCCCCTTTGTAAATAGTATTTTTATACTTCATCCTCACCATCTCAGGCTTTATACATGGAACCCCTGAATGGATGGGGTGGGGTTTTCTCTCCCCCACCTGGAGTAGGTGAGGGGTGGGACAAAGGTATGTATTTAAAGAAAATTAAATTTAATAACAAATTTCTCTTAACTTTTGCCTGTGGTTATGGCCTGTGTCTCTTGGCCCTTTTCTGCCAGCAAAGGAAAAAAGTTCTTCTTACTGCTGCTTCTCACTTCTCCATACTCAAAACACATGCCTAAAGGTTCCCAAATCTTAAAAAGAAAAATTGATGTCAGGTTATTACCTGAATGCCATAGGACTAACATCCAGGTACTTTAAGGCCTGATTAAAATATTCTAGAAATGAGCTGAATGAGCCTGGCTTCAAGAAAGGTGATGTATGCCACCATGGTGTGTGATAGAATGCCAAGCTTAGTAAGACTTGAAATTAATAAAATCCTACACGACATTCAAGTAATTGTGCTCTTACTACCACTCAAGGTCCAGGTTGCTACCACAGAGGCTCGATCTCTTTCCCTTATTAAACTTTTTTCTCACCTCCTTGCTGACAATCATGGAAACATGCTACCCTCCTATACCAACATCTCTGAAGTGTTGCATCAACAAATTTATGCCCCCGTGTGCGCTCAGATCTTTTACCCATGCCCTCCATCTTTGCTCTCAGTGTCTCAAGGGAGTGTGGAATCACTAATGGATATGCAAAATGGACTGGGAGGGCTGAGAACAATTTTCTTGGCCATCATGAGCATGGAGCAGGTGGGCTGTGGTTCCTCAGGGTGGCCAATGGTCATCCCAGGAAGCAAGCCCTGGGTACCGTGCACACTAGGAATATTGAGCAAAGTAGGGTATAGTGGTGGGTCACATGTGCGAGAGCTGCCCATGGACCCAAAGGAGCCAGGCCTAAAGGGTGGGTGTGATACCCTCTCACCCCTGCAGTGGTGTCATGGAGGCTATTGGCACAGCTGGTGCTCATGCTTGACAGACCTGAGGTGTAGCTGGGGCATCTGCCCATCCTAGGGAAGTTACCAGCACCTGTCTTGGTGGGGTCCTTTGCCCGAGTACCTCCTCCACACTCTGAGGAATAACTCCCGCTCCTTAAAGCCTCTGCCCTCTCCTTGCTGTTACCAACCCTATAGAGTCTGGTCTTTTCTTCATCAGGGGTCCCGCTTCTTCCTCTAGTCTGGCCAGCTTCAGTGCAGGGAATAAAATGCTTTTCCTAAGCAAAACCGCCCTCCCTCTAGCTCCTGCTGCAGCCTCATGGTGGATGCATTTCTGGGATGAGGGGGAAAGCAGGTGGTCTACAGGTTGGCTTCAATATTTACATGCTCCTCCTTCACCATCTCCCTTCCTCATCAGCGTTGGCATATTCCGATTAAAATGTTGGCACTAAAGTGTCTTGTCTGCAGACTTGGATAGCATTGTCCTGAAGTCGAAATGACAGGGTAAAAATGCCTTGTATTACTTGCAGTGCTTCAATCCAGCTCGGTAGAACAGTGCACAGAGGTGAAAACTGTTTTTGTGAATCAGAGAGGAATGACAGTAACCAGTCACAAGGTAAATAGTCACTGGTCCCAAATACACTGTCATTAGTGTGGTGTTTCTAGGGCACCTGCCAAGCTGCCAGGTGCTGGAAGACAGGACAGCCCTTGCCTTTGGAAAGGGTGTAAGCACGGTGTATTTGGAGTGAGCAAGCTCATGGGCCAGAAACTCTGAGCTCAACTGGTATGGAAGTGACAGCAGGAGTCCTGTGGGGAGGTGATACTGGAGCTGCGTCCTGAGGGAGTGACCTGGATGAAAGCACTCCAAGCGTTAACCAGCCTGGTGGGTGTCAGAGTGCACACAAGTCAGATGAAGCTCGGGTGGGGAAAGGCTGGGGGTGAGACAGTCCCGTGTGGGCCTGGAGCCTGGAACTTTAGGTTAGAGTGAGAATCCCCAAGTTCCTTTAGATGAGGCTTTTAAAGGATCCGAGCACCATTTGGAAGCTAAGACAATGCTTTTCTTCTCTCTGCACAAAATATTCAGAGGCAGCTACAGTGTGTGTAACACTACTTCTATTACTGAAGAAGAATTTGCATCCTGATCACGGTGTTTCAAGGAGTTAAAAAAAAAAAAAAAAGGCACCAGTCAGTAGAACATGCGGCACTTGATTTCGGGGTTGTGAGTTCGAGTCCCACTATGGGCATAAATAATTAGAAAAAAAAATCAGGTGCCTGGTGGCTTGGTCGGTTAAGTGTCTGCCTTCGGCTCAGGTCATGATCCTGCGGTCCTGGAATCAAGCCCTGCATCAGGTTCCCTGCTTAGTGGGGAGCCTGCTTCTCCCACTCCTCCCTGCCTGTGCTCTATTTCTGTCTCTCAAATAAATCTTAAAAAAAAAAACAACAAAAACCAAAGTAAAAAACTGAAGGAAGCTGAGTGATAATCATATATACCAGGATCTGAACTCCAATGATCGGTGGTAAGCAAGCACCATTCAATCAGAAGATAATGACCACTTAGCCACCAAATTCTTTCACAAAATACATTTTGCTTTCCTTTCTGTATATGCCCCTCTGAGTTTGGGATTAGGAAAAGAGTGTTGAGAAAAGCAAATAAATGGCTTACTCATAATTACATAGATGTGCAGATCTAAGTTCAATGTTGGCTTTGTTGACCAACAATAGCTTTGGAGGCAGACTGACCTCCATGAAGATACTCAAAGCAGGAAGTGCTATTAGCTCCTGGGCTGATGCCATCATGGAAGACAACCCCAGAGTACTGTCAAGTGATTTGTGTGCTTACCATTACCTAGGACCATGGATTTTTTTTTTTAACTCCACAATAGATGACTTCTTTTATTTTTAAAGATTTTATTTAAGAGAGAGCACAAGCTGGGAGAGAGGCAGAGGAGAAGCAGACTCCCCTGCTGAGCAGGGAGCCCAACACAGGACTCGATCCCAGGACCCTGGGATCATGACCTGAGCTGAAGGCAGACACTTAACCAACTGAGCCACCCAGGCACCCCAGATTACCTCTTTTAAAGAATCTTCTGTGGATCCACCATTTACAAAATGGTTAACTGAAGTGGGAATAAGAAACTCAGAACAGAATTTGAAAGCCAGGGACTTGGATAGATTGGAAAAATGGGTGCCCTGAAGAATGGCACCTTCCTGTTCCCCTTGTCTCCCAACGGGTCTTCCATTCCAACTCAAAGTCATCCATTGCCCACTGGGGCTTTTCCCATTCTCACTAGAGCCTTTCCTGCCTCCCCAACTTTGCCATGCCCACCCACCCCGGACAGACTGTATCTTCCATTCTACCACCCTCTTTTGTCTCTAGCACCCTCTTCTGTCAGCCTAACATGGATGCCCTTGACCATATCACTCACTCACTACAGGTGAATCTGTCAAAGTCACATGCACAGATTCAGAGCAACAGATGGGATCCAATTGGAGACGAGAAGGTCAAATGATGATCAGTCATGTGGGGTGGTATATAATCAATGCCATTCATGGGGAGAAAAGCAAGCTGTTTACCCTGCCTCCGACCCCAGACCATCAACAACCCTGAATTCCTACTGGTCCTACATTTTAAGAAATCATGCCCATTTAATTCTTCCTTTAGTAAACTGACATACTGGGGTGCCTGGGTGGTGCAGATGATTAAGTGTCTGCCTTTGGCTCGGGTGATGATCCTGGGATCCTGGGGTGGAGCCCCGCATTGGGCTCCCAGCTCAGCAGAGAGCCTGCTTCTCCCTCTCCCTCTGCTGCTCCCCCTGCTTGTGCTCTCTCGTGCTGTCAAATAAATAAAATCTTAAAAAAGAAAAAATAAACTGACATACTATGTAGACGGGGGATATGACCAATGCCACCTTTGTGCTTTGAAGTGGCTTCTGCTTCTGTCCCTATATGACAGTCTCAACAACAAACCAGGTCATGTGCTCTGTAGAAGGGGAAATGTCCAGTTGGTGGCTCCCAGTGATCTTCACAGTCTTGTTGCTCTCCACCACTGCTATACCTCAGCACATTTTTTCTTATTCACTTTCTCTCCTTTCTTATTGCTTTTTTCTCCCTCTTCCTTTTTTCTTCATCACAGCTTATTCGTGACATTACTGAGAGCCCCAAAGCCACCTCAGAACCCTCCTGATGGGCCATGATTGTCATGAGTGGTTCAAAAGATACACCAGTTCCCAAAGGTTTTTACCCAGATGATGGTGTGAGTTCCTCTGGGGGCCAGCTCTGGGTTTCTAAGTGCTTAATATTTATATATGCTCACGAAGTCTCAAGAAGGTGGTTGATATCCTCCAAGACAGGAAGAGAATCCATGATGACTTTAAAGGCACAATGCAATACGAGAGGGGCCGACAAATCCAAGCCCAACAGAAGGAAAACCCAGGTTTGCTTCAGTGGAGAGAAGCTGATTTGGAAGCACAGAGGGTGTCAAGTTGGGCATAAGTCAAGAAAAATCCAAACAAATCCAAAATGCAATAGCGCGATTGTACCCAGCCAGGGGGTCATCCTTTCTGCCCTCTTCAGTATTCTTCAGTAGTAACCAAATCTCCGTTAAATAATTTTACTCAGATTTTTATGTCTGCAGAAAAACAGAAGCTATAAGTCACTCCAGAAATAGATTGTTTTCTTGCCTTCCAGTTGCCTTTGACCCTGAGCCACCAACTGTCTCCTCATCTTTGTGTACATAACTATGTTTGCCTTCCTCCCTAAATTATTCAGGAGCCTTAGAGTCTTAAGCAGATCACTCCTCTCCCCCCATCCTCTATACACACTAGGAAACAACTGATCTGTCTGTTCTCTGAGTCCCAGAGACCCCACATCTATCATCCCTGGTGCCCGGTCTGCAGTATGGGAAGCTTGCTGAGGTGTTGAGGGTCCAGCTCAACCAAGAACCCGCACAGCTTCCTCCACTGACACCCTCTTGGGCTGCCACCTGGGAGCTAAGGTGACCGTCCCTATTCACCTTGGGACCCAACACCATTTTCCTTTTCAGGTTGAAGAATAGAGTGAACCACCTACATTCCATAATGAACATATTGTTGTATTTGTTTTATCCCATATTTATGTATAATCAATGTATTTTTCAAAGCATTTTAAAGTAAATTTCATAGACCGGGACACTTCTTAAATTTTACAGTCAGCTTCTCTGTTTGCAAGTGAACTGAGAATGACCAGAAATCTGCCTTGAATATGAAGATACGCACTTTCTGATAACTTGCTGATAAATACTGAAGGGAAGTTCTGACGTCAGGGTGGTTTTAGAAATTACTCAGATATAAAATCATTTTATATTTAAAATGAGGTGAGTAAAGCGTTTTTCACTGCCTCTGGTAACTTTTAACTTGGCTAAATTTTATGCTGGCATCAAGGAAAAAAGAAGGGACGCGGGAGGGGAGAAATGCATTGGGAGTATAGGACATCCTTCTCTTACTGCACATATTAACATTTCTTGCACAATTACCCATGGAATATTCTCATTTTGGACTTTTTCCACACCCTAAATTTAGCAAGCTAGAATTATCTTTTAAATACCACTTTAAGCAACATTTTTTGAAAAGAAGAATGCCAAAGACGGGAAAATCTGCATTTCTTTGTGGTTAGAATGTAATGGCCTCAACTTAATTATTCTGCAAAGCAGCAGATTACTCCTTTATTAAATCCTGAAGATATAGTAAAGACAGTAATATAGCAAATTCATTACAAGTCTGAACATTAGAACTTTATCCATTCAGATTGAGAAACAGGCAATGCATTTACAGGCATCTCTACTTTATATGCTCTGGTAATGGCGCACACTGAAATGAATAATTGCCTTAAGTGTGTAAGGCAGGTTTCATCATTTAAGGGAATTCTATGTTTGTGTCTTTTTAGGTCTAAAAAAGTCTTTAAAATGAGGGCTGAGGACTTTTTCGTTTGTTAATTTCTGAACTTTGAAACACTAAAATCTTCATATAAAATCAGTTTTTCTTAAAGTGAGACATTGCTCTAGAATACAACAGAATTTCCTTAAGTCGGGTTTACAAGGAGAAATGCATTAAGCGAGCACAAGTGTAGAGAGAGAAGTTTTTTTTTAAAGATTTTACTTATTTGACAGAGAGAGACACAGCGAGAGAGGGAACACAAGCAGGGGGAGTGGGAGAGGGAGAAGCAGGCTTCCCACGGAGCAGGAGCCCGATGCGGGGCTCGATCCCAGGACCCTGGGACCATGACCTGAGCCGAAGGCAGACTCTTAATGACTGAGCCACCCAGGCGCCCGAGAGAGAAGTTTTGAATGAATGGTTTTTGTTCATAATTATTAGTTTTACAGTGGGGGGAGGGCTCAGTATTTGGAGAAACAAAAGATTTACAGTGATGAACTGTGGCTTTTTTAGATCAGGGGTACCTTCCTTGCTGCTCCTCATTATGAGGCTAATTTGTGCAGTGGAATAAACAAAAAATGCGTTTTAAACCCAGCTCTGTCTCCAGTTAGCTGGGAGACCCGGCCTGGTTCCGTAAGTGAGGCCTTACCTTTCTCCTCCGTAAAATGGAGCTAGTAGTAACTGCATCCAGAGTGTGGTCAAGAAGTGTACTTCAGAAACCAATAATACATTATATATAATTAATTGAACTTAAATTTTTAAAAATGAAAAAAGGGAAGAGTACATAAAAGCACGTGTAATACAGACTCAAAGTCACATTCAAATATAAGCTATTTTTGTTTCTAAATAGGGACTTAGACCCCCAAGTAAGTGGACTAAGTGAAAAGTCTGCAAGAAATAGGAAAGCGTGTGTATTTCCCCCAACAGTCCAATAGTCCTGTATCAAGCATACACGATGTCATAGGTGCCGCACTTTGCTTTCCTTCACTGGGCATAGCTGTCACTGCTGTCTGTAGAGAAGCCAGATATGGGTCATTGTACTTA
Source organism: Callorhinus ursinus (assembly GCF_003265705.2). Lineage (NCBI taxonomy): Eukaryota > Metazoa > Chordata > Mammalia > Carnivora > Otariidae > Callorhinus > Callorhinus ursinus. Next base: position 30,905,819 of record NW_027397079.1, on the reverse strand, counting down.
GAGCCAAAGATGGAGGAATACATATCTCAAACATTTTAAATTTATTCATCAGCCAATGCTGATGAATCGACATTGGTTGATGAATTGAGTGCCTGCTGCATACCAGCCACTGTGCCAACCAACAAAGACCATCTGCTCCCAAGATGTGTGTGGTCGTATGAGAGACAGACACTAAACGAACATCATGTATACATGTGCCAAACATGATCAAGCATGTAGCACCCACCTAAATTAAACGTGGGGTGGGTGTGAGTGCAGGCAGGAAAGGCCTTTCTGAGCAAGAGGCACTGAAGCAGAAACCTGAAGCATGACAAGAGTTGAGGGAAGACCAGGCAGAAGCAGCATCTGTGAGGATGGGGAGGCCAGACAGAGCCTGGATTGTTGAGGAACAAATCCGGTGCGGTTGGAGCTCAACAAGAGAAGGGAAATGGGATGCAAGATGAGACTGAAGGGACGCTGGGGCACGCCCTGTAGGGCCAAGTGGCCACAGTAAGGAGTTTTGAGTTGACAGTCTCAGGAGTTAAGAAGAGAAGTGACATTGAGTTACCTTTTTCATGGAGATAATGGTGGGCAAACATGGAAGTGAGAGGCCAACTGGTAGGCTACCCAAGTGGCTCAGGTGAGGCGGGCTTGGACTGAGATGGTGGTAGTGGCAGTGAAGAAAAACTAATGAATTCAGGATATATTTTTGGGGAAAAAAATCAATAGAACTCATTACCAGATTGCATGTGGGGAGGGAGGGACTAGCAAGGATGACCAGTTTCTGGCTAAATGGCTTGGTGGAGGGAAGGGTTATTCAATGAGGATGAGGTTATAGAAAGAAAAGCTTTGGAGGGGAAGATTCTGATTTCAGTTTAGAAATATTAAATTTACCCAAAGGCACACCGAAGGAGATGCTAGCCAGGAGTCTGAAATGCACCATTCCGAAGCTCAGTGGCATGGATGAACTAGATATCCACAGTGGGGGTTGAACCTATAGATGGGATTGAAGGCCACGGGCAGCATAGGCTCCCCTGGGGGGAGAGGACTGGCAATGAGAAAGGGGCCCATGACAGGTCCTGAAGCACCACCACCTTTCACGACCTGGAGGAGGCAGAGGATGTGAGAAAGGAGAAGGAATGACAGAAGTGGAAAGAGAACCAGGAGAGGTGAGCTCTCCACAAGCTAGAGAAGAGAAGGCTTTACAGAGAGGAAGATCAAGAGTCAAATGTTCCTTAGCAATCAGATTAAGAGATGTAGGAAAGTGGCTGCTGACTTCGGCCATAAGGGGGTTATTGGTGGCCCAAGAGCAGTTTTGCTGCAGTGTGGGGGGCGGCTGGTGGTAGAGGCGGAGTGGAGTGTGTTGAAAAGTGAGAAGAAAGAAGCCCTTCCTAAAAAACTGAAAAGAAACAAAAATAAATGAATCTACTAAACATAGATCAAGTTGGTCACAGAGTCATAAACGAAAGAAGAAATTTGGGGAGGGGCACCTGGGTGGCTCAGTCATTAAGCGTCTGCCTTTGGCTCAGTCATGATCCCAGGGTCCTGGGATCGAGCCCCGCATCGGGCTCCTTACTCAGTAGGGAGCTTGCTTCTCCCTCTGCTGCTCCCCCCACTTGTGCTCTCTCTCTCTCTCTCTCTCTCTCTGTCAAATAAATCAATAAAATCTTTTTAAAAAATTTAAAGAAGAGAGAAAAAGTAAAGAATTTTTCAGGTGGCTTGACGCGTAGCATTTGATTGTAATTATTTACTAGTATATCCTAAAGACAAAAAAAGAACAGCAAAGAAATCTTCAATCATGTTCAATAACGTTTAGTGATAACACTTTTATTTAAATACCTATATGTGTGTATTTAGGATAAAGCAAAGAAGTAATTGTTAATGTTGTGAGAAGATAAGATTTTCAGTGAAAGAGATGCCTCATACTTTAAAAGTATAAGCCTAATATCTTAATTTCAATAGGAAATATCAACATGAACCCATGATTTGTTTTCATTTTCTAAAGAACACATATTTCCTAGATGCGTCTGCTGCGCCTGGAAACCTAAAATAAGAAAAAAACCTCAGGAGCAATGGCATTCCACTGGTCAGATTATAGCCTTTAAATAGCATTTCCCCTTAGAAGGAGCCAGGGCTCCTGAATGGTTGATTCAATCTTGCCATTCTAGAAAGCAAGGAAGAAATCCAGGACTACTGGTCATGTCAGAAAGACACAGGAGCCAAAATTAAAGGACTCCCATTGGCCTCGATTATGTGTGGGGGAGGCAGAGGAGGACAAGGGGTATATAGGAAATCTGTATCTTTCGCTCAATTTTGGTGTGAACCTAAAAATTAGACTGTATTTTTATTTTTTTATTTTTTTTAAGATTTTATTTATTTATTTGAGAGAGAGAGAATGAGAGATAGAGAGCACGAGAGGGAAGAGGGTCAGAGGGAGAAGCAGACTCCTGGCTGAGCAGCCCCTGGACAAGATGTGCTTAGATCATACACTCTCCTAATAAAAAACACGTGTAGAAATATTAAGCTGATGGCACACACAGATCTGAAAAAGAAGCTAAGCGAACCTAGGCGTTTAGGAGGGAGAAAGGTGTACTGGAGATGTGATGGATTTACAGCACAGTGAAAGCTGACACGCTGGGTCAAATTTTCAACATGACTCTGACTTTTGTTATTCCAGTGGATATTCTATGTTTACAAGATTCTTTTGTTTATAGCTCTCTTTACTATGATGTTTCAGAGTTCTGGCTCATTAAAAGCCATTTGGTGCAAATAATTAGTGTATACTCTTTTCACCCAAACCAGCCTTCATTATGTTAAAACTTCTGTATCCTCACAGACAAAAGGAGAGAGTGGTCACCTCATTCTCCATAGGCCTTCAGGGGTTGTAAATATTGGACTCTCATTTCTCCAGTTGGCCCGTAATCAGAAAAGTGGCTTTGCTGCAAGCAGTAATTACCTTCCAGTGTGTTCCCAATCCTATTATTAACCACGCCGCAACCACGTGAACCCTGAAAGATGGAGCTGCAAATGCTGTCATGCTCTAAACACAGTTTTGACTCTTTGGAGAAGGAAAGGGAGCAAACACTTGTTTTGTTGTTGTTGTTGTTGTTGTTGTTGGTTTTACTTTCTCTCATTTTTGTTTCTCCTGATGAGGAAGTCTTCACCACATATCGTCAGTCATATGGTCTCGGAAAACCTGAGAGGTACGGCTAAAGGTTTAGCCACCAAATCTCTGTAATTAATTGCATTCTTCCATTTCTCCTTAAAGGAAATAGGTAAAAAAAATTTTTTTTTGACAGGAAGTAGGTTTTATTCGTGGGCATGAATAGGGAGGGGGCAGTGCTGAGGTTCTCATGAGTGCAGAGCCCTCCATTTGTCCAAGGGGCCGCAATTAGGGATGTATTTGACCCCACAGCCATCTGGGATAAGCCGCTTTTCAGTCACCCTGTCTTCAAATTCATCCGCATTAAATTTAGTAAAGCCTCACTTCTTGGAGATGTGGATCTTCTGGCGGCCAGGGAACTTGAACTTGGCCCTGCGTAGGGCCTCAATCTCATGCTCCTTGTTCTGCAGCTTGGTATGGATGGACATGATGACTTGGCCAATGTGGACCCTGGCTACTGTGCCCTGGCACCCCGCATACCTGTCTGCAGCCTAGATTGGCGATAGCATGACGTCAGACCTCAGTGTCCACTGGAAAGGGCTGTCTTCAAGGTCTCTTAGGGCAACCCATACAATCAACAGGCTGCATACACTACCAAGGAGGCTACTATTTGCAGCCATGGCACACTGGGCCCCCATGGACAAAGAGAGGAAATAGTTAAAAATTTAACCTCTTTGTCCATAACCACGTTCATAGATAATTTTACATGGGTACGCACAGTCACATATGTGCTTTGGGGAGAGGGATGGCCAGTCTTTCCTTTCTGTGTTTTTGTTTTGCTAAGCTCCAGCCGCTTCCTCTCTTCCTCCTTTTCCCCAACTGAGCACCCAAGGCCATCTATGCTCAGAAGCTGGGATGTATCCTCCCATGTTTTCTCCTTACTCAGGTATTCTTCGACCCACACCTAGGCATGTATCTACTTAGAAAGGCATGCATTTTTTATTTTTTAATTTAATTTTTTTAATTTTTATTTTTTTAAAGATTTTATTTATTTGACAGAGAGGGCACAAGCAGAGGGAGAGAGAGGGAGAAGCAGGCTCCCTGCTGAGCAAGGAACCCAATGTGGGACTCAATCCCAGGGTCCTGGGATCGTGACCGGGGCCGAAGGTAGCCACTTAACCGACTGAGCCACGCAGGCATCCCAAGGCATGCATTTTTTAAAGCACTGTCTTATAAAAAGGTGGCCATAGTCCTTTGCATCTTAGGCTCACCATTGCACAACACCTTTGTGTGCACAGGGACCCCTCCTAGTTAGTCCTCTGGTTTAGCTCCACTTCATTCTCTTAGTAAATGGAGGGAGAATTCCCCAGTGTGGAGGTGCTACTGATGAGCCTTCACTTTGTGTTCAGGTTTTTGCCCTATGAAGCCACACAATGAACCTACTTGTTTATCCTTGTGGTCTCGAAGAACCCACAGCCTTACATAGGGTCATCCGTATTTGATAGGGTCTCAGGAGCACAGCTGCCAATGAATTCATTTATTCTTTGAAGAGATGTTGCCAGATTGCTTCCCAAAACTGGGAGGGAGAGGAAGGGAGAGTTAAGGAGAGGACAGTGCATGTGGATAAAATGCTCAGTCCGCAGATTTAAATTGTGTGGATTGAATGAGGGGCCGGGTGCCATGTAATGACCAATCCAGTCATTATTATTATCAGTTCTTCTGAAGACTCTAGGCTCCCCAGGTGACCATCTGGGCGTGTGCGGAGGGGGGCCATTCATGAGGTATGTAGCAAAAGTGACCCTCCAACATTGTGCACCCAGAGGTTTAGAATGGAATGTCAGAGCCGTGAAGGGCACAGGCTTTGGGGGTCAAACGGACCTCACCTCCAGTCCCCACGTGATCCCTTTCCACTGTGGCATCTTGGGCAAGCTGCCCAGCTTCTTCACTTCATTTCCTCATCTTGCTGAATGGTGAGGATGGTGCCAGTCTCAGAGGGTGGCTGTGAGGAGAAGCGTCTGGAAGTCCCTGAGCAGAGTGTCTGACCCTCGGGATAGGTGGCATTGTTTCTCAAAGGCCTTCATTACGGCTCTTCCCCACACCCCGTCTCAGTGTGCACCCCGCGGAGGAGAGCCTGCTGAAGCAGGGACTGCTTCATCTCTGCATCTTTACATATCCGCTTTGGAGTCATCTCTGCATCTTTACGTATCCAGGGAGTAATGTGAAGTGAATCCCAGATGTGATCTCATGTTAACTGGCAATACTTGCGTGTACTTCTGAGAGCAGTTCTCAAAGTGTGATCCGGAGGCCCCTGAAAGTTTTCCTCTCGGGAGGTCTGCCAGCTGAAAACTATCATTATAATAATACTAATATGCTCTTTGTCTTTTTCATTCTCACCCTCTCATGGATGTACAGTAGAGTTGCAGGCACAGACAGAGCTGAGAATCCAGCTGTCTCAACTAAACCGATATGACAGAGTTGCACATTTTTACAAATCTTTTCACAAAAATGTAAGACAATGCCACTCTGGTTTTTTTTGGGGGGTCTTGGACTATATACTTATTTTTCATAAAAATAAGTTTGAAACATTTATTTAAATATGTGTATTTATGTTGTTGCTGTTTTAAGAGAATCAAACGGATATTTTATTTTATTTTTTATTTTTTTAAAGATTATATTTATTTATTTTGAGAAAGAGAGCACATGAGAGAAAGAGAGCATGAGGGGTGCCTGGGTGGCTCAGTTGTTAAGCGTCTGCCTTCAGCTCACGTCATGATCCCAGGGTCCTGAGATTGAGCCCCGCATCGGGCTCCCTGCTCCATGGGGAGTCTGCTTCTCCCTCTCCCATTCCCCCTACTTGTGTTCCCTCTCTCATTGTGTCTCTCTCTGTGTCAAATAAATAAATAAAATTTTTTATTTTTTAAATATTTTATTTATTTATTTGAGAGAGAGAGAGAGAAGGAGAGACAGTGAGAGAGTATAAGCAGGGAGGAGAGGGAGAAGCAGGCTCCCTGAAGAGCAAGGAACCCGATGTGGGGCTCGATCCCAGCACCCTGGGATCATGACCCGAGCTGAAGGCAGACGCTTAACAACTGAGCCACCCAGGAGCCCCATAAATAAAATATTTTTAAAAAGAAAGGAAGAAAGAAGGAAGGAAAGAAGGAAGGAAGGAAGGAAGGAAGGAAGGAAGGAAGGAAGGAGAAAGAAAGAAAGAAAGAAAGAAAGAAAGAAAGAAAGAAAGAAAGAAAGAAAGAAAGAAAGAGAAAGAAAGAAAGAAAGAAAGAAAGAAAGAAAGAAAGAAAGAAAGAAAGAAAGAAAGAGAAAGAAAGAAAGAAAGAAAGAAAAAAAGAAAGGAAGAAAGAAAGAAACAGAGCATGAGCAGAGGGGAGGAGCAGAAGGAGAGGGAGAAGCTGTCTCCCCGCTGAGGGCGTGATGTGGGGCTCCATCCCAGGACCCAGGGGTCATGACCTGGGCCAAAGGCAGATGCTTAACCAACAGAGCCACTCAGGCGCCCCTAATTTCTACTATAGGAAAAAAAAATGTGAATTTCACATAAAGAAAAGCTCTTGGGGGTCCTCAATAATGTTTTAGTGTTTTAACTGAGATTTAATTCACATACCAAAGGATTCACCTTTTTAAAGTATAATATTCAGTATGTTTTAGTATTTTTACAAGGTTGGTCAACCGTCACTACTAGCTAATTCCAGAACATTCGTATCATCCTAAAAAAGAAACTCCATATCCGTTATTGGTCAATATCAATTCTTCCCCCTCCTCATCCTCTATCTGACTCTGACTTGTTTCTTCTGAACATTTGATATACGTGGAATCTTCTGTGTCTGGCTTAGTTCACTTAGCATACTGTCTTTAGGACTCATCCACATTGTAGCAGGTGCCAGAACCTCATTACTTTTTGTACCTAATATTCCACTGTACGTATATACCACATTGTGTGTATTCGTTCATCAGTTGATGGACGTTGGGGTTGTTTCCACTTTTGGCTATTATGGATAATGCTACTAAGAACATTTGTGTCCAGGTTTTTGTATGAATACATGTTTTTAGTTCTTTGGGCTCTATACCAAAGACCAGAATTGCTGAGTCTAACTCTGTGTTACGCTATGCTTAACTTTTTGAGAAACTTTCATACTGTTTTCCACAGTAGCGGCACCATTTTACATTTCAACCACCAATGTATAGGCATTCCAGTTCTCCACAGCTTTACCAAAATTCGTTATTTTCAGTGTTCTTGATGCTAGACATCCTTGGGAGTATGACTCAGTAATTTTTAGAAGTGTAAAGAGTTTTGAGACTAGAAGTTTTGAGAGTTGCTTTTCTGACATAGAGCTTCTAAAATTAAACATAATAATGTCAATATAAAAATTAACAATAATTCCACACAATTGTGCAACCCCAGGGTAATCAAGTTGGCCTGGACAGACCCAATTTACACCTTTGTAGACTTTAACTTTCAACATGCCCTGTTTAGATGACAGATTATACGAACACCCTAATAATGAGTCTATGTTCAAATTTCTCCCAATTGCCTTCAGTATGTCTTTTTCCAACGTATTGAGAACAAGACCCAACACTGCATTTGGTTGAGATGTCTTTATAAACTTTTAACCTCTATCAGTTCTCCCTCTACTCCATTTCTTTCATGCTCGTCATCAATTGAAGAAACCGGGTGATTTGTGGAACTTCCCACATCCTGATTCGACTGATTAAACCATCGTAGTCTCTTTTCATCTGTTTCTTTGTCCTCCGTGTTTCTTGCCATTTGGTAGTTAGATCTGGAAGTTTGATTAGATGAAGGTTCAATGTTTGTGCAAGAATATTTCGTAGATGCTGTGTACTTCCTATTGCAACAGGAGGCATGTGGTATCTGTCTGTCTCACTCAGTGATGTTAAGATAAATCAGTGGGTTCAGGGTTTTTAGTTTGATCCGGCCAATATAGGTTTCCCACCAACATACTTGAATTTTTATTTTTAAGTAATCTCTCTGCCCAAGATGGGGCTTGAACTTACCACCCTGAGATCAAGAGTCCCATGCTCTACCCACTCCCTGAGCCAGCCAGGTGCCCCCCACCTCATACTTTTATTTTTTATTTTTTAAAAAAGATTTAATTTATTTCTCAGAGAGAGAGAGAGGGAGGGAGAGAGAGAGAGAGAGCAAGCGCACAAGCAGGGGGAGCGGCAGGCAGAGGGAGAAGCAGGCTCACCATCGAGCTACTCAACTCCCTGAGCCAGCCAGGTGCCCCCCACCTCATACTTTTAATAGCTGTTGTTGCTTGCCCTAGTGTTTCTTTATGAGTTGTGAAGAGTGACTCTCTCAGTCCCCCTGTTCTGTTGCATTTATTTTCCTTACAAACTATTTTGGTATCCTGAAATAATGAGAGCAGAATAAATGCTTGATTTTTTTCCCTCTTATTTACCAATTTTCCAAACACATTGTTCCTTAGGCGATACAAGAGTAAACAATAAGCGATTTTAAAAAATATTACTATGCATTCATGGATTTGTATACATTTGATATGTTTCAATAAATCACTCATTATTGTTTCTTCAGCCCAAACTGTTCCCTCTTTAGCCAAAGGGTGCCCCTTTATCTTTGCTCCTGGGCTCTTTTGACATAACCTCAGTAGTATTTGATAGCCACCTTACTCTGGGGCATAAGAAAATGCCACAGGCTCATCTTTACACAATCCCTGCCCCAGTTCTGAAATCAGTCATCTCCTAAAGGGGTCTTTGTTCCTCTTAGTGGGCAATGGCATTTAGATGATCAGTTTGGACACTAGGGGTGCTCAGAGGCAATGGACTGTCATTGCTTCTTGGCCTTTTCAGTGGACATAGCTAACATATATGTATTTTTGTAGAAGGAGAAAAATTAATCATGGCTCATACTACCTTTGCCGATTCAAATTTTCCATTATACAACTTATCCCTAACATCATTGACTTGACACTTGTATCCCTTCATTTCTCACTGAAGACCCTCGTATCTAACGATATCAATTCAATTACTTATTTACTATTTCACTGACACATATAGATGTAAAATACAAATACATGCAATAGCAGCTAAACAACAATACTAGTATTATTACTAACAAATACTATTAGTAAGTGTAGTTTGATTTCTTTGCCATTCTTTTTTATCCTGAGGATGTGTCACCCTAAGGATATATAGTCAAAATAATGAGTTTTAAAGTTAGTTACTTATTTTTCCAGGTAGTTATGTCAGTAACTCCTGATACACTCTGATTAGTGGCTTTTTTTTTCTTTTGGAAAATGCTTTATTTCCTTTTAAAAAAATAATCATGTAAGCCATTTACATGATTCCAAAGTCAAACTATAAAACACAGCATATGAAAATAAGCCTAGTTTCCACTCCCATTCCCTTCACTCTGTTTTTTCCTTATATGTAACCATTTTTATTAGTTTGTGATTTACACTTCCACTGCCTTTTCTTAAAAATGTAAGCAAAAGCACACATCTTTGTTAGAAGAAAGGCAACGTATATGTGGTCCCAGCCTTGCTTTTTTCACTTGATGTATCCTGGAGTTTTGTGGCCTTCCGCAGAGATGGGCTTCATTCTTTGGTAAAGCTGCACAGAACAGCATTGTGTGGATGTACCCTGGTTTATTCAGCCAGTCTTCTGTGGATAGACTTGTGGGTTCAACACACATTTATTTCGTCGCTAAATCGTGCCAGGCACTGGGGATAAAGACATGGTCTTTGGCCTCAGGAAACTCAGAGTGAAGAGGGGGAGACCCCTGCAATACAAGCGCTTTGCTCACGAGAGAGTGAGATCTTGGATCCACTTAGCACAAAGGGTGCGTGGAACAGGGCAGACAGGCTCACACACAGGAGGGACACAATGACACTCTGTTGGCTGGCATCTTGCTCCCACACGGACCTTAATAAGGGAGAATCCCCATGGGAGGAACTCAGTTTTATTTTGTTTTTTTAATCAATGTTTGAAACTACTTAGAAAATCATGAGTGCCACCAATTGGTCAGAGAAGGCAAGGCCAAATGAAAGAGGCAGAGAGGAAGGGTCCTAACCCCAAAATTCCCTCAAAAGAGGAAACGTAAATTAATACATAAGCTGTGGTTTAACAATTAACGCCGGTATTGAATTTAACACTCACCAGAGACGGCTCTAAGCTGTTGACACATACTTAACTCCTTTATTTTAAAATAACAATCCTAAGAAGTAGGGACTATCATGCCTCACATTTTACCGTCAAAGAAATTACGGCACAGAGAGGTTACTGAACTCTTCAAGGGCACACAGCGAGCGAACGAGGAAGGGAGCAAGGAAGCGCAGACGACAGGATACTCGCAAGCACTGCCCTCTCTCCCTAGTGGGACAAAAGCACCGTGTCTTCCCCTACCATAATCACCCCCTGCGGAGGAGAAACTACCGTTGACACCTCCCTCCCTACACCCCGCCCCCCCCAAGATCGGAAAAACCCTGCAGGGCTCTCTCTAGACTCTTGGGGGGCGCAGGAATCCCAAGGCCCGTAGGCGACCTGCAGGGTGCACGGCGGAGGCCCAGCCCGCCCGCCCCGCAGCGCGGATTTGAGCAGCGGCCGAGAGCTGAAGGGTCGCCCGCCGAGGGTCCCCCTCCGAGCAGCGGCCGAGCCGGCTCTCCGACCCCTCCAGGTGTGCACCGCCCATTTCTCCGCGCTCCCGCTCATGCCTGGGCAGCAATGAAGTCCGCTTCCCCGGGCTCCTACGACACGGGGGAAGCTACATGCAGCCACAGACGAACTCCCAGGCATCGTTACCCTCCCATGGGGTACCCCATGTCAACTGGACACAATTCTACACTCAGGGAACCCGCAGCGAGGGGACAAGCAGTGCCGGCGTAGCATGACACGGGCAAGGACAACGGGTCGCACTGGGCAGTGGCTCTCCGCCCCGCTCCGCCTCGTCTCGTCTGTCGAAACCCCACCGAAGACAGGTGGTTGTGGGCCGCCCAGCTTGAACCTGCAGATCGCCTACCGCCCGGAGGCTTGCTCCCGGCACCTCCTGCCGCCCGGACTCAGTACTGCGGCGGCCTGGCCCAGAGCACAGCGCGCTCACACCCGCGGGCCCGCCTGGAGTGCGACCGCCCCGCCCCTGGTGGAGAGTGAGTTACACAAGCCAAGCCCTCGCCCGACACTGGGACCTAACCCGCAGCCGTCTACGGATAAGCGCTTTAAAAAGCCGGCTCGTAGATAAAAAGCTACACCCCGCAACAGACCGAACTCCGAAACTCTTTAGCTAGATGATCACAAACCGTGGAAACTGCTTTCAACTTCTACAACCCACAGACGCAACGCAGCCTCGGAATAACCAAAGCTCTAACTCGTTCAACACACTGAAGAATAAAAGGATCCTCCAAGTTCACGTCAGACGGGTAATGTGCCGAGATCGTAACAAGGTTTAGAGGGACGCACATGTCACACAACGGCGTGAACACCCAATCATCACGCTTATGAACTACAAAAGGATCGCGCGGCTGTGTCTGTTAAGGAGTGCCGAGTATGTCCCACTGACTTTTAAGAAAGGGTGACAGACTTTTGCTTTATATATTCAGTCTCAACAGTGAAATCGGATATACTTTTAAAATATCTTCGGTATTTTTCTTTTGTTTCTACCTTAATAAATGAAAACAAAAACAAAATTAGCGAGCGGATATGTCTATGCAAATTTTTCGTCCAAACACTACCTTTTTGGGGGAACCTGGTCTCTGTTGCTTTACGACAAGCACGTCGTGAAATGACGAAGTGTTGCCTGAATATTGGCGGAAGTTAGCCTTGTGCTTTGCGGCAGCGAGGCGAGCTGGGTCCGGATCCTAAAAGGTACTGCAGTGGTGGAAGGTGTGGAGGCGCCACCCATGGAGGTGTTTGTGTCTTGCCTTAGGGGTTTATTTCTTAAACTCTTAGGGTTTTTGTTTTTAATCTTCGGAAAGGCAAGAATAATTGATCTACTGTTGGGAGTCTGAGGCTCTGTTACTCCCGGAGAGGCTCCTTTCCCTTTCCTGCATCTTTTCCTTTACGCAGACTTTACTCTTTTGCGGGTGAGACTCGCGCCCCCCCCCCCCCCCCCCCCCCCCCCCCCCCCGACGTCTTGCCGTTTTATTTGGTTTTAGTTGCGTTCTTTGGGAGAATTCCAGCCTTCGGGTGATCTTATTTTCTCTAGCAGATCCCCACCAGCCTCCCATCTTGGCTTCCTGGACGAGACCCGCTCATCACTGCCGCAGTCTGAGGAATGGAGCAGGACAGCTCTCGGGAATCCCCATCGCAGGAAGGATCTTCCTTGCCGGGAGAGCGGCCTTCCTCCGCCCTCGGACAGTCTCTCTCCCAGGTTTTGCACCGTCTTACCAGCCAGGAGTCCCGACGGGGCAAGGCCAGAAGTGCAGTAATTCAGGACCTCGGTGCTCTAATAGAAGCCACAGAATGTGATCAATTATTTGAGGATAGTGGCACGTCGCCCCGCGGAATGCCAGAGATGCTGGGGCAGGTGGCAAAAGCCCTAGAGAAGTATGCAGCCCCACCCAAGGAGCAGCAAGGTAGAGGTCATGGCCACTCTGAAGTGGCCGAGAAAGCGGCAGCAGTTGGGGTACTGTTTCTTAAACTGTTGGGGAAAGTTGAGGCGGCCCAGAATTCCATGCTTTGTCCTACATGGAAGATGGGCCTCCGTCACTTGGCAGGACCCATCTATATTTTCGCGGTCACACACAGCTTAGAGCAACCATGGACCAGCCCGAGATCCCATGACGTTGCTGGAGAGGTGCTCTCCTTACTCCTCCGAGTTACTCAGTGTGGTTCTGTGGCAGGATTTCTGCACGGAGAAAATGAAGATGAGAAAGGGAGATTTACTGTAATAATGGAGCTTCTCAAACCTGATTTGAATAAGTGAGTATTCTTGTCAAAAGGGCCACTAACTTGAGCTTCAGCCTAACATTTTAGAATATTAGAGCTCAAAGAAACCCGAGTTTCTTCGATGGTAAGATAAAGGTGTTGTGATAATAGCAGATGTCTTAAGGCCCAGGAAGGTTGCAATTTGCTATCAATGACATTATCAGATATTGGCAAGTTCGACATTAGAGCCTAGGTCGTCAGATTTCCATTCCCTAGTGCTCTTTCCGGCCCTCTTGACAACTGCCCTGGACATCGGAAGGTCTGTCCCATTTATTTATATTAAGGTTTCTTAAGTTAGGTGAGGATGAGGATTTGGAGAGGATTTAAACTTATGATTTGAATTTAAACGTAGGGATCTTGAAACTCATCACTAGTTATTAGATGAGGATGGTTGTTAGATATGAAAGTGGTGTTTGGGATGAAAAAAAGACCTTTAGATTGCTATCAGCTAAAGTATTTTCTGTGAGTTCCACTTGCTACTTTATATGTTATTACTATTAGTAACATGAAAGAGATGAGAGAAAAATGTGTACCTAACTGTCATTTTATCAGGAACTTGGAGTTTTGAAGTAGTCTGGTACTTTTTATTGGTTCTGAGTAGGACCAGGTCAGAGAGCCTTTCTGAACCTGTTGCATTTTTTTTTGTAATATGAAAATAATATTATCTATTACACAGTTATTTTGAAGGTTGAGTAAAGTGTGTAAGCCCACTTTATAAGCTGCAAATTGCTTTTGTTCAAATATCTATTCACTTGCTCCCTTGTAATACTTATAATACTGAAGATGTTTCTTTTACTCCTGTCTCCCTTCTTAGCAGATCTTTTTTTTTTTTTAAAGATTTTATTTATTATTTATTTGAGAGAGAGAATGAGAAAGAGAAAGAGAGCATGAGAGAGGGTAGGGTCAGAGGGAGAAGAAGACTCCCCGCTGAGCAGGGAGCCCGATGCGGGACTCGATCCCAGGACTCCAGGATCATGACCTGAGCCGAAGGCAGTCGCTTAACCAACTGAGCCACCCAGGCGCCCCCTTCTTAGCAGATCTTCCCTGTAACCACCCACGCCATCACCACAGATTCTTTACAAGCTACTGTTATAAATGGCTCCTCATTGGCTAAGCTTTAGACCCAGAGCCCTGGCAGATTCATTGTTAAATGTATTTAGTGTCAGGTTGTTTTTTGTTCTTTAGTGCAAGTTCTGTAAGTTATTTTGATCTAAATCTTAAAATGTATAACATCAAGAGTTACGTGTGATGTATTCTTTTCAAGGACAAGAAAATGCTCTGTTTAGCTTGAAGAGGTTGATTTTCTTTGCTGATTGATTCCATGTCACTTTACTTAATGTGGTTTCACATTTCCATGTAGGGAATCCTGGAAGAAAAACCCTGCCACCAAACATGTTTTCTCATGGACTCTGCAACAGGTCACCCGACCCTGGCTGAATGAACATCTGGAAAGGATACTCCCCCCATCACTGCTCATCTCGGATGACTATCAAACCGAGAACAAGATACTGGGTGTGCACTGCCTCCATCACGTTGTGCTAAATGTGGTAAGCAGCCTCTGCACTCTGCCATCTGTGTGGATGGGACAGATTGAGTCGTCATGATACCATTTTATTGTTGTCTTTTTTTATCTTTTATTAGCTTCCTATTAATGTTGTTATGTGACTAAATTCACTTATTTATATTTTTTTCTTTATATTTTCCTTCTGCCAACCTAGTAAATTGTACCTCAGAGGTAACATGTGTAAGACTCCTGGACCATTATCCTGCATGTCAAACTGAATAACCAGACCTTGAGTAATTAACAGTTGACTTTCAAGGAGCAAAAAAAATCAGAAACTGAAAGAGGTTTTATCCAAATATGCAAGCCATTATTATGTTACTCAAGGAAACTTTTTTTTAAAACTGTGTATTTTGGAGCTTTTAAAATATACGCAGAAGTAGAGAGTGGTATAATGAATCCTATGGCATGATAGCTTCTGTGTATCCATACTTCAGTTTCAAAAATTACCAACATTGGGTGCCTGGGTGGCTCAGTCGGTTAAGTGTCTGCCTTCCGCTCAGGCTGTGATCTCAGGGTCCTGGGATGGAGTCCCGCATGGGGCTCCCTGCCTCTGCTCCTCCATGCTGCTTGGGTGCACATGCTCGCGCTCTCACTCTTTCACAAAAATAAATAAAATCTTAAAAAAAAAAATCAACATTTTGGCAACCTTGGAAAAATTTTAATTGGGTAATTTGCTTGCAGCCGGCTGCTGATTTGCTCCAGTATAACAGAGCCCAGGTCCTCTACCATGCCCTTTTCAACCACCTGTACACACCAGAGTACAACCTCATTCAGGTAATTGTAATTTTGTAATTGTAATTGTACTCAGTTCTCAAATTTGAATAGAAGGTGGTATTACGTGAATAAGAATAGTTGAGACATTTTCCTCTTTTGGAAAGTGAGGATGATGACTAAGTCATAGCCAACTTGAAAATAAAGAGGTAGCAAATGACTAGTGAAAATGTCTCAGCACTGAGCAGGCATCCACATTTCTGAGTCTCCACAGAAGAGCCAGTGTTTTGTCTTCGCATCTGGGTCAATTCTGTATCACTTGAGGGCGGCTTTGTCTGAAAAGTTCTATTTTTATTAACTTGTGTCCTCTGCCTCTTTGTATCAACACACACTTGAAACTCTTTGTAAGTTGGGTATTATAGTGCCACTCTTCCTTCCTAAAGACATTGAATAGCTACTGTGTGTGAGTAACCATTGTAGGTTCCAAGAGTGAATGGATCAGACAGGGTTTCTGGCTTTAAGAAACCCTTTGGAAAGGCATGTAAATAAATGAGTATTTATACATGTCTATAGTACAGGGTGATAAATCTATTAAGAAGAGGTTTGTATAGAATGCAGTGGGTGTCCAGCAAAGGGCGGCTAACCAGGTTTGGTGGTGTTGGGATGGTTTTAGGAGGATTTAGGAAGGAGGTGATATTTGAAGGATGAACAGAAGTTTCTTAGGACAGGCAAGAACATTCTGAAGACAGAAGAAACAAGTTCTATAAAATCAGAGGTAGAAATAGCCTCTTTTTTTAATGCCTGTCCTCCCTTCCCCAATCCCCCCAGCCACCTTTCTTTTTAAATATTAAGTATTAAATTGAGAATCCAGGTATTGACAGCCAAAAAGTTTAGGGCTCTTTAGATGATGGTTTAAAAACAAAACAAAACTAAGAGAAAAAAAAAAAATCCCGAGAGAGCTAGAAGGGAGTGCTTAGATACTGAAACTTCACATAGGGTGGTCAGACTGGATACAAATGAGGACCACCGTAGATTCTTTGTAGGAGCAGTTTTATTGTGAGTATGTGTAACTATCAATTTAACTTAGAAATTTAGTGGCAATAGACTTAGATTCCTACAATTTCCGTTAAAGTCCCAGCTGTGCCCATAAGGTCCCATTTCATAGCTTAGCAAAGAACAGTCTGGAAGAGAAGGTGTTAGGGGCGCCTGGGTGGCTCATTCATTAAGCGTCTGCCTTCGTTCGGCTCAGGTCATGATCCCAGGGTCCTGGGATCGAGCCCTGCATTGGGCTCCCTGCTCAGCGGGAGGCCTGCTTCTCCCTCTCCCACTCCCCCTGCTTGGGTGTTAACTTGTTTGGAGATGATGTAAAACAAGCTTGAAAATATAAAGTAATATACACTTCATGTATTACTGGTATCTTTCAGAATTCTATCACACGGACCCCAAGGATAGATTAATAAAATTGCTAGACCAATCAGTGAATGTGAATGCCAATAGACGAACAGTTCTTTTCTATTACTTCCTCCTAGGCTGTGCTCCTGTGTCTGCTAGATTTATTCCCCGTCCTAGAGAAAGGCCTGCACTGGAAGGGAGGTGCCGCTCGACCCACCACGCACTGTGATGAGGTACTGCAGTTGATCCTGACGCACATGGAGCCGGAGCACCGCCTTCTCTTACGCAGGACCTACGCGAGAAACCTCCCAGCGTTTGTGAAGAGGCGAGTGCCTGGGCTGCTGGTCCGGCCTACTCTTCATCTCCTTGGTGCCACATTTTCTCTTTCCTTTTTAGGTTGGGGATTCTAACTGTCCGGCACTTAAAGAGGCTGGAGCGAGTCATCATTGGTTATCTGGAGGTTTATGATGGACCAGAGGAGGAGGCTAGATTGAAGATACTGGAAACTCTGAAACTGCTCATGCAGTATGCATGGCCCAGGTAAAACAGCCAAGCAGGCAGGTGTGCCAAGAGGGGCAGAACTCAGCCAATACTCTCTTCAGAAATTGCCCAGGTGTACTTTCAGTACAAAGTCTTAAGGACATACCTTATATTTGAATATCTCCATTTTTACATTTCTATTGGATATTGAAATGAGGAAGTCGCATTGAAAAGATAAAATATACCCATTGTTACTGCAGGGGTACCTCTCTCTAGGTTTATAATGTATATTAGAATTTCAGAGGCTATTTAGAAGTGATACAATGCTTAACTTTGTTCACCCCAGAGTTTTTTAAATCTAATTGAGAACAGAGAACTTCATAACACAGTACTGAACATCTGCAGAGCAGTGACCAGGAGAATACTAATTGATGATTGCTTAGAAAGCATTCCAACTCTGGTTGGAGGTTCGTGTCAGGAACAATAAACTGGAACCCAGACATGTTTTGTCAGCAAGTACTTTTCTTGCATGGACAACAAAGTTTAATTCACCTAGAGTCCAGTGCTCCAAAAACATCTCTATCTGTTCTGAACCATAATACTCTTTATTTCCTTAGAAGCTTCCCAGTCTTTACCCTTAGTTAGGTCTATTACTGGACTGTCTTTGTTTACTTCCTGTCTTTCTTCCCTACTGAACTGTAAGCCCACTCTGGGATACTGAGTATACAAGTTTTCTCAGTACTTGGTTATTACATACACAAACATTAGAAGAATGGATGGACTAGAACAGACTGAACGGATGGATGATGAAATTGAATCCAGTTAACGTTCCAGGTGGAGATTGGCAGGCCCAAGTAGGAAGGTTAGAAAATGAATGCCTGTATGGAAGCGGTGGGGCTGGGAAGTGGGAAACAGGTTTTATGTTGATGACAGGAAAGCTGAGCAGCAAACAATGTAGGAAACGGGCTTCATATTTACTAAATCGAGGGATGCAAACTTACTCTTCCAGTCACATTTCTGCCCAGAAATATGATGTAGTATGCATATTTTCCCACTACAAATTATTTTTCAGCTTTGATTAAGGCTTTTAAGGTTTTTTTATTATATAAAAAAAAAAGTACAGGGGCTCCGTGGTCTTTCAGTTCACTTTAGTTCATTTAGGAAATGAGGGCTTTACAACTTAGATGGCCTTTGAAATCTCAGTTTTAATATCCTGATTTAGAGTATGAACATAACTTTTTCTTCTTGATTCCAGAGTTTCCTGTAGACTTGTGGTCTTACTGAAGGCTCTCCTGAAACTGATATGCGATGTAGCAAAGGATCCAAACCTTACACCTGAGCCTGTTAAGAACACCTTATTAGAGGAAGCCACAGATTGCCTGATTCTCCTGGACCACTGTTCTCAAGGACAGGTGAAGGTAAGAGTCTGCAACCTGGTCCTTAAGTAATTCCTATGACTGATGAAAATTTACTGTTCACATGCCTGACCAAGTTTGTAAATGAACATGGAGGGTTCAGGTTCCCACCTTGGAGACCGCTAGCCTTCAACAGAGGTTGATTAACACCTTATTTTTCTTTTAAAGCTATTCAGAATTTAGACCAAAAGGTAAGGTTTCTGGGGTGAGGACAGAAAATGCACAAAAGATTAAGAGGTTTATAAAACTTAAATTCTGTTTTAGTCATCTGAATTTTTTTTTTAAATGGTGAAATAATGAGCTATAAACCACCAAGGAGTAATAATGTAAGTAGAGTGATTCAGATCGATCCCAGAAATGTTTCCAGTTTTTCTGGGGCAACTGTATTTTTCCATATTCTTATTTATCCACATGGGAGTTCTTCCTTTAGTTTCATATTCCACAAAAGTTAATTTCTCAAAGCCAAAGCATGTAATAGCTATGTGTGTATATTTATATATATTTAATAAACTATTGCCTCATTTCTTCCATTTAGAAATCTAAATTTATATTTAAATTTATAAAGCAGCGCAAAAAGGAATGCATATCCTAAAAGTATTTAGAAATAGTGTAGTTTGTTGTTTTATCAGCGTATTCAAATTTCTTTGTGTTGGCTCTTTCATCTCAGGCAGTTTTCGAGTCCCTGGATCCAATCTGATTTGCACTGGCTGGTATTAACTCGCTTCTTCCTGAGCCAACAGGACACTTCCATGTACAACGACACTGTTTTTAACGTTAACACCTGTTCCACAAACTGCTCTCTAGTCTTGTCTGTTCATCCTTTCTTTGACTGTGGTACCACGAAGAACCAAGGTAAAAGGAAAAGAAATACCAATTAAAAAGAAAAATCAAAGCCTATTTGGTTTCATGTTTCAGGGTCTCCTGGTCAAAATTCTCCAAAGCTGTGAAGACAGCAAGGTGGTGAACTGTATCAGAAAAGTGCAGCAGGTGTCTGAAGACGCGTCCTGCGACGGAACTTAAATTTGTCTTTCCTAAAGCAGGAAGGCTTTTCTTCTTGTTCCAACTGTGTAAATGGAATTGTTTAAGAAAAAAGGTATTTTCACACTAAACATTATAACTTAGACCTTCTCTTTCCTTCTTTTATTCCCAAAGAAGTAGGGAAAAGAGAACAAGAAAAAAAATGAAGTCTGGGCACTTCTAAATAAAGTTGGGGGATTGGAGGGGAGGACGCCAAGGAAACGGGTGGATAGCATTTAAAATTTAGAAATATTTATACCCACAAATTCATCTGTTAAGCTTCTTGGGCTCAAGCTGTTACTTCAAAGCATATGCCAACGCTATAAAAATACTCTGTTCACAACTTAAGGCTTCCTCCGCTCCCTCCCAGATTTCGTGCCCCACAGAAGTAGCATAAATATTAAAAACACAAATATTGTGTTAAGTACTATATGAAAGCTAAAACTGGAGGTGTGCACGTTTATGGTAAAAGAAAGGAGGATGCTGAAAATGTTCAGTCCTATTTATAAATGTCCAAAGGAAAGTCACGTTGTTTTGGCCTTGGCCACAGGCTCTGTCTCCTGCTCATACTCTATCTCCACATAGGCTCGTTTTCTCCGCAAGGGTCCTTTCAAGGGTGTTTTGCCTTTATGTCTGGTATCAAGGGCCTTTTCTTCTTCCTCGATGGAGGATTTATCATCCTGATCTTCATCACTGCTGGCATCCAGTTTATCCATATCCTGATAGAGGGAAAGAAAAGAGAAAATTCATCCCCCAAACTCCTTTCATTGTACTCTCAATTTAGAACCAGAGAATTTATCGGCCTGTGTGTTCAGAAACCTTCTTTTCCCTGAAAGCCCAAAATCTCACCTCAAAATCACTTATATCACTCTCCTCCACCTCATCATCTTCCACAAACTCTCTCTTCCCCACATCCTAAAAAAACACATAGCTGTTAAGTTCAAAATACAGAATGAAAATTCAGCTTACACATCTAGTTTTATTTTTTGATAAGTGCATAAATAACAGAGATTCACAGTCTACTTACTAGGCTCAACCAAAATCTACTTATTTCCAAGTTTAATTACTTCTGATTTAAAAACATTTCAGGGATATCAATTCTCATGCCTAATATAAATCATCAGAGAGTAAAACATCCTCATTTTAATTTGTTTAAAAAAATCAGTATACAGGTAGGGCTTTACAAACAATTCTGTACATTTAATTAAACCTATTAATTTCAAGTACCAAAAAAGGGTTACTCTTAGGAAAAGTACACCTATGGGGACGCCTGGGTGGCTCGGTTGTTAAGCATCCGCCTTCGGCTCAGGTCATGATACCAGGGTCCTGGGATCGAGCCCCACATCTTCTCCCTCTCCCACTCCCCCTGCTTGTGTTCCCTCTCTTGCTGTCTCTGTCAAACAAATATATAAAATCTTAAAAAAAAAAAAAAATACACCTATGTGCCTATGTGAGTGTACCATGTGATTAAGCAACTACTTGATAAATCTGGCCTTTTCCTAAAAATACAATCATTCCAGTACCTCCCCTATATTAATAGTGAAATTAAATCCTGTATAAATTTCAGGAGGTTCCTTAATGGTAGATTCTTTTTTTTTTTTTTTTTAGATTTCATTTATTTATTAGGGGGAGAGAGAGAAAGCACAAGCAGAGGGAGTGGCAGGCAGAGGGAGAAGCAGGCTCCTCGCTGAGCAGGGAGCCCGACGTGGGACTCGATCCTAGGACCCCGGTATCATGACCTGAGCCAAAGGCAGATGCTTAACCGACTGAGCCACCCAGGCGTCCCTTTAATGGTATGTTCTATCAGCTGATGAGGATTCTTCATTTGTCCCCTTGTAGGAAAAATTTTAGAATGCCTATAAGTAAGATTAAAATTGTCAATGTGTAAATAGTTTGTTGGCTGAACTAAAATTAATCTCATAATAGAAAAAAATGACCAAAGAATTATTTTTGGTTAGCGGAATGAAAATGATATTCTCTCAAGTACAGGTAAAGAGATACAGTTCTACAGATTACTGCGTGATGAAGCAAAAACAAACAAGGCTTACTTCTTCATCTTCGTCATCTTTTTCCTCAGAATCTGAAGAGTCACTCTCTGCCTCCTGCTGTTCCAGGGCCTTGTCGAAAGCATGAATGGGGAAGTTGTAGATGTCACCATACTGAAGGACAGAAACACACACCGGCTTTAATGACATCTCAATCTCACACTTGAAGTCCACTGGCCAATAAGCATATTCCTCAGTGATTAAATGAGAATACTTAAGTTGATTAAGTAGTAATATTTCTGTATTAATTTCAAGCGTAGAACCAACAATGTCTTTAAAAGCACATTTTAAATAATCAGTGGTTAAAATCAGACCGGTAACTTCCATGAAGAATAGAAAAGCACATCACTCAAAACTTAGTAGTGTATAAAACCCATGGGTTGGAACAAACGTAAATTTGCTGACAGAAAGGAAATGATAAGGAAAAAATAAGTTTTATTCATTTTGTCTTTTAAATGACACTAGTTTTTAAAAAGAGAATTAAAAACTCATTTTAAAGAACCTTAGAAGACTAGGGTAATACGCAGGAGGATCAAAACTGCATGTCTTTTATACAGAGATCTGGAACTAAAATGGAGAAGCCAAGGCCTATATATTTGTTTTATTCCAGGAACAAAATCAAAGTGAAGCTCTTTCCAGCATCTTTGAAAATAAAACACATTTCCCCACTATTTCCTAGCATGATATTGGTCTAAAAAATAAAATTTACATCCCAAAGTTCCTGGCTTTCTCACCGTATCTTGTTTCAGTCTCTCCAGCAATTCCTTTTCAATAGCATTATCCAGCTGAGCAGCTATTAATGCCTTTTCCTGTAACAGAAAAATTTGAGTAAACCCATTTACTTCATTAATACTCATTTTCAGCCTGTAGAAGTGGAAGAAACCAAGTTTTTATTTAAAAAAAAAAAAAAATCACTTTTTTCCCCCTCTTGCTATCACCGGGACTCATACCTCTCCGGCCAGATATATTCCTGCTTTCAAACTTTGGGAACCTTTTAAATTTAAAAATTCCAATGGTTTTATAAATAGCATTTTATTTTATTTTGGGGGGGGGCTTATCCAGGCCATTTTATTTAATAAAATTTTACAAAAATCAGTGCCTCCATCAGAACCAGAGAACTGCTCAGAGTCAGAGGGGAGGGCCAGAAGCAGAGAAAGGCCGCTGGACTATAAATAGCATTTTAAATTCTAACAAAGCCTTTCATAGATACACAAAGCATGTAGGTCTATATGCATTTCAGTGTCTTAGAAAACGAGCAATCCTGGGGCGCCTGGGTGGCTCAGTCAGTAAAGCATCTGCATTCAGCTCAGGTCATGATCCCAGGGTCCTGGGATCGAGCCCCGCATTGGGCTCCCTGCTCAGTGGGGGGGTCTGCTGCTCCCTCTCCTGCTCCCCCTGCTTTTTCGCCCCCTTTCAAAAAATAAATACATCTTTAAAAAAAAAACAAAAAATGACCAATCCTGAAACAGATTTTGTAAAAGCTGAGAAAGGGAAATAGAGACTTTGACTCCTACTTTTTCTAAAACCATGTTAGATTCCATGTGACAGACAGAAAAAAAGATTAAAAATCTCTTCCTCCAATGATTGCATCAAAAACGATAATGATACATGGTATCAAACTACCACCCACAAACAAAACATAAAAATCTAACCTCAGTCTATCTTCCTCGCCTAAGACTGCATTAATTTAATAGTAAAGATCATAAAATTTTATGAATAAGAAAAAAGTCATACTGGGGCACATGAGCAGTTAAGAGGCTATCGTGATGTTCTGCACTGTTCTCTCAAGTGGGTGCTCACACCTCAAGGGCAATCCACTGAGATGTAGGCAGAAAATAGTCAAAATTGCTGTGTATGTATTTTTTCTTTAAAAATTAAGTTACATTTTTTTATGCATAATAACAGTGGTGCCTTAACTCTGGCCATAAAGCAAATAGCTGTGTGTCAAATACAGTGAGGAAGATAACCTAAGGGAAAAATACTGCCCAGAGTCTGAAAGTGGGGATTCTCACTACTTTTATTCACATGATTACAGCATACGGCAGCTGATGTTTGCTTAAGTGGATTTATAGATACTGAATACTTTGCAATACCACAGGAAGAGTTATAAAGGTATACTATTTAATTGTTTAGTACTTAAAAAGAGTTCTACATCTTAAAAGAATTATGCATTTTTCACAAAAAGAAAAATGTTCCAAATTTTCCAGGATGACAAATGACTGTAATAATGTAACAACAGAAGCTTTAAAAAATACACTTACTCCATTCTTTCAAGAGAAAAGCAATATTTTAACAGTGAGTTTAAAATGTTTTTAAACTTGTTCTGTGGATAGAACATTTAAAAAAGGAAAGTGATTACATCTATAAGTGACATTGTGAAAACATATGTCTCCCATAAATCACACAATCTGGAAATGTAATTTTCCAGCTGATTTAAAAATCTTCCAAATCGACATTTTTCAGAAGGCTTCAAACTTACTTGGTAAAAGCAGAACAACGTAATTTCCTCTGAGCTACAGGCCAATATCTCTCATGAATTCAGATGCAAAAATCCTCAACAAGATATTAGCAAACCAAATCCAACAATACATTAAAAAAAATCATATCCCATGATCAAGTGGGATTTATTTCCAGGATGCAAGGGTGGTTCAATATTCACAAAACAATCAACGTGATACATTACATCATTCAGAGAAGGGATAAAGACCACAGGATCATTTCAACAGATGCAGAAAAAGCATTTGCCAAAGTACAACATCCATTCTTGATAAAAACTCTCTGCAAGGTAGGTCTAGAGGGGACATATCTCAACATAATACAGTCCTTATATAAAAAACCTACAGCCAAAATCATCCTCAATGGGGAACGACAGAGCTTTTCCCCTAAGGTCAGGAACAAGACAGGGATGTCCACTCTCACCACTTGTTATTCAACATGGTACTGGAAGTCCTAGCCATAGCAGTTAGATAACACAAAGAAATAAAAGGCATCCAAATTGGTAAGGAAGACGTAAAATGTTCACTGTATGCAGATGACATGATACTAGAAATAGAAAACCCTAGAGACTCCACCAGAAAACTGCTAGAGCTGATAAACAAATGCAGTAAAGTCGCAGGACACAAAATCAGTGTACAGAAATCTGTTTCATTCCTACACACTAATAATGAAGCAGCAGAAAGTGAAATAAAACAATCCCATTTACAACTGCATGAAAAGCAATAAAATATCTAAGGATAAACCTAACCCAAGAGGTGAAAGACCTGTATTTTGTGAACAGTGATGAAAGAATCCAAAAGGATGCAAAGAAATGGGAAGACATTCCATTCCATGCTCGTGGGATGGAAGAGCAAATAATGAATGTCCATAGTACCCAAAGCAATCTACACATTAAATGCAATCTCTATCAAAATACCACCAACATTTTTCACAGAAGTAAAACAAACAATCCTACAATTTGTATGGAACCACAAAAAACCTCGAATAGGCAAAGCAATCTTGAAAAAGAAAAACAAAACTGGAGGTATCCCAATTCCAGATTTCAAGTTATATTACAAAGCAGTAGTAATTAAAACAGAATGGTACGGGCATAAAAACAGACACATAAATCAATGGAATAGAACAGAAAACCCAGAAATAAACTCACAATTACATTGTCAATTAATCTTTGACAAAGGAGGAATGAATATACAATGGGAAAAAGACAGTCTCTCCAACAAACAGTACTGGGAAAACTGGACAACCACAGGCAAAAGAATGAAATGGGACCACTTTCTTTCACCATACACAAAAATAAATTCAAAATGGATTAAAGAGCTAAATATGAGACCCAAAACCATAAAAATCCTTGAAGAGATCACAGGGGTAATGTCTCTGATGTCTGCCATAAGCAAATTTTTCTAGTTATGTCTAAGATAAGGGAAATAAAGGCAAAAATAAACTATTGAGACTATATCAAAATAGTTTCTGCCCAGCAAAGGAAACAATCAACAGAACTAAAAGGCAACCGGGCACCTGGGTGGCTCAGTTGGTTGGGCGGCTGCCTTCAGCTCAGGTCATGATCCTGGAGTCCCGGGATCGAGTCCCGCTTTGGGCTCCCTGCTCAGCGAGGAGCCTGCTTCTCCCTCTAACCCTCCCCCCCTCATGTACTCTCATTCTCGCTCTCTCAAATAAATAAATCTTAAAAAAAAAAAACAAACACTAAAAGGCAACCTACTGAATGGGAGAAAATATTTGCAAATGATATATCTGACAAAGGGTTAATATCCAAAATATATAAAGGACTGATAAAACTCAACAGCCCAAAACCAATCCAATTAAAAAATGGGCAGAAGACATATCCAAAATATATAAAGGACTGATAAAACTCAACAGCCCAAAACCAATCCAATTAAAAAATGGGCAGAAGACATGAACAGACATTTCTCCAAAGAAGATATCCAGATGGCTAATGGACACATGAAGATGCTCAACATCACTCATCATCAGGGAAGTGCAAATCAAAACTACAATGAGATATCTCCTCACACTGTCAGAATGGCTAAAATCAACAGCACATTCTGGTGGGAATACAAACTGTAGCGGTCACTATAGAACAGTATGGAGATTCCTCAGAAAGTTAAAAATAGAACTACCCTACGAGCCAGGCATCACACTGCTGGCTATTTAGCCAAAAAATACCAAAATACTTTAATCTAAAGGGATGCATGCGCCACTCTGTTTATTGCAGCATTATTTACAATAGCCAAAGTATGGGAACAGCCCAAGTGTCCACTGACTGATGAAAGGATACAGAAGCGTGTATATATATGGAATATTACTCAGCCATAAAAAAATGACACCCTGCCATTTGCAACGACATAGATAGAGAGTATAATGCTAAGTGAAATAAGTCAGAGAAAGACAAATACCATAGGATTTTACTCCAATGTGGGATTTAAGAAACAAAACAAGAAAAGGAAAACAAAAAGACAAACCAGGAAATAGACTCTTTAACTATAGAAAACTGACGGTTACCAGAGGGGAGGTGGGTGGGAAGATGGGGGAAATAAGGGATGGGAATTAAAGAGGTTTACCATGGGGGGGGAAAGAAAAAAGAATGCTCAAACCCTGTTGAGAGTAGTATGCGATGTGTAAGAAAGGCAACATACCAAAGGTCTGATTTCTGAAACATTTAACCTCAAGAATTTCAGACAAGGTATTCCTTCTGTTCTCCATTATATATATCCCTAAGAACCCTTACTTTAACCTGCCCTGAAAATCATAAACTTAAAATATGAATATCCGGTATCTTATACAACTAATACAACAGTATTATCCATTAGTGAACCCAAGGCCTAAGCAGTTCACAGACTAAATAGTGACTGAATCTTTTTTATGATCCCTATCTACACACCCCTAACCTCAATGAAAATACAGAAGCTATGAATCCCAAAATAATAAGTTACCTCTCTTCTTTTTTCCCTCCGTTCCACCTTCTTACTCAAGGGAACAAGTTTCCTCCTACGGAAAACAGAACACATTATCAGAAAACCGAAGTGCATGTTCTGCGTGTACCTTTAAAAAAAAAGAGAGAAGAGGGGCGCCTGGGTGGCTCAGTCGGTTAAGCGTCTGCCTTCGGCTCAGGTCACGATCTCAGGGTCCTAGGATCAAGCCCCACATGGGGCTCCTTGCTCAGCGGGGAGCCTGCTTCTCCCTCTGCCTGCCACTCCTTCTGCTTGTGTGCTCACGCACTCTCTCTCTCTCTCTGACAAATAAATAAAATCTTTAAAAAAATGAGGAGAAAAAAGGATTGGAGTTGATTTTGTAGGGCTCAGCTCAATATAGCCAAGATTATATACTTTAACAATTTTCTAGGTATTTAATGCTATAGAAAGTCAGACATTTTCATATGTATTTTATTTATTTATTTATTTTTAAAGATTTTATTTATTTATTTGAGAGAGAGAATGAGAGAGAGCATGACAGGGGGGAGGGTCAGAGGGAGAAGCAGACTCCCTGCTGAGCAGGGAGCCCAATATGGGACTCGATCCCGAGACTCCAGGATCATGACCTGAGCTGAAGGCAGTCACTTAACCAACTGAGCCACCCAGGCGCCCTTCATATGTATTTTAATGTGTATTTTACTTTTTGTTTTCTTTAGGCGTTCTGAGACTTCTGAGGGCATTCACTATGCCAAGATTAATGCTTCAGTTTTAACAAAGAAGAATTTTCTGTAGAAGACTGCCATCTTTAGCTTTCTCTGCAGGTCACAAAGAAGAAGTATTAGGATCTATCACTCCTTAGGAAGATATTCTGTGGATTTCATATCACTTTTAAAAATTAGTTTTCAGTGAACTCAGAATAAAGTTCTTACATTCTTATTTATTTAAAAAAGTTTTTAGGTCATCGTCAATTCCTTAATTTTATGATTCTGTCAGGGAGTTATAAAGAAAATTTTCTGAAGCTGCTTTTCAGACAGGGAGGGGTCAGACAGGGAGGGGATCATCAAGTTTTACTCAACTGTTTTTTAAATCCTGCAGCATCAAAGGGCACAATTTTAACTGGAAATAAACTTTCTTCTTGCAACATATCATAAAAGGTTATCCGAAATTGGATTTAATAAGAAGCATTACCAGAGATTTCATAATCTCTCATCTTCCTAGTATGTCCCATGGAAAAATAGACTTAAAAAATAAATATAATAAATAAATGATCTAAATACTTACTGTCGCTTTAGTGTAAGTTTTCTAATTCGAATTAGGTACTGGGTGATCTTGGTGAATCTCTGCTTACATTTGTGTCGAATGAAACGGGGCCAGTAAATTAGATTTTCATCTATCTGCTCCAGTGCTTTCTCATAGTTTTTATGAAGCCGGACCTATCAAACAGAAAAAAGAAAGCTTAAAAGAGTAAGGGTAAATTATTAGGTCTTCACTGCTATGATACCCATGGGACCTAAGGAGGTTGGCTTCAAAAGTTTAATCCAGGGGCACTATTGTGGCTCAGCTGGTGAAGCATCTGACTCTTGATTTTGGCTCAGGTCATGATTTCAGGGTCCTGGGGTCGAGCCCTGTGTTGGGCTCTGTGCTCAACATGGAGTCTGCTTCTCCCTCTGCCCACCCCCCACCTCCCTGCTCATACTCTCTCTCTCATAAGCAAATAAATCTTTTTTTTCTTAAAGATTTATTTATTTATTTATTTGACAGAGAGAGAAACAGCACGAGAGGGAACACAAGCAGGGGGAGAGGGAGAGGGGGAAGCAGGCTTCCCGCGGAGCAGGGAGCCCAACACGGGGCTCCATCCCAGGACCCTGGGATCATGACCTGAGCCAAAGGCAGACGGCTTAACGACCGAGCCACCCAGGTGCCCCTCATAAACAAATAAATCTTAATGAAAAGTTTAATACAGCTATGGTCAAGGAAGAGAGAAAAGCATGTGGCATTTTTGCTCTTGATTAATGATCATTGTAATTTTATGCCAAGTCTTACCCGTTCCCAGAGACGCCTAGGAAAAGCTGCTCGCTCTATAACCTTCATATACAAGTAGCATTGTCCTGCAGGATAAAATAAATACCATTAATATTATTTACAGAGAGACTAGAGAACATCCTTTTATGAGCTGTTGACTAGTTCTCATGGAAGTTAAAACTGAGGAGTTACCTTTCTCTTCTTTGATAGTGGCATACTGACTGTTTGCCAGGGGACAAGACGACCGATTACACAGTCCAGTCAGGCTATATTCATTTCTGCAAAAACTCTGAGTCTTAGTTCTAGAATGGGAGGAAAAGAGCAAAAATTGTAAGATGAGTACCAAGAGGGCAACTGAAGGAATCTTTGTTCAATATGCAAATCTAGACTCACCTAATCTTAAAGGAACAAAACTGCTTGTTTCCTAGTGTATCCCAGATAACCTACAAGACAAAGAAAAAACCCAATTCAATTGCTTTGACCCAACAGATGGGAATATTAACTCAAGAAAACAATGCCCTAGGGCAATGCCCTGGTTTACTGAGGAAGTCTCAAAGGAGTCTTTGAGGAATGAGAGGAGGAAAAAATGCTTTGTAAAATAGTCTGATCTGTTTTTTTACAAAGATTCCTGTAGAAAAATAAAATACAAATTGGCAATAGCCATCACCCCATGACCCACAGATAAAATTTCATTAGAATTTTGTAAATATTTTTGAATTTTTTCTATACATGTACTTTCCATCAACCAGTATGCCTATATTTTTAAAAATGAGATGTATATACATTCTTTTTTTACTTGATATGTTCATTATCCATTGTAAAAGCTGCACAGTACTAGACTGTTGGATATATGTACCATAATTTGATCTCATCTGGCAAAGAAAATCATCTACTGCTATCTTCTACTAACATGTACTTTATTCTTTCAGCATTGATTGTATATTTAATTTATGTAAGGCACTGGTATCTCTAAATCCTGACACACAGGAGGTACTCAAGTATTTGTTGAATCAAAGAAGGTATAGTCCTTAAACTGTTTATCTATCTATTTAGGGGGAATGAAATGTAAACAAAACATCACAAAGCATTAGTCTAAGTGCCACAAAAGAAGTTTTTAAGAGCCTTTGACAAGTGAGCTGCCCTGAGGAACTGGGAAAGGTTTTAAAGAAGTTAAAGCCTAAAACATAAATAAGTGTAAACAAACAGAATAACATTTTTAGAATTTTATAGGATGTGTCTTTGGTGGGGGATGACAGAAACAGGTGAGAGGAAATCAAACTGGGAAAGAAGGAGTTAATTCTAGCTTGTGGCTTTAAATATCATCTATAAGTTGATGACTCCCAAATTGTCATCTCCTGGTCAAACTTCTCTCCAGAACCGAAGTATATATACACCCAACTGTCAACCTGACATCTCCACTTGGATGTCTGAAAGGTATCGCACACATTAACAACCAAATGCTCTCAATTCCACATCTCTCAAAATACTGTTTTCCTTCCCCATCTCCACAAATATAACCACCACTGAAGTATTTGGACAAATCCAAAAATCCTTTGATTTTTCCCTTTCCCCCTTCACTGAATGGATCACGTAGTGTTTTCAGTTATACCAATAATACAGATCTCAAATTCATCCACTTCTTTTCCTCTCCACCATTACTACCTTGATTGAAACTACTTTCATCATACTCTAGTCTCCTTGCTTTCATTCTTTCTCTCCTTCAAAAGCCTCTCACATAACTATACAACTTTTCACAAAATAAGTCAGATGTCATTTCCCATTAGAAGACCTAAAAATACTTCCTACAAGATTCTACATGATCTTGTCCTGCAAGCATATCCAACTCATTATCTCTCTCTCTTCCCTCGATTCCTATAGCACAGGTCACATTGGTATTCTTTAATATATTCCTTTTTTCTTACCTCCAGATCTTTGCATTTTACTGTTCCCATGGCCTGGACCTGGATTTTTTGCTTTTCCCTCAGCCCCTCAATGCCAGCTTGTTCTCATCTTTTAGATCTCAGCTCAAATGTCTTCCATTCAGGGAAACCTTCCCAGATCAGCTTTGTCTGAAGTGGTCTCTGCTAATTACTCTCTACTTCATCAACCTTGGTCTTTCTTTCACAGTATTATTACACAGTACAATGGTTTTCAATTTGTTCACGTGTATACCACCTGTCTCCTCCACCAGAGTGCTCCAGGAAAAGAGGTCTTTTGTCTGCTTATTAAAAACTAAATCTCCAGTAATTACACAGTACTTGGCACACCGTAAACACTGTTATTTCTCATACATGTAACTAAATAAATGAATCGAGGGGGCGTCTGCCTTCGGCTCAGGTCATGATCCCAGGCTCCTGGGATCAGCCCCGTGTCGGGCTCCCTGCTCGGCGGGAAGCCTGCTTCTCCCTCTCCCACTCCCCCTGCTTGTGTTCCCTCTCTCGCTCTCTGTCAAAAAATAAATAAAATCTTTAAAAATAAAGAAACATTATTAAATAAATGAATCGAGGATGCTTCCAAAAAATTATGACTTGGGCAGCCAATGGAGCAAATGTAAAGAAAAACCTAACACAGAAAAAGCAGACTTAAAAGTAACATACACGTGGAAGAAAGGGAGCCTTAAATTTCATGTCCAAACTTGGCTGTACCAACCCCCACCTCATCCCCCACCCGCGCCTGCCTCCCACGTCCAGTGACACCACAGGCAAAGTCCTTCACTGCTGGGTACCATGGACTGGATAAGCCAACCCTGTGGATTGAAGTGACGGTGTTCCAGCCCGTTCACCCAGCTAAGGAAGCGGGCTGGGGATCCCGAGTAGACACGTGAGAGCCCCACGCTCGGAAATCGGGGTTCTAGAAGTCTCGGTTCTGGAGCAACACAAGGCTAATGCGATGGGCCAGCTGAGTGGCTTCTGAGTCTCCTGAAGCGGGAGAACCCAGGTGGCAGAGAAACACGACACTCACATCATCTGACTGCATGGCGTCCGCGGTTCAGAATGCAAAGCCTGGCCAGATCTAGGGAGCAGCCATGCTTCTTCCGGAAAATCACTTCCGGAGAGCCTAGTCTCACCTATCGCGAGAGTTTTGATTTCTCGGGCTTGCGTAGTGCCCTTGGGCGGCGCAACTTCCGCGTTTACCGACACGTCCGGTCCGTCACCGCCGGTTCTTACTGCCTATATCTTGTTCCGGGTCTCCCTTTGGGACGGTAAACACGGTTAGGGGCCCCCTGCTACTCCGCGCAGGAGTCGGCCAAGGCCTGGGGCGCGGAGGTGGAGGTCGCTGGGCACGCCCTTGTCCAAAGCGCGGTCTATGACTACCCTGAGGTTTGGCTGGCCCACGCCGGCGGCCGGCCTGCTCTGTCGCGGGGTGCGCTCAGGAAAGCGCGGTCCGCCTCCCGCCGGCCCGTAGCGCCTAGCCGTGGGAGCTGCATTACTTTTACTCCGCCGTCGCCGGGGCTGTGGAGCTCGAACTCGGTCCCTCTTCACCTGAGACCCGCGCTCCCGCTCCCGCACTCACTTCCCTCTCGCTTAACCTTGCACGCACTGTTGTTTGGTGAGACGCTGGGTCTTGACCTTTGAAATTTATGGATTGGGTAATATTAAAAGCAAAAAAAAAAAAAAAAATTGGAGGATTAAGTTTGTCCCCCTCTTTTTATTTTTGACAGGAAAAAGAAAACGTTTAGTAGCTCATACCGTTTTTCTCAAGAAAGGCCAGATTAATACCAAAAGAGCAAAAAAAGGCATAATCTCAGAATAAGGATGGGCACTTACTTTGCATATCACATTATAAAATAATCATATCATAAGTAATGTATTTGCTGCATACAGGTGAAAACTATGAATTGGAACCACCCTGTTAAAGGGGTGCCTGGGTGGTTCAGTCAGTTAAGCTGTGGCTTAACTGATGGATTCGACTCAAGTCATGATCTCGGAGTCCTGGAATCCAGTCCCTTCCCGGACTCCTTGCTCAGCGGGGATGTGGCTTGAGGAGTCTCTCTTTCCCTCTCCCTCTGTCCCTCCCCTCCGCTGTCAATCTCCCTCTAAAAATAAGTAAATCTTAAACAAAACGACCTCTTGGAAACCATTGATTTGGCAGTGGTTTTTGGAGCCAAATTTAGGTTATAAAAACAAACTGCTATTTACTAAGTATGTTTAGGCAAGTTACCCTTTAGCAAACAATCCCATTTGAAAAAGGGGGGATATATGATGGCTGGTGGTATGTTAAATGCATAGTTTACATTGCTTCATAAGAAACAGTTTGGATTGTTCTCACTCATCTACTTGCCTTTCCTGGTTTAAAGACTTAGAGGGCAATCATCACACATACAACGCCCTTTTATGTTAAAATCGAGTTTAAAAATAATATGGAAGAGGGATGCCTGGCTGGCTCAATAGCAGAGTCTGCGACTCCTGATCTCCAGGTAGTGAGTTCAGCCCTCCCTTGGGTGTAGAGATTACTTAAAAAATAAATCAAAAGATGAAGCTTAAATAATAATGTGGAAGAAATCAAAAGATAATACCACGTGTACCACACCACACTCCCCAAATTATTTAAGTAGAGGAAGTGATATATGTATATATGTGTGTATATACATTTTGTATATATATACATTGTATGTATATACTACATTTCTTACCCAACTCATCAGTTGATAGACATTTAGGTTCTTACCATATCTTTGGGTATTGTAAATGCTGCAATGAATGCGGGGGGTGCATACCATTAACCATTCAAAAACATGGGTTTGAATTGTATGGATCCACTTATATGTGAATTTTTTTTTCAATAAATAAAGTGCAGTACTGTAAATGTGTTTTCTTTTCCTTGGGATTTTTAACATTTTTTTTCTAGCTTAGTTTATGGTAAGAATACAGTATATAATACATATACCAAATATGTATGGGGTTGGCATGCCCCTAACTCCCACATTGTTCAAGAGTCAACTGTATATCTATCTATCTATATATATTATAAATATATATATATTATAAATATATATATAATTTAGTTAGTTTCTCATTTTCTTCAGATAAATAACAAGAAGTGGAATTATTGGATCATATGGCAGTTCTATTTTTTAATTTTTTGACGAACCTCCATACTGTTTTCCATAGTGGCTCCACCAGCTTGCATTCCCACCAGCAGTGCACAGGAGGTCTATTTTTCTCCAGATCCTAACCAACACTTGTTATTTTTTGTCTGATTCTGGCCTTTCTGACTGGTGTGAGGTGATATCTCATTGTGGTTTTGATTTTTATTTCCCCAATGATTAGTGATGTTGAACATTTTTTCATGTTTCCAACATTTTTTTTCATATTGGCCATCTTGGATGTCTTCTTTGGAAAACTGTCTATTTGGGTCCTCTGCCCATTTTTTAATTGGATTGTTTGTTTTTTTGGTGTTGAGTTGCATAAGTTCTTCATATATTTTAGATATTAACCCCTTACTAGATATATCATTTGCAAATATCTTTTGCATTCACTAGGTTGCCTTTTTGTTTTGTTGATGGTTTTCTTTGCTATGCAAAGCTTTTTATTTTGATATAGTCCCAATCCTTTATTTTCTGCTTTTGTTTCCCTTGCCTTGGGAGGCATCTCCATAAATATGTTGCTAAGGGCAATGTCCAAGAGATTGCTGCGTATCTTTTCTTTCAGGAGTTTTATGGTTTTGGATCTCATATTTTGGTCTTTACTCCATTTCAAATTTATTTTTGTGTATGATGTAAGAAAGCGGTCCAGCTTCATTGTTTTGTATGTAGCTGTCCAGTTTACCCAACACTATTTATTGAAACAACTGTCTTTGCCCCA
Organism: Callorhinus ursinus; assembly: GCF_003265705.2. Classification (NCBI taxonomy): domain Eukaryota; kingdom Metazoa; phylum Chordata; class Mammalia; order Carnivora; family Otariidae; genus Callorhinus; species Callorhinus ursinus. Next base: position 30,870,952 of record NW_027397079.1, on the reverse strand, counting down.
TGTTATATTCTTGCCTCATTTGTCATAAATTAATTGACCATATAGGAGTGGGGCTTATTTCTGGGCTCTCTATCCTGTTCCATTGATCTCTGTGGCATTTTTATGCTAGTACCATAGTGATTTGATTAATATAGGCCTTATATCTTGAAATCTGGGATTGTGATACCTCCAGTTTTGTTCTTCTCAAGATTGCTTTGGCTACTCCAGGTCTTTTGTGGTTCCACATGAATTTTGGGGTGGGTGGATGTGTAGTAGTATATAACTGTTGTGTTAATCTGCATTTCTCTGATGACTGAAGAAGTTAAGCATCTTTTCACATACTTACTGGCCAGATTCTTCTTTGATTAAGTACTGTATAAGTCTTTGGTCCCTTCCTTCCCAGAGGAGATTTTTATTAGGATGCTTTTTCAATTCTTTCTTATCACATTGTAGGCATTCTTGGCTATATTCTGGATATGAATTCTTTCTTAATCTTTTGCAAATATTTTCTACTCTGGATTGTTTTCCCTTCTAGCAATAGTGTCTTTGACGAACAGGATTTACTTTCAATGATATCCAATTTATCAATATTTTCCTTTGTGTTTGGTGTTCCTTGAAGTTGATACCATTATTATCATCAACTGGTTTTTACAGAGAAGTTAATTGAGGTGCTTGGCACTGGAACTCTCTCGGGGCCAGGACTACAGTGAGGCAGGCCTAGGGCAGCGATGACTCAGGTTCCTGCAAGTGTGCCCAGCATTTACATGGCTCAGTCAGTGTCTCCTCATATTTTGAGCCTTGGATGCCTCACTTGCCTCAACCTAGCTCTGGCCCTACCAAGGTCTTGAATTACCTCCCTACGTGTTATCACCTTCCTGCAGGCTAGAGCTAAATAATTCTACTTGGGTTCTCCGAATTTGGAATTCAGTAGCCTGAAGTTTCATTTTACTGGCAAATGATCATCCTGCTCAGTCTACCAAACACGGTACCTGATGAAAAGTACCCAGGTCTCTGCTCTGCTTACCATGTTCTCAGTTTTCCTGAATAGGTGACTGAATTTGCTTCAGTCCTAGCAGAGTTTGAGATGCAGAAAGTGTTCCACGACTTACTTAAGAGAATTTCAGGAGCTTCCCAGGAACTTTCAAGAAATGTGTAGGCTCGCGTGTGAGGGGAGGAGCAGATGCTCCCGGTAACCCCTGCGGACTGGATTCTAAACCCGGCACCGGCGAAAACCTGGATCAAGGATCGCTGGGCCTGGGCGTGCGGAGAGTTTTCCCCCCTTTCCCAAACCTCCTTTCCGAGTCTTCGCCCCAGCTCGGGCAGGGCGCAAACTGAAAGTGGAAAACCGCGGGGCTCTCGGCCGCGGAGCGAGCCTCCTACCCCAAGACAAGGTGAGTGGCAGGCACTGGGTCTTTTCAGGCTGGAGTGATACTTGGAGGGGACAGGGTCTTGCTGCCCACAAATCAAAGGAGACTTCCTGGTGCGCACGGAAGCTGGGAAGCCGCCCGCTGGATTCGCAGCCGCAGGACACCTTCTCTTTGTGCCCAGAAGGGAGTGTGTGTCAGAGAAAGACGGAGTTGTGCGCGGAAAAAGAAGCCAAGTCTGTTTTGGGAAACCTTGGGCAGCGCTTTCCAGAGACACCGCCTGAAATGTAAAACTATCAGGGGCCGGAAAAGCACAGGTGGGAGGCCGGTGACGCGCCGGAGCCCCCGCAGGAGCCGGGGGAAGGCAACTGGGGGGATTTCACGTCCCTCCCCTTTGCCACGATCTTCCCAGCCCCTCCAGTTCCAAAGGCTCACTCCGCCACGTTGTGTTGAGAATTGCATCCTTCTTCCCCACATCTTCTCTGAGAATCACTTGTTGCTGGAATTGTGTGCAGAAGTGGTAGGGACTCTGACTGCCCAGCTATAGCGGGCATTGCGTATTTCACGGAGAAAATGCCCTGGAGGGAGCCCCAAGACTGGCAGGCTTTCATTATCCATATGCAATACATTTCTTGGTATTTTTCACCCGATTAGCGCCCTCAGTTTGTGTAAGATGTAGAAATAACATCGATGTGATTTTCATTTTCTGGGCATCTTTTAATGATTCTTGAATATGTAGCAAATGTCACGCAAAAGGACTGTTTTCCTTAACATCACAGCTCCCAAAAGACTGCCCCCCTACTCGCTGCCACATCTCCCTAAAATGCGTGCGGTGACTTGGCTGGTTGATTTCATTTGCGGAGTGCTTGCGCTCTGGCTGGGTGTATGGCAAGTTGGTCTTCAGGACCTCATTCTCCTTGTATGCCCTTCCTTCCCTCCACATGAGACAACCCAGAAGCTCGTGACCAATCTTGGGCTTGCTCGCGATGTCACACTACAACTAGGGCATCGTTTCTGGTCCACCCTGCGGTCTCTCAAAGGGAGGGGGCTTTCAGGTGGGTCCCAGCTATCCGCGTCGAATAAGCAACCCAGGTATTTGCACACTAAAGTGGCAGACCCACCAATCAAGAAGCACCCTCACCTCAATTTCACAACTTTCTCCTGCTGTCTGCAAGCCACAAGCACTGTCCTAGCGTCAGAGGTTCATTAAGGTCAGCTCCATCTTTGATACTGCTGTAGTAACTTCCTTTGCGGGCGTCCTGCTAGATGGCAGTGTGTAACAGTGAATTAAATACACAGCATTAACTGTTACTGTTATTATGGCTCATCTTTTATTCTTCACTTAAAAGAACTGTTTATCCTACAAACAGTACATTAAAAAATTAAAACTAGGGTTAAATTTTGAAAATAAAGAACAAGAACATAGTTTGGACAAACAATAATGTTATTCACAGATGTGTAAGTATTGCTCAGATGCAGACATTTCCAACCCATGTTTAAATGCTTTCTAAATGTGGAATATAAAGTGTTGATTTCGGTGGGAATGCAATACCTAATTCAATTACCAGCATTTCCCGATAAACATTATAGTGTTTCTGAACATGGGTTGTTAAACATTAAAAAATATATATGTCTGTCTTTATTTACAGTATTTTTAAGGTATTTATTTCTTTGAGAATAAAATTTTGAGTTTTCAAAAGTTAATGCTGAATTACTAAAAAGGAGAATGAAGATAAAGTAACCCTAAACTTGTTATATAGAAATATTTCTTTATATTTACAGGACTCTTGGTTTATGATGACTCAGACTGTCTTAATGACTATCTCTTTACTTGATTGGTCTTTCTTCCGTGGCGAGTTTTTGCTCCTGGACACTATTTGTGGGATCGGAGAGCTTCATTTTGGGATGAAACCCCAGGAGATCCCCTGGTCCAGCCCTTTGTCTTTGGGCATGTGAAGTGTTAGCCACACTGTGTTGGTGTTATTTAACCAGTGCCTCACTCATGATTACATAAATGACCAAAGCAGATGAGGGATTTCAATTCACATCTTTTTCCAGGTAGGAAGATTGTTGCATCGTAACCAATAAACTCTTCTTGGGGAAAGAACAGTTACTAAGAAGACCTTCCAAGGAGAAAGATTGAGAAAGTCTTGCTCTTTGGAAACCAAGTTCTTGGTGTAATACAGAATCTTCACAATTTTGTGCCCTCACCTTTACTTAAAAAAACCTATTCCCTTTGAACACTTCTGTGTGAGGCTTCATATCAATCTTTTCTGTTTTTTGCTTTTTTGGTCTGGAAATGTTTTAAGTTAGTTTCTTCATTAAGTAGCACCACTAAATGAAGTTATATTAATACTACATAATTTGAATGCTTCTGCATGTCCAGAATTTAAGTGTTAAGAATGACATCACCTTCAGTTCTACAATAGAGATGTGAAGGTCTCTGGCTGCAAATTCTCCCCCTGCTCCCCACCATTAATCACCAGCCTGGCCTCACGTGACTGCCAGTATCCCTTCATCTCTCTTTATTTATCTGTCTTACCTGAAATGTGTGCTTGGTGGAAGAGGATCACCTTCCCAGATAGAAATCTGCAACCCTAAGCACTCTAGTAAAAATAAATGCTTAGCAAAATATGAAGTCTTTTTAAAAAGAGTGAGGAAAATGAACACCAATAAATGTCAATAAAGAAAATTGGATGAAAGTGGAAATGGACCACCATGGCATGTTCGCCATGTGCGCAAGGAACAGGCACAGGCACTAAGGAAGTTTTCTGCAAATTAAAGAGTATGTCAACTTTTTAATGTTTGGCAAGTGTTTTATATGCATCCAATAAAGCAACTTTAGAAAGTTTCCTGAAATCTGCCAGCTTCCTGCATTCTTTCTACTGCTGTGATAGAAACAAGCACAATGATATGGACCTAGATCTCCCAACTTGGCATTGGGAGGGGTAAGGCTGGCCAAAGCAGGCGGCCCGGAGAGTCTAGGAGAACGGCTGGGCTAGTGAAGGAGGTGTGGATGTGTTAGGTAGGGACTAGAGCACAGAACAGGAAGCTACACTCCAGGAACAGTCGGAACAAAGGCTATGTGTGGCAGAAGCTGGAGAAGTAGGGCGGGGTAGAGGGAGTCTTGTTTTCGGAGCTAATGCACTTGATCTTAATCTTGAAATCTGTGGGAAACCATTGATGGATCGTAATCAGAGGAGAGAGATCCAGTTTACATCCCAGAAACAACTCTATAGCGAAGTGGAGAGTGCAAGGGGTCAGACTGGTAGGAACACCAGTTGTCAGGCTTTTAGAGAAACCAAATAGGAATGAAAGAGGAGTGTTGATGAGGACAAGTAGTTGAAGGCAGTGGTTGAAAAGCTCCTGGAGAGTCGTCCAAAGGCCCTTAGATCTTCTCACCAGCCTGCCATCATCTGTTTTTCTTAGGACAGTCCTGTTTAAGGGATATTGTGAGGATTTATAGGTTATAAAATGAAAACATACTTTCGGAGAGTCAAACCTACTTGAGAAATTACACCTTAGTGGGTATAATTTAAGCTTGGTAATTAGATACATTCCTTTTAAAGACTCTCCCTGGTCTAACCTTAAGCTCTGTTTAGACAGTCGCTTATTAACTCAGTTGACCCACCAATGACTAGAGGAGAGACAATCAAAAGAGCCTTCCCAGAGTTCCCAGCCTCTCCCTCACCTTTTTTCCTTGCCATGCGGACAGGAAGGGAGAGAGAGAGACACACACATAAAGTGTCAGGGTCAGAAAACCCCATGCGTCTCCCAGGGTTACCTTCTCATTTTATACTCAGAGATGCAGGGCAGAAATCATCTTCTAAGTCCCATTTCTGAGACCCTTAACCTATACCTTGGACTGGCACTGTGAGGCTGAAATTTGAAGCTGGCATCCTCAGACTGCTAATTTGCTCTAAGATCCCTCCTCCGTCCATTTTAATTCAAAACAAAGTGGAGAAATTTGAAATTATTTTAGGGTGAAGGTATTGCTGGTTTTGATGGACTAGTGCTTGCAGGAATGTGAGCTAGTCACGCTCAGCTTCGGACCCCGCTCTGGGCAGCAGATGGCTAGCCCCAGGCAGTGCACACAAGCCAAAAAATACATTTCAGAAGTTCAGCTCTAGGGTCAAGAGGGTTGGTTAGCAAGTGTCCGTTTCAGATGTTACCTACCATGGTTGTCTGAACAAGCACACATTGCTTCAATCCAGGAATGGAGTGTTCTGGGACACCCTCTTGGTGGACTCTGAGATTCACCCTGTGGGCAGTGATGAAACAGAAGGGAGCTTTCCTCCTGGAGCTCCATTGCATGGCGCTTACTGACTTTCGCCATGCTCTCAGCAAGTTCATCTGTTCCACCAGTGGGGGCACTGGTGACTGGATGACAAGCTCCTGGGTGTAATTGATACCACATATTAGACTGATGTGCCCCAAGGTCTGGTTGATAGCTGCATGCTATAAATTGTAGTACCATCTACACTAACTGGCTCTGTTCTTTAGAATAGTGGTGGGCATTTAACCACAGCTCAGTCCCTGATACCTCACTATACCTCTGGCTTTGTGGGTATAAGCTAAATTGAAATTCTTTGGATGAAAGGGAATTTGTAACCTTAAATCCCTCTGTCATAGTTCATACAGCCATGTCAAGACTTAAAAAGGCCCTACCTAGGACAGACCCTAGGACAGCATTGTGGTAGCTGTAAAAATACCCCGAACTATATCTTCCCATTCTCATCCTATCTTTTGTTTTCCTTTATTACTGACCCTCTTTGACTCCTAACAAGTGGTCACTATTTTCTCCATCTCTTTCCTTTCCTATGAGCCTGAAGACAGGTGACCTGATTTCTAGACCCACTTCAACCTATAAAAACTATGATCTTGGGCAAATCACTTAAACTCGCTGAGGCTCAGTTTCCTTATTTGTGGGAACTGAGAATAAAACCTACCTTGCTTACTTTACAAAGTGGTTATCAGTAAGATTGAGGGGAGTGATAGATGTGAAAATCTTCTGAAGATGATAGAGTTTTATACCCACTTAAGGTGGTAATAATTCATTATCTAATCTGGGTTACATTAATTCTAGCTAAAATAAATAGCCTTTGCATATAAAACAGAAATTGGATCATCTTCCTGTAATGCAAGGGAAAGAAATAATGACAGCGAATGTTTATTCTTTATTGTGATGAAACCGAAGCTTAGAAAGATTTAGTAACTTGTCCAAATTTATATTATGTGTAAATGACAGAGCCAGGATTGAAACCCTAAGTGCTAGCTCCACATGTTAGGTAGTTCATAGCTACTAGCATCAACTGAGTAGAAGGGAAGACAATTTTCAGGTTCTTACAGATTTTTGTTACTTTTTTCTCTGGTATACCAGCTGACCGAGAGCGATTCTATACAGGTTTTTTTTTTTCTCTGATGAAGGCAAATAATCTGTGTTAGTATTATTGGGTGGGAATTTTATAGTCTTAGTGTTAAAAAATATAAAAGAATGCATGAACCTCAGAGTCTAACTAGTTTCTGGTTGTAGTACTTATGAAGTTGTAGTGTTGGGTAAGTTAATTTACTTTTTTCAAATTGGGTTTTCTCATCCTTAAAAATGAGGACAGCAATTTTTCCTTCATAGAGTTGTGGGAGGATTGAATGATCTCATGCATGCTGAACACTTAGGAAGGGCCTCGCTTACAATAGGTCACTTGACAAATATTAGTGATCTCCTTTACTTTGGCAAAATGAGTGTTTCTCCTTTTGAAGTTCCAGTGGATGGGGCGGCAACATACTTTATATGAATTCAGCTTCATTTTACACTTAAAAGTATAATAAAAATTATAATGAATATTTAAAAATAAGATAGCAAATAGTTATTGGACAGTTATGTACCACACTCTGAGTAAGTGTTTTAGTAATCTCATCTCATATACTTCTCAATAACTTTCTGATTAGGTACCCTTATTATCTATATTTTGGAAATCGAGATATTGAGAGGCTAGGTTAAACCAGCTGGGGAGCTGAGATTTGAATCCTGGGGGGCTGACTCTAGAGCTGTTCTCTTAGTTACTATGGATTGCAGGAGTTCCATGGGGAAAAGAGGAAAAACACAGTTGGTGATTTCTGAAACCAAGAGTCATTTTGTTGCTGAAAGACTTATCCTGGACTTAAAGTAAATCAAGGAAGATGCATGGGAGGGGAGTACACCTTTAAGGCTAATGTTTTTAACCAGAATTCTACATCATTTTTATATTTCTAATTATACCTTTAATGCTGTATCTGGGAGATGTACAATCAGATCTTAGAGCCAGATGTTTGGGGTACTATAAAGCAGCTTCAGGAATGTTGATCCTTGCTCTGTTCTGAAACTCCACAGGGTCATTTGACCGAGACTTTTGACTGCACAGAGCCCTGGGAATAAAAGGCATTCTTTGGAACTCTAGTTCATTTTTTTTCTTTTCTTTTTTTTTTTTAAAGATTTTATTTATTTATTTGAGAGAGAGAGAATGAGAGATAGAGAGCATGAGAGGGAAGAGGGTCAGAGGGAGAAGCAGACTCCCTGCTGAGCAGGGAGCCCGATGTGGGACTCGATCCCGGGACTCCAGGATCATGACCTGAGCCGAAGGCAGTCGCTTAACCAACTGAGCCACCCAGGCGCCCCTAGAACTCTAGTTCATTTTTAAAACTTTTTGAAAAGATCATACATTTCAGACAGATGGAAATCTTATTTCAGAACTTCCAGAGAATCGTATTGTTCACACAACCCACTGCTTTGTTACACTTGCCGTAAAAGACTGAACAAATATATCAATAATCAGAATTCCTTATGTTGTGGTGGAAGTTGTTTTCCTTAGAGAAAGTTTGGGTCAATTGATCATGATCTATTTTCAAACCAAGCCTGAACTTTTATTTATTTTCTCCTTAAATTTTACAGGAGTGGGTAGATAATTTTGGGAATTTTTTTTTTTTAGAGAGAGGGAGAGAACACACACGGGGGATGTACACTCTGCGCTCGGTGTGGAGCCCAACACAGAGCTTGGTCTCACAACCCTGAGATCGTGACCTGAGCCGAAACCAAGAGTCAGAAGCTTAACCAACCGAGGCACCCAGGTACCCCAATCATGGTAATTTCTATTCCACTTTTCTACCCCTTTGAAACCTAAGTAGAAGAAAATGACTACGTGTACGTGACTTGTGGAATTCAATCTTCTGATGGCAGAGAAAATTAAGTGGAAACAGAATTTTAGACTCAGGACCTAATTGTAGACCTGTCACAGTCCTCTGATGGGCTGTGTGACCTTGACCAAGTCACTTTGCCTCTCTGATTTTGGTTTCCTTATCTAGGAGTGAGGTATCTCAGATCTCAAAGGTTCCTTTTAGTTTTAAAGTGTGAGGTTTCTATGTGATAACCCTGAAAGACTACATTTATTAAATCTTCTGCACTATGGCTAAAAAATTATTCATTTGTTACAGAATTTTTTGATGCCTTCTGGTTTGAAGAATCTCCAGCTGCTCTGTTGATAGGTTAAGAAGACTGTATACTGTTCCCGCTCGATGCCAAGCCAGGCCCCTGCAGAACCTGGGATCTCAGTCCTTCATGGAGACCAAGTCCCAGCAGGAATGACAGTGGAAGAAATTTGCACCCAGATGGTTCCTCCACGTGAAGTTGTTTTGGGCTGTGGGCCGACTCGAGCACACCTGGTAACCAGGCTAGCCCTCTGTCAGTCACCCAGGGCCGGGCAGCATGGTGTGGATTCAGAGGAGGAAGCTTTTGGCATCTTGCCTATGCATCCCAGCCTCCGTCTTTCTGCTTGTCACACTCCAGGTAGCAAGAATTTGGGTTGCTTAGTGTCGATTGCTGAGCCATTCCAACCTTCCCGCCCTCAACCCACCCCTGTTCTCTCCAAGTACTTTACTTTTTGCTTAATCTCTCAGGATCGGGGGGTTTTCTGTCTAAGGCAGGGGAAATACTTTTTTTGTCAATAGATAAAACTGAGGTTTAGTGAGTGGGTGTGTCAGGTAGAGACAAAATCAGTGAGTAGGGGGTCAATTTGTGACTCTTGTAGGGTCCTGGTTCTAGAAGAAGAGAAAGTAGAGCTCAGTCTGTCTTACTGGGTCAAATGTAGATGGATTTCTCAAAGCCCCCTATCACAATGACTTCTGAAAGATGGCATTCTTGAAGAAGCCATGTGTATTCTAAGAATAAGCTCATCCATTCTGTGGAACACAAGAATCCGCATTAATACATTTGTCATTCTTTTTTTTTTTTAAAGATTTTCTTTATTTATTTGACACACAGAGAGAGATCACAAGGAGGTAGACAAGCAGGCAGAGGGAGAGGGAGAAGCAGACTTCCCCCTGAGCAGGGAGCCCGATGTGGGACTCGATTTCAGGATCCTGGGATCATGACCTGAGCCAAAGGTGGAGGCTTAACCGACTGAGCCACCCAGGCGTCCCTGAATGTGGGTGTTTGAACTGCAGCATTTTTTAGTCTTCCCATCTATTTCATTTTGTCGGTGATTCTGAAGTTCATTACTGATTTCAAATTAAAGTAAAAATGACACAGCAATAGAAAAAGTATAGATATGAATTCAGATATAGTTTGGACCCATTCAAGCACCAGCTGTCCATTTGGAAATTCAAAAGACTTCTAAAGATTATTTGTGGATGTGAGCAGTTCAGGTGTGGGGACTGATGGAAACAGAGGTATTATTCTCTGGGCTTTTTCCTCTTGATCAGGATTGAATGAGATAATGCATGTAAAAGCACTTTGACACACAGGCTGGCGCTGGACTTCTGCCACCTTCTGCTGCCAGATCAGGATTCTGGTTGGAAGAAATACTTGACTCCCTCTTCATCTGACTTGTGGGTGTCCAGGCTTGTGCGGGAGGGGCTGGAGTTCTCTAGTCTCTGTGGGAAGTTACCAGAGCTTTGATCTTACCAATTACTTTGGCACTTTTTTCAGTTATGAGGAATGGCTGTGTCGAAGCTAAGAGCTTTCTTTTTTTTCTAAGATTTTTTAAAATTTATTTGAGAGAGCTAGAGAGAGAACGAGCAGGGGGGAGGAGCAGAGGGAGAGGGAGAAGCAGGCTCCCCGCTGAGCAGGGAGCCCGACACGGGACTCGATTCCAGGACCCTGGGATCATGACCTGAGCCGAAGGCAGACACTTAACCGACTAAACCACGCAGGCATCCCTAAGAGTTTTTCTTTTGATGTCAGAAGACATTGTCATGTTTTTGGTATGCATGTCATTTCTGAGCTTCTATCACTTGTGGGGAACCACTGTCCATCTGTGTCTGCTCTGCCCGCCCTGCCCTCTAGACTCCTATTACTGATGGCCTAGCTATCCAGTGACCCAGTGCATCCTAAAAGAAAGAAAGAAACGTGGCTTTACATGGAAGGGAGCCCAGTACTCATGGTAGACTTCACTTGATGCCGCAGTAGAAATTATTAGAAATGGAAGACTTGTGTTATGACTCTTTTAACTGTAATAAAAAGAAACCAGTTGGTGACTTATAACGAATTCTCCCTAGAATGCAGTCTCGAGTAAGAGCCAGATAATAGCCCTGACTCTCACGGGTTTCATAAAGAGACAGAACTATTTCCAGATACTCTATATGCCGCTGAAATGCAGAAATGTAGCTGGCATGTGTTTAGTAGAATTAAGCATGCTTGTTGATAAATATTTTGTCAGCACCCTAATCTTTGGAACTTGTGGGTATGTAAATTCACGTGGCAGAAGGGCCCTTGCAGATGGGATTAAGGTGAGACACTTCGAGATGTGGAGATTTTCCAGAATTATCAGTGTGAGCCCAGTGTCATGACATGAGTCCTTAGAAGATAAGACTCTTCTGTGGCTGTGGTCAGACAGAGATGTGACAACAGAATAAGCATCAGAGAGAGGCAACATTGCTGGCTTTGATGATGGAGAAAGGGTGGCGAGCCAAGCGGTGGGTGTCTCTAAAAGATAGGAAAGGAAGAAAATGGATTCTCTAGAGCTTCCAGAGAAGAATGTAGCCCTGCTGACGCCTTGCTTTTAGCCTAGTGAGACTCAGGTCAGACTTCTCACCTCCAGAACTATGCAGTAATAAATGTGTTGGTTACTTTTTTCTTCTTCTTCTTTTTTTAATTTATTTACATTTTAGAGAGACAACGGGGGGAGGGGCAGAGGGAGAGAGAATCTCAAGCAGACTCCTCACTGAGTGTGGGACCCGATGCAGGGCTCGATCCCAAGACCCTGAGATCATGATCTGAGTGGAAATCAAGAGTTGGATGCTCAACCAAGTGAGCCACCCAAGCACCCCAATAAATGCGTTGTTTTCAGTTGCTGAGTTTGTGGTGATTTGTTCTAGCTGCAATAGAAAACTAAAACAAGGCTTCATCATCAAGATGAACGGGAGACGTGCAAGAGGCAATGAAACCATCTGACTCTGTAATACTTGTCTTCTCTTTCAGGTAGTGGTTGAACTGGGAAAATTTGAAAGGAAGAAGTTTAAAAGTTCCAATTTGCGAGATGGACAGGCAAAGATGGAAGAGGAGCCTGCGCATCTCTATCCACTCCCTGGAAAAGAAGCACTGACCTTGGATAGGAAAACCCAGCTGGAAACTGATAGCTACCCCATCATGCTCTGGTGGTCCCCACTGACTGGGGAGACTGGAAGACTCGGCCAGTGCGGGGCAGATGCGTGTTTCTTCACCATCAACCGGACCTTCCTACATCATCCCATGACCAAAGCATTCCTCTTCTATGGTAAGTAGGGCATTTGCCTGTCTCCCACGGCTTGCTGACATCCTACTCCAAAGCTGACTTACTGCTTACCTTCAGGGAAGAGAAGGTGGAGCTCCCCTTGGACATATGGGACATGCCTGATTTCCTTTGCATTTGTTCTGTGAGAGGCCTGAGCATTTAGCAGATACAAGAAATAAACAGGCTTCACCAACATAAAGGTGGGTTGGCTGGCCCTTGGTAATTCTGGAAGAGAAGGGATATTTCCTCTCATCCTTTCACAATTGGACACTGTACTTACTGAATTTGGTATTTAGGGAATTGGGTATTGATTCTATTGCTGACATCAATTCAGAATGTCACCTGCGATAATAAGCCAGGAGATTTTGATGACCTTAACAAATGTTTAATTGGGCATTCGCTAACACGGTGTTCTTTATTTCATTAGTCAGATTAATCAGCAATAAAAATAAAAATATTGTTAAAAAATAAAAATAAAAATATTGTTCAGCACGGGCTGAACAATATCGAGAGTGAGTTGGTATTTATCACTTCCTGAGGCTGATTGTATGTCCTGCTGGGATTGAGGGCAATCGAACCCAGCGAGGGGAATTAGCAAGCTGCCGGGGGTGGCAGGAAATACAGAGCTCCTGGGGGTTGAGTGGAGGGGGCAAGAGGGTACAGATGAGCAGACTCGACCAAATATAGGCAAAGCTGATCAGTTAGGAAGTCAATGAAAGCAAATCTGCTTTAGAGTGGTGTGAATGTGTATCTGTATTTGTGTGTATGTGTGTGAAGAGAGGGACAGAGAGGGAGACTTCCACACTCTTCCTTTAGAGATTGGGCTGGGGTCTCTGCCTGAAACCACCAAGAGAGTCTGGTCTCCCCTTGCTGTAGGCAAGAAGCAGCCATCACATCGCTGCTGCACCCCCTTGCCAAGTGTAGCTATTGATTTTTTTTAAGATTTTTATTTATTTATTTGACAGAAAGAGACACCGCGAGAGAGGGAACACAAGCAGGGGGAGTGGGAGAGGGAGAAGCAGGCTTCCCACGGAGCAGGGAGCCCGATGCGGGGCTCGATCCAGGACCCTGGGATCATGACCTGAGCTGAAGGCAGACGCTTAACGACTGAGCCAGCCAGGCGCCCCATAGCCGTTGATTTTAATGGTGAGACATTTCTTTGAGAAATCTGATGCGACTCCAGGGCAAACAGGCTATGGGGGAAAAGTCATCTTAGTATATGACATGGCTCACTGAGATGACATAATGATGTCAACACTGATTACTAATCTATCTAAAATGATACAACTTTTGGGGAAGGTTATGGGGGTGAGAAATTGAGTGGGGTGGGCAGGGGTGAGGGAGAGTTGAATATTCATCTTCTATAGAAAGAATCCATATCTACTGTCTAAAACTGAAAAGTCAAGAAGTAAAATCTAAGCATGTTATTTGGGAATACTGGAGGTCTCTGCGCATGTATAACATGTTAAAAAGTTTTGTTTAGGGGCGCCTGGGTGGCTCAGTCATTTGGGCATCCGTCATGATTCCAGAGTTCCGGGATCGAGCCCCCGGTCAGGCTCCCTGCTCAGTGGAGAGTCTGCTTCTCCCTCTGCCCCTTTCCCCACTCGTGCTCTCTCTCTCTCGCTCACTCTCTCTCTCAAATAAATAAAATCTTTTTTTTTTTTTTAAAGTTTTGTTTGAAAGGCTGCCACCGTGATATGACCACTTTGGATATTGGTCTGGCAATATCCAGTCAACATAGATTCATACCAGATCATCCCACTGCTAGGTATGAAGCCTCACGAAATCTCACACATGCACATGGATTGCTTATTGCATTGTTTGTCCTAAGTAAGGTTTTAAAAATCACCCAAATGTCCAACAGAGAAAAATGGTCAAATGAAGTGTGATATATATAAACTCAGTGTGACACTACACAACGGTGGAAATGGATGTCCCGGAGCTCTGAGCATCCAACATTGATAGACCTTGGAAATCATGTAAGAGGAAGAGCAAGTTAGAGAGCGAAGACAGAAAGTTAACACATCCCGTCTCCCCGAGATTCCTGACCTGCTCCAGTCTCCAGTGCTTGCCCTTTTTGCTGGGTACACAGGTGCTGTCCTGGCTCCCTGTTGTTCTGGGGGTTCCCTATGCCTTACTCTTGTGTTGGCTCCCCGCTGCTTCTTCCTCTTCCTCCTCCTCCCCTTCCTCTTCCTCTTCCTCCTCCTCCCCTTCCTCTTCCTCTTTCTCTTCCTCTTCTTCTTCTTCCTCTTCTTCTTCAAAGATTTATTTATTAGAGAGAGAGAACCTGGGGGGAAAGGCTGGGGGGGGAAGAGAGAGAGTATCCCAATCAGACTTCCCACTGAGTGGGGAGCCCGATGCAGGGCTCAGTCTCATGACCCCGATACCATGACCTGAGCTGAAATCAAGAGTCTGATGCTTAACTGACTGAGCCACCCAGGCGCCCTTCCTGTTTCTTCTATGCCTTATTTTTCTCTTTCTTGGTTTAGACTTTTGTTTCAGTGTGTTCTGAAGGTAAGTTTTCAGAGACTTTGTATGTGTGAAAATGTATTCATTTTACCCTTACCTTCGTTCATGGTTTGGCTCAGCATAGAATTCTAGGTGGGAAATGCTTTTCTTTCGGAATTTGAAAGACATTTTCCCTCTGTCTTCTAGGTTCTGCTGTTATTGCTGGACAATCCAAAGCTATTTTGATTCCCTCTCCTTTGTATTCTGTTCCCGTCTCCCTTCTCTGGAAAAATATCAAATATTCTCTTATTCATCAGTTTGGAAATTTAGTAATGATGCTTTGGTGTGGGTCTCTTTCCTTTTATTGAGGTGGGTACTAAAATACCAGGTTGCCAGGAAGCCTACAAAGCAGTATTTAGCTTAGTGACTTTTCCAGGACTCACAGATCTATAGGTTCATGCACTTAATTTTATCAGCACAGCAAGACTCGATTCTTCTTTCAGAGATGGACTTACTTCCATCCCAGTTCCCAGGAGACTGATGCATTAACTGGAATGCTTCTGGCTTGATCTTCCTATCTCAGGTTTTGTTACTCTCCAGCTCCTGAAACCATCTGTGACTCATTGAGAACTAAATATATGCCATTTTTATTTTATTTTTTTTAAAGATTTCATTTATTTATTTGGCAGAGAGATAGAGAGAGAACACAAGTAGGCAGAGCGGCAGGCAGAGGGAGAGGGAGAAGTAGGCCTCCCCACTGAGCAGGGAGCCCAATGCAGTACTCGATCCCAGGACCCTGGGATCATGACCTGACCTTAAGGCAGATGCTTAACCGACTGAGCTACCCAGGTGCCCTATGCCATTTTTATTACCCTGGCATTCAAGGCTCTGAAATCTGAATCCAGCCTGTCTTCTAAACTTCTAACCACTGTGATTCTATCAACTAAACCCTACGTTCAAGAATCAAACTGCAATAGTCACCATTTTAGGCAGAAGCCACAAATGTACTAATTTACTGCCACTGTTTATTCAGTTTCTGAGTCCTAGATTGTCTTTTCTATATTTGTCTTGTCAAATAATCTACTGAATACCCACCATTTGTTTGGCAACATGGATGAATAACGTAGCATCTAATGTCACAGATTATTATCTTGAGACAAAGACATTACCTGGCAGTAATGGAGTTCTAAGTGGCAAATGTACCATAACAGGAATGTCAGTAGATCTTGTGGAATTTCAAAGAAGGGAGAGAGAACGTATGATTGGAGGAGTCAGGAAAGGCTTAAGACTGCCTTCATAAAACAGGAGAAATTCGAAATGTTGAGGGATAACGGAATTGGATTGTGTTGAGATTGGAGGACATGTCAGGATGAGGGATGGCATGAATGTGAGCAAAGAAGTAGAAAGTTATGGGTAATATCTGAGGTACAGCAAGGCTATAGCATAGTTCTGGGTAAGAGAGATGGAGCTTGAATGGTATGTTGGGACCAGAACGAGGAGAACCTTGAACGCTGGCTTAAGATTTTGAATCACATTGGAGAATGGTATCAGGGAGCCCCTGAGAGTTGAATGGCCTTTTAAAAGCCAACTCAGATAGAACACCTGTGAACCATTCCGGATTCTCTCCCATCACATGCAGCCTCTATGGTGTGCCAGGCACAATGCCAATCCTGAGGAATAAATAAGATAACTAAGCATTTGGTTTTGTTCTGTGTGATCCTCTCTTCCTTCATGGAGTGGAAAGTTCTTGAAGATAGGGCAATGTCAGTTCATCTTTGTACCTCCTCTACCCTTATATCTAGCGCCTTATCCTTGGTAGGTGCTCAGGAAATCTTCATAGAGAGTCAAGCCAAAAAGGATGCAAGAGTCTAACCTTCTCTTCACCAAGGTGACAAGACTGAGGCTCTGGAAGGTGAGGGATGTGCCATGATTGCACTGGGGTCAGCAAAAGAGTGGGACTGAGAGCCAACAGGCCCTCACACCTGATTCATCCATCGCTCTTTTGCCTGTACCACATTTGAATGTACACTCATGAGTATAATTAAACCTGGATATTTGGATTTGGGAATTGCTTAAGATGTGTGGTTTTTAGCTGGCTGAATTAGAGATTCAGTTCATTAAGGAGGTCTGTTGAGCAAAATAGAATGAAAACACCACACGTTTCTGTCTGAGGGCCCCACAAATTCTAGTTAAGTAGGTCACTCACAACTGCACCTGGATCTCTGCTACAGCAGGATTGAAAAAAGTCAGGGAAAATGATGCTGGTGTCAAAAGCTGACCTAATTTAGTGAAATGGAGACTTGGAGGATTATGTAACCTCGAAGCTATTGTAAATCAGAATATTTTTGAGTTTGCTTGTTTCCTTTGTAGCCTACTTTCTTTTTCTTCTTCCTAGATATGAGTTATTTACTTAATATGAACACTGTGAATACTGTGTCTGGTTTGAGCCGTTTGAGAAATGCAAATCTTCAGCTTCATTAACAATTCTCTGAAATGAAAATAAAGCAGTCACAAGTGAATAAAGTGTTTTTTTTTTTTTTTAAACCCAAGTCCAAATGTTATGGGAGTCTTTGATACTGTCACTGTAGTGATTTCTAACACAACTCCGGGTTTTTAGACAGTTCTCCTGACAGATGTCTCTCCTGAAGGAGGGGTTGGAGTCACGCTTGACGAGAATGGGCTTAGTTAGAGCAGGGAACTGCTTATGTTTTAGATGAGCTTCTCAATAGAGGTTTTAGTAAACAGAGGCACGTGGAGATAAAGAAAAGGAGGCTTCTGAAATATTTTACCCCCTTAGGAATGTGGGATGAGCACACCTTGATGAAGTGTGGAGGTTATGAAGAGGAAGGACATCAGGTTGGCCCTCCTCAAAGGACAGCTCCAGTCCAGCTCTCTGGGACTGATTGCTGACTGCTTGCTGGGAGCTCCAATACCTCCACCCTCAGGGTAGGCTCCATGTTCCCCCTACCGCTTCCTTGAACATGATCTTATTGCCTTCTCAAAACAGCCTCATAGGTGGGCCTTCTGTCTCTTTTTGATGAAGAAGGAAGTAAAGCACAGCATGAAAAGGCTTGTCTTCGGTTACCTGTGTGGGTGGCAGGAACCAGAACTTTCTCCTCATGGACAAGGTGTGAGATAATATAGTCCAAATTATATTTCCAACCTCGGAGAAGACATAGAGTAAAGGAATCATCAGAAATGGGTGGTATCGTTCCAGAAGACTTCTTCAAGAACCGGAGTTACAAAGAAGGTCTTTAGCAGAGGAAGAGAAAGAGTTTCTGTTATAAGCCATCTACAGCTTACCAGTTCCCAGAGTGTTGGATTGAAATACATTTAGAGTGAATGATAGCAAACACAGTAGACGCTTTGTTTGTTTCAAGGGACACTTTGGGATTTCACTGCCATTATCATTGCCCACTCTGCCAGGCACCAAAGAGATACTCTCCACGTTTTCTCTTATTTAAAATCATCATAACACTATGTAGTTGCCTGGGTATTATTACCATTTTAGAGATGGGGAAACAGGCTTAGAGAATGTAAGTGACTTGCCCAAGGTCACACAGATGGAAAGTGCCTGATCATGTACCCAAATCAGAATATCTGATTCTAGAACTCATACTCTGTTTATTAATATTTTACCACACTGTCTACACCAGAGGCTATGAGCCTGCACAACAGATCCATCATCTTTCTCCTTTGGAAATGCTAGCTCATCAGTGAACTCTGTTACCAGCCATCTCTCCATGTTCTGGGTTTTGTGCACAGGTTTACTCTTTTGTTTACTCATTCCCCTTCAGACATTTCTTTTGTTTGTCGTTCATTCATTCATTCATTCAAAGCCTGACAATGACCAAGCATGAGTTATGGAATGAGATCAACATGCATGTGTTTCTCACTGCCCTTTAAAGTCTTATTCAGGGGGCTAATTTTCACCATCCCCTAACTGGAAAATCTGGCAGATCTCCAGCCTTTGTGCTCACTCAGAAGCAATGGACGATTTTATGGTCACTTTACGTTGCAAGTGCAGTTTCAAGCTTAGTAAGTGGCATGTTCAGTCCCAGGTAGAATCCCATCCTGACTCTCAATGTGCCTAAGTAACATTTGTTGTGTTCGCCAGCTTGGAGCTCTTTTCATGCTGCAAGCCCGCTGCCCTGGGGAAGGGACTTGTGTTCTTTCTGCTCTCTACCCTCTGCTTGCTCCCTCTCTCCCCATCACCAACTGCTTTTGGGAGCTTAGTGGAGGTGCAGTGAGGACAGGGAGGAGAATTAAGGAGATAGGACATTTCTTACTTGGCTGCGTGGCTTCATATTTTCTGAACCAGGCAGATGGTTCGAGCCGGTGTCCTTGAGTGGGTCGGGCAGAGGATGAAGTATACTTTTTCTATTCTGGGGCATTTGCATGGCATTTGGAGTTTGCCTGTTGGACTTTTACAGTTTCCTTTCTCAGGAAGCTGTGTCTCTACTCTGTGTAGTCAGATGGCTTCCCAGCTCCTAGCACCCTGCAGAACACATCCAGCTTCTTTCTGCTGAGGTCTCTTTGTTCCTTGTAGGGCTCTCGTAGGAGGACCCAAGGCTGCACACTGGCTCCCCACATGTGTCAAGGGAAGTATCACCCACCTCTTGCTTTGGCTAGCTTTGGGATCATGGGCAGGTCACATCCCCTAGATTTTCCTAGGGAGATAGGTCAGGAGAGCCCATCCCTGGTCCACAGTCCTTGGGTGCCTCCTCAGGCGTGAGGTAGACACTAGTCCTCTGTCTCTAAGTTGCAAGAACATATGACATATTTCAGAGTTCTCCAGGCAGCCCTGTGGAAGCAGGGGGTTCAGAGTAGGGCACAAGTGCTCGCCTTAGAAACACTTCAATAAGTGTCCCCCACAGGCTCTTCTCTCGCATCTTTTTCTGTATTCTTGACCTTGTTATGGAATCCACGAATCCTAAAACGGGTTCTCCTTCATTCCATGCATAAATTCGGTGAGTGGGGACAAGGATATGTTCTCTTTCACAATTACTTTGTATCTCGGGATGTGTCCTATGAGTTCTATTCGGACATGAAGTTGTACGGGGTTTCTGCAAAGTGGCACCATTTGCCAGTCCCCTTGCCATGCCCCGGAGAAACACAGAAAACAGACAAGTTTGGTTTCACATGAGTATATCACAGTTGATGTGCTAACAGCCTTGATAGATTTCCTTATGTGGCTATAACCCACTTCATGAGTGACACATTCGTGAACCATGCTCAGGGCTAGAGATTTCTGCTGATCTCATCCATTACATGCTAGTTCTTAGTAATTTTTGTCTCCAGAGGTTGATCTTCTCTTGGGCCCTGTGCATTGAATTAGTAGGTAATTGTTCTTAATAGCTTGCCAGATTAAGACTTATTTGGGAGATGGGAAGGAGATGGACTTAATTGGACTGTGTGGGCAGTAATGAAGTGGAACATGAAAAGAAGCTCATAATAACTAGGTGATAGATTGTATATTCTATACAATATATGTATACATATGTATATGTGCTTATCTGTCCACATATATATATTTTTGCTGTAATCAAACCTCTTATTTTATTTATTTATTTTTAAAAAGATTTTATTTATTTATTTTGAGAGAGAGAGAGCACATTCGCAAGCAGGGGGAGACACAGAGGGAGAGGGAGAGAGACAATCTCAAGCAGACTCCCTGCCCAGCAGGGAGCCCAATGTGGGACTCGATCCCAGGACCCTGGGATCATGACCTGAGCCGAAGGCAGACGGTTAACTGACTGAGTCACCCGGGTGCCCCAAACCTCTTATTTTAAATAGACGTCTTATTTTGACTTACATAACTATTTGTGTGGTACTTTACAGAGGTTGAACCCAGTGGCAGGGCTCTGCTCAGACCCTCAGTGACATCTCCTCTAGTTAGAATTCCAGGTCCTTGCTGTGGCCTCTAAGACCGTGGGCTCTGCCCTGCTGGATTCTTCAGGCTCACCGTGCTCTCTCCTCTCCACCCTGAGCTGCTCGCAGTCCCTCCTCACACACCGGGGAAGCCTTGCCAGCCTCAGGACCTATCACTTGCTCTTTCTCTCCCTGGGATGCGCTCTCCTGGCTTGTTCCTTCCCGCCAGTCGGGTGTCTCTGAGTGGTGCTTCCTCAGAGAGGCCTCTTTCCTTGCTTCTTTCTGAAGCAGTGCTCCCCTTCCTACCACTTTATTTTCTCTTCATGGCACCCATCACCCCCGAAGTTGGCTTACTTGTCTGGGGTGAGTTATCAGCTGTCTCCCCACATTGGAATGTAAGTACGGGAAGACCAGGAGCTTTGTTTTGTTTGTTTCTGTCTTCCCATGACCTAGAACAGTGCCTGGCCCCCGGCAGGCTTCAGGGAGCCTTGTTGAATGAATGAGTTAGTGAAACTGGCCCAATCTCCTCATGTAGAGATGGGGGAGGAAATGAGAACTTTGGTTTTTTGTTTTGTTTTGTTTAAGATTTATCCATTTAGTGTTGCCTGGGTGGCTCAGTCGTTAAGCGTCTGCTTTCGGCTCAGGTCATGATCCCAGGGTCCTGGGATCGAGTCCCACATCGGGCTCCCTGCACCGCGGGAAGCCTGCTTCTCCCTCTCCCACTCCCCCTGCTTGTGTTCCCTCTCTCGCTGTGTCTCTCTCTGTCAAATAAATAAACAAAATCTTAAAAAAATAAAAAGATTTATCCATTTATTTTAGAGAGAGAGGGTGTGCATGTGCGCACAGGAAGATGGGGAAGGGCAGGGGGAGAGAATTCTCAAGCAGACACCCCACGAGGGCAGAGCCTGATGGTGGGGCTCAGTCTCACATTTCATGAGATCAGGAGTTGAGCCGAATCCAAGAGTCCCGCTCAACCAACCGAGCCACCCAGGCACCCCAGAAAACGTTGGTATTTTTATCTTCACTGGGTCTTGAGATATTACATAACTTACCCACACTGTGCCTGGCATTCTTTTTTTGACTGTGTTCATTAGACCCTATGATTAACACGCTGTTTTATTTAAATTATGTTTTATCAGTTTTTTTTCGTGTCCACAGCTGAATGAAACTTTCTGGTACAGGGCTTATTTCCAAGATATAGCAGACTCGGTCCTCAGTTTCTAGTCCCTAGAAACAATCACTTTCGGCTGTTTTAGCTATTTTCTTAGTACCATGTTCCTTCCTAATTTTGTAATCAGGAGGAAGAACAGTCCCTCTGGCTGCCTGCAGATCAGGACACATGGCACAGATGCCACACGCCTGGTCCTGCGCTGCAGCAAGTCAGCATGGTCACTTGGGGGACAGGTGTGTTGTAACTTTTTTTTTTTTTAAGATTTTTATTTATTTATTGAGAGAGAGAGAGAGAATGGTAGAGAGAGCGCATGAGAGGGAAGAAGGTCAGAGGGAGAAGCAGACTTCCTGCTGAGCAGGGAGCCCGATGCGGGACTCGATCCTGGGACTCCAGGATCGTGACCTGAGCCGAAGGCAGTCCCTTAACCAACTGAGCCACCCAGGCGCCCGTGTTGTAACTTTTATCATGTCAGTCGGGTATGATTGATTCTTAGCTTGACTAGATCAGATCTAGCAGCCAGGGTTAACAGCAAGGGAATAGCAGTCATGAGAACAGAGACATTCAGTCCTACTAATGCCCAGTGTTCAGGTGTCAAGGTCGTTGGTTGGAAAGTGAAAGTTTCAAACCAGAATCTCCACTCACACTTGGGCTTTTTCAATGGGAGTTGTGACAGTTTTGTTTTTGTTTTTGATCGTTCATGTAATATAATGTGTGGGTCATTCTTTCAACTCCTGTCAAATTTGTTTGCATCTCTACAAAGTTTCCTTCAAGTAATGCTGGAACGATGGAGAGCCAAACCCAAATTCTCTGCCACTTAGATTTCTAAAACTTGAGAGTTTATGACCTTACTTATTTTGCTGTAGATGAGTGGTTTTCACATCCAGCTCACCCTAAGGTCATGGGTGAACAAACAAACAAAACCCTAACTCCATGGGCTCTACCTCCGACATACTCAGAATCTCTTGTGCTGAAGACTTGTAATCTGCCACGTATGTTGTCAGATTGGCTTAAGAGGCGTTTTACAAGGCTTTGGGAAGGTGTGGGAAGAGTTGGCCGGAGATTTGGAAACAAAAGAAAACAGATTTTTTTTTTAAAAGATTTTATTTATTTATTTGAGAGAGAGAATGAGATAGAGAGAGAGAGCATGAGAGGGGGGAGGGTCAGAGGGAGAAGCAGACTCCCCACTGAGCAGGGAGCCCGACTGGGGACTCGATCCCGGGACTCCAGGATCATGACCTGAGCTGAAGGCAGTCGCTTAACCAACTGAGCCACCCAGGTGCCCCCAAAACAGATTTTTAAGAAAGAAAATGTAATGATAACACACTGGTTTGGCTCAGCAGTAAATAATATTTATACCTGCAATAATGAAAGCATGGATATATACGTAATCAAAAATGGATGAGGAATCAGAAGGGAGGTGAGTGAGGGGATGGGTTAAGTAGGTGATGGGGTTGAAGGAGCACACTTGTGGTGATGAGCACCAGGTGGTGTATGAAGTGTTGAATCACTATATTGTACACCTGAAACTAACATAACACTATATGTTAACTAACTGGAATTTGAATAAAAACTTTATAAAAAAAGAAAAAAGATGGAAGAGGAGGGAAGACAAATATGTGGGGGAAGGGTGATCTCGGTGAGTTCAATTTACATCTTCCATAGCGGGAAGATAGTAGGTATTATCTAAAACTGAAAAATCAAGAACTAGCATGTTAAGCATGTTATTTGGATGTTTCTGAAGTGTGAATAGAGAAGAAACACCTGAAAGAATAGGAGTGGTGACTTCTGGCATGTGGAAAGGGGGTATGGGTGTGGGGCAGGATACCACTCTCTGGTGTTAATGGCCTGATAAAAGGCCTGTCTCACTTTTAAAGCTATATGCAGGTTTAATTTGGTATAAATAAAAATTTAAATAACAAAGATATTTTGTCTCAGGAGAGAGATAAGTGCAAGGACAGTAAGAACAGTTGTTAATGAATTATCCAATTCCTAGACTTTTTTGCTTTATTGGGATGCCTTTGGGAAGAGTGTTAATTATGTAAAGACATTACTATTTCTTCTAGCTAATGTATTCATTTCCTTCCATGAAAAAATTACATATTAATATTACTTGATTTTCAACCTCTCCATGTAAAAGGATAAATCAACTGAGTTTTGCTAGATTTTGTTTGATGTAAGGAAAAAGGCTTTAGTGAGCCTCATAATGTTTAGTTTTGAGGGTTGTTCAGGCAGGAAGGGAATCCTCTTGGCCTTGTTTCTGACCTAGCCTCCCTCTTCTTGTTTAACCCTCTCTGTTCTTTTGGTAGCATGTGGTTATATAGAGATTAAAGGAAGAGCAAAAGGGCTGAAGATCTGAAAGCATTTCTCAGGCTAACCTTACAAATCTGGAAGGAAGCACAGAAGTAAATAGGGCCAGAGCCCAGCACTTTTCTTCTGGCAGACATGAGGATGCGGTGGACAGATCTCATGACTGCAGCTTCAGCAATTTGGGCTGACGGATGCGTTGGCCCCGATCCAGTTCTGGGCAGATTCTCTGACACTGGGAAACCCTCCGAGACAAGCTGGCAGCTCCCATCTGCAGAACAGACAACCAGTGCTCATAGGCACCCCAGATAAAACCATGCAGCTTTCGTTGATGTGTGCTCTTTGCTCTTAAAAATTAAAAAAACAGGGGCGCCTGGGTGGCTCAGTTGGTTAAGCGACTGCCTTCAGCTCAGGTCATGATCCTGGAGTCCCGGGATCGAGTCCCGCATCGGGCTCCCTGCTCAGCAGGGAGTCTGCTTCTCCCTCTGACCCTCCTCCTCATGTTCTCTCTCTCAAATAAATAAATAAAACCTTTAAAAAAGATAAAAATTAAAAAACAAAACAAAAACAAACTGAAGAGAGTATGGTAGACCCTTTGTTTTCACTGATTTTACACTCACATTTTGGTCCACCCCATCTAGAGCGTTCTAGGGTGTAGATTGAGCATCCTGGCCTTTGAGAGAGGAGGTGCTAGGGAGCGTCCCATGCCTGAGGGACAAGAACCGCCAGCGTCCATCTCTCAGCTGGCTTCGTGTCATATACTTGTTGCATATGCTAGAGATGTCTTGAAATATTAAAAACTTCTGTATTCGTGAAAAAGGAACCTCTCTGAAGGAAGTAAACTGCTAGTGCTGATGAGGAAAGTGAAGACAAAGCAGTGTTTTAAGAAACCGTGGTTACTGGGCGGCAGATAGCTATCTAGGTAGATCAAAGAGTAGAGCATTGGACTAATTTACAGTTTGGATCTATGTGAAATAGTCCACCTGATTCCATGTTTTGAGGACATTGTATGCTACCATATCTGTGGTTTGGGAGAATTTGAGAATGTCTCAGGATGTATGCCCTGCTGGTGTCAGGGTCTGCTCCTCATTCATTTATACAAGAAACATTTATTTTTTTATTATTATTTTTTAAGACTTTATTTTTATTTGAGAGAGAGCAAGAGTGAAAGAACACGAGCAGGAGGTGGGGCAGAGAGAGAAGCAGACTTCTGCTGAGCAGGGAACCCAATGTGGGGCTTCACTCCAGGACCCTGGGATCATGACTTGAGCTGAAGGCACTTATCTGACTGAGCCACCCAGGCGCCTCATTTAAGAAACCTTTATTCTATGCATAGCCCTCTGCTGGGTGCTGGGGTTATAGTGCTAAACACAGCAGGCTCTGCCCGTGGAGCTTACGAAATATGTAAATAGGATGCTACCAGCTAGGGATGAGCATTTTGGCTTTAGACAGAGTACTAGGGAGGCCTATGAGGACATAACATTTGAGCCTGAGAACTGAAACATGGGAGGAGACAAACCTGTGTACGAAGTGGAGGGAATTAATTTCAGGTCAAGGGAGCAGCTGATGCATAAGAGAGTGGGAAGGAGTCTGATGGGAGGAGTCTGATGGTCAGAAAGAAGCACCAGGGGTGCGAAGGGGGAGCATAGGAGATGAGATTTGAGGGGCAGACACACTCCTATGATAAAGGGCTCCAACAGACAGAGTTAAAGGTCTAGATATAGTCTGAGTGCAATGGGAAAATATCAGAAGGTTTTAAGCAGAATTGCTATGATCTGATTTCGGTCTTCTTCTCTTCTGATTGATGTTTTAAAAAGATCCCTGATGGCTTCTCCATGGAGAATGGATTGATTGGACGGTGAAGGTGGAAGGGAGGCACAGTTTCCATTACAGAAGTGAAAATCATGGTGCTCTGGATTAAGGTGGGAGGTAGTGCAGAAAGAAATGGGTAGATTTGAGATGTGCTTTGGAGATAGAATGGATGTCTTGATGTCTTAGAGGTATCTATTTTTATATACGCAGGTGTCCAAAGAGAAAAATTAACTGTGCTTTTTCATTTAACTCCTTGGCCTTTCAGACACTTAGTTCAACTTACCACACGTTATCAACTTACCACAACCATGATCCATAAACAGCATAAATGCAGCTATTCATTTCCTTCCTGATGGGTAAAAACAATATGTCATAAATTATTGATCACTAAATATTTTGCTTCCACGGACACATAAATGTTTAATCCTCAAGGTTTTTGACATGTGCATATTTTACTTTCATGAGTACAAACATCTAAATTTGATATCCTGATCACTGGTAACTATATGTATATATGTATATTTTTTAAGATTTTATTTGTTTATTTGACAGAGAGACAGCAAGAGAGGGAACACAAGCAGGGGCAGTGGGAGAGGGAGAAGCAGTCTTCCCGCGGAGCAGGGAGCCCGATGCGGGGCTTGATCCCAGGACCCTGGGATCATGACCCGAGCCAAAGGCAGACGCTTAACAACTGAGCCACCCAGGCGCCCTGGTAACTATATATTTTTTAGTTGCACGCAAAGAGCCATGTTTAACCCGTAGTCCTGTAATTCACTGCCAAAAACATTGACACTTGTTTACTGATGAAGCCTTTGGCATTTAATCAGAAAATCTAGCAGAAAAACATCCATTTTATATGGGTCATTCCACACTCTACCCCTTCCCCGACCCCACGCCCCCCCATGAGTCTTTTGAATCACCTGGAAAAGTTAAAAGAAAAATACAGCATTTTGTTTCTCGTTCTAGACCAAATCAACAGTCTCTGGAAATGAGGTCCAGGAATCTGTGTTCTTTATCAAATTTCCCAAGAAGTAGCGATGTAGCTAGTCTTGGGGGTGGGGGTGAGGGTATTGGGAACAGCTCCGAGATGGTCTCTTAGGTGGCTTCCACCACTAATGTTTTATGACTTAATATGAAATCTCTAAATTCTATCATGAGAATTTATAGTTGTATCTTTGGTTTTATATCCTGTTGTTGCTTATGTATGCCTATGATTTATTTCATGCTTTGGTCTTTGGTAACAGAATATCCAATTATAACATTATGCCTTCGGGAAAATAAAATCCTCTTTAAGACATCTGCCTTGTGACAGTTTCCAAGAATGTCTCATGTCGAAATTGGAAAACTGTTCATAATTGGACATGTGAATTTGGATGATTCTTTCACAGGCATTATGCAATTATGGTATTCTTTCGGCCACGTGGGCACCATTTGGTCGTTGTTGGACTAATAATACAGCATCTGGTGATGTCTGAAAGTGTCAGAACCAGGGGCCTCTGCTTAGAATAAGATTCTTATGACTTAGCTGATGCCGAGCAAAAGCTTGGATCCAGGAGGGATGAGACAGAGATTCTTTCTCTACTGTCTCCACTCAGTAGCACGCAGACCCCGAATACACATTCCCTGGGGGTGGAATTGTACATGCGGTCTTAAAACTGTGCAGCTCTGGAGGCTGAGAGGCTTCAGGGTTACTTGAACCCGCTGTCTGCTGCAGTGCACATGTTAAAACAGTCCCAGTAGATTCCCCTTTGGTCAGTGACTGTAAAGCTCCTGTTTTTCCAGACCTTGATACCTGATTGGCTAGGGTGGCCCGTCTTCTCTTTATTCTCAAGGCAACTAAACTCTAGTTTTTACTTTCATACGTGACATCAAGCAGTCTGGAAACTTGCTAGTTCAGTCGTCCCGCAGTTTGACAAGAAGGCAAATGCTCACGCTCTCATTTCCCAGGTGGCCTATTTTCAACCTCTAGATTCAGTTTTCCAAATATTCCCTGGTTTGGGTCACCAGTATATGGAGAGGAATTGAAAGCATAGCGGTGAAATGAGTAGTTTTGCTATTCGTGGCAACCACTTTACTTCTGCTTTGGCCCATCCTGTCACTGTGCCCCCCTCGGCCCGTGCTCTGTCTTCATATTGACATTGGGCTGCAGGACACCATGCTGCTCAAGCAGGTGGGAGATTTTGTCCGTTACAGTGAATGAAATGGTGGTTGGTAACAGTGATGGTGATGCAGGGGGTGGTGGTGGTGAGTTTTGGCACATGGGGAAGATTTGCCCAGCTTAAATATGAACTGGGTTATTTCTTTTCATTTTAATTAAGGTCAAGTGTCTTTCCTGCTTGTTGCCTATACTCATTGCTCCTCTTCCTTATTTACTAGCCAAGATTTTTGTTGTTGTCCCCTCCTCCTCCTCAATTGCTTGGTGCATTTTGTCATGAGTTAGAGAAAGTGTATATCCACTTTGTAACACCCATGATGCTCTATTTTATATTACATTATTTCTTGGAAGAAAGAAGCTGAAGGTCGTTTTATATTAGCCAGACTATTCTGAAATACTCAGACCGACAGAAAGAGCTTCTCTCGTCACGCACAAAGGCAGGTCTAATTGTATACATTTCCATTCTTTGCAGAAGTAATGGTGGCCTGTTTTGGACAGGGAGAGCCACACCATAACCAAACTATATACCCCCACATTGCTTGAGAAACTCTGTGGTGTAATGGAAAGAACTGGGTTCAGACCGTCAGTTGGAGCAGGGCTGATTTGCTACGTGTGTGACATTAGCATGGTTTCTGAACCTTATTAAGTTTCTTCTCTCATTTATAATATGAGGATAATTCCAATTTCTGTAGAGTGCTTGAGAAGTTTCGAGATAATTCATGTAAAGTGCAAAACGTTGCCGGGGCATGGTCAATGCTTAATAAGAAATGACAGAGAGTTATTAATACTGAGAGTTAGCATAATGATTATGTTCATAATATTCCTTTATTATCCTTTTAATGTCCATGGGATCTGTGGTGATGTTCCCCTTTTTCATTTCTGATAATTTGTGTATTCTCTCTCTATTTGTCTTAGCCTAGCTAGAGGCTTATTGATTTTACTGATCTTTTCAAAGAACTAGTTTTGGTTCCATTGATTTTTCTCTATTGATCTCTTGTTTTCAAGTTCATTGATTTCTGCTCTAATTTTTATTATTTCTTTGCTTCTGCTTATTATGGATTTAATTTGCTTTTCTTTTTGTAGTTTCCTAAAGTGGAGACTTATGTTATTGATTTTAGATCTTTCTTCTTTTCGAATATGTGCATTCTATCCTATAAATTTACCTCTAAGGGGCACCTGAGGGGCTCAGATGGTTAAGCATCCGATTCTTGGTTTCAGCTCAGGTCATGATCTCAGGGGCCTGGGATAGAGCTTTGTGTTGGGCTCTGCACTCAGTGGGGAGTCTGCGTGTGCCTCTCCCTCTGTCTCTGCCCCTTCCCCTGCTCATGCTCATTGTCTCTCTCTCTCTCTCTCTCTCTCTCAAATAAATAAACAAACAAACAAATAAATAAATAAAATCTTTTAAAAAATTTACTTCTAAGCACCGCTTTCTCTGTAGCCCACAAGTTTTGATAAGTTGCATTTTCATTTTCACGTAGTTAAAAAATTTTTACATTACTCTTGAGGTTTTTCTTTGACTGATGTGTTACTAGAAGTGTGATGTTTAACCTGCACATATTTGGAGATTTTCCCGTTAACTTTCTGTTCTTGATTTCTAGTTTCATTCCAATGTGGTCTGAGAGTAGACACTGTATGATTTTTTTAAAATTGTTAAGGTGTGTTTTATGGCCAGTGGATAGTCTATCTTGATGAATGTTGCGTGTGAACTTGAGAGGAGTGTGTATTCTGCTGGTGTTGGATACAGTAGAGCATAGAATGTCAATTCTATTCAGTTGGTGGATGGTGTTGTTTCGTTCAAGTGTGTCTGCTGATTTTCCACCTGCCAAATCTGTCCATTTCCAATAGAAGGGTGTTGAAGTCTCCAGCTGTAATAATGAATTCACCGTTTCCTCCTTGCAGTTCTATTGATTTTTGCCTCATGTAGTTTGACAGTCTCTTGTTAAGTGTATACATGCTTAGGATTGCTATCATGTTTATATTCACATGAGCTAATGTAAAGTTCAGGAGCAATGATAATAAGATTATAACAGATTTCAAAGTAGAGTGGGGCGCCTAGGTGCTCAGTCAGTTAAACCAGTTAAACATCCGACTCTTTTTTTTTTTTAAAGATTTTATTTATTTATTTGAGAGAGAGAATGAGAGACAGAGAGCATGAGAGGGAAGAGGGTCAGAGGGAGAAGCAGACTCCCCGCTGAGCAGGGAGCCCGATGTGGGACTCGATCCCGGGACTCCAGGATCATGACCTGAGCTGAAGGCAGTTGCTTAACCAACTGAGCCACCCAGGCGCCCCTCAACATCCAACTCTTGATCTCAGCCCAAATCTTGATCTCACGGTCGTGAGTTCAGGCCCCGGGTTGGGCTCCACACTGAGTATAGCGCCTACTTAAAAAAATTAAATAAAAAATAAAAATAAATAAAAATAAAAGTAGACTAACAGAGATGGTTTGGGGTAAAGAAGTTTTCTTTCCTTTTGAGTAGGTTACTATCTTCCTTGCTGGTCCAAGGCCTCCATCCCCTTTGGGGGAAGGTTGGACTGTTACAGAAGAAAAGTTTGACACTCGTTTGTAACTTTGATGTTCAGCTTTTCTTATTTCCTGTTATTTCCTTTCCTTTCTAAAGTCAGACTGCTGTCTTGTGGGGATTTTCTACATGTTTTTAGTTCCCACTTTAACATAATGGAAACTAAGACTAGAGTACTCAGCTCAGAGACTTCTCCTCTTGAGAAGGTACCCCTTCCAGTCATGACAGCTTGGTCACAAGCCTTGCTTCTCCATGGCAGAAGGAAGGGGAGAAAGCCTCGCGCTTTCTAGCCCTCGGTGTTGTGGGGCACGAACAAAGAGGGAGAAGAAAAGGAAGGTAGATACCAACATTTTGTCTTTGCCCATGCCAACCCCAAACCCTGCCTTTGGGTCACATTTTGAAGTGGAGACATTAGAAATACCTTGATATGGGGCACCTCGGTGGCTCAGTCAGTTGGGCATCTGCCTTCGGCTCAGGTCATGATCCCAGGGTCCTGGGATCGAGCCCTGCGTCGGGTTCTCTGTTCAGTGGGGAGTCTGCTTCTCCCTCTCCCTCTGCTGCTCTACCTGCTTGTGCTCTTTCTCTCTCTGTCAAATAAATGAGTAAAATCTTAAAAAAAAAAAAAAAAGAAAGAAATACCTCAGTAAGTTGAGGAAAACACAAAGACAGGAGGGTCCTGAGCTAAAATGTAGGGTCCAGCATAGTTAAGTGGTCAGCCTGGTGTGGCCAGGCAGGGGCTTCTGGTTTATTCTCCAAAGCTTGTGTGTTCTTGTGTTGCAAGTCTGCGGAGCGTGAAGGTGCAGAATGTCCATTGGCCAAGGCCAGAGGCAAGCACCTGGCCATGTTGTGGCAGAGCGCGCACACAGACTTACCTACGGGCGGTTGTACGCTTTGCCCCGGACAACCCTGTGGTGCCATCATCCTCATCCTCTGCAGTTAGTGCTCTCTGCCTCTCTCACTCTCTTTTAAGATTTTATTTATTTATTTTGAGAGAGAGCAAAAGTGAAAGAGATCACAGAGGCAGAGGGACAAGCAGACTCCCCGCCGAATGGAGAACCCGACCCGGGGCTCGATCCCAGGACCCTGGGATCATGACCTGAGCCGAAGGCAGACGCTCAACCGACTGAGCCACACAGGCACCCCTGCCCTCTGCCTCTCTTAAAAGTGACCCAATTGTACCAGAAACGATGCGTACCCCTGTGAGCAGTCAGTGGGGCTGAGCCTTCAGCGGAGCACCCCAGGACCTGACGGGACCCCCCCCGGGACCAGACCATATGTCACAGGTGCCGGCTTCAGCGGCAGAAGCTGCAGGATGTCACCTCGGAGGTCAGAGAAATGGGAGGACACCACACAATCCCAGAGCATCTTCTCCAATGCCACACAGGGTGTGGAAAAGAGGTAGAGAGGGAGGTAGAAGCTGAGAAACCGGACAGACATGTTTACCTGGAGAGAATGAATAGCACGACTGTTGGGAGGTTTTGCATTAGATTGTGTTTGATCTGTTGTTTTGTATTCATGCCCAGCGGATGGGGGCTTACAGGATTGGGTTAGTCACATAGAAGATGCATTTCCTTTCCTCTCTGACACATCTGAATTGCACTTACGTGAGCAAATTTTGCAACCCAGTCACTGAACAATTACGTTTTTCTGCAGCTTCTTTGCGGGGCTTTGTTTTCAAAGGTCTTTGAAGCTGCTAAGACAAGATCTCTGTAAGCCTCATAGTGGTCAAAACTTTTCTAAGAATATTTAGCACCAACATGGAATAGACAGAGCCCCCTCATTTCACTGTGTCACGTTTTCCTACTCGTTCAGTCCTGGCCACAGAAGTAGGCAATACTTGGAGTTCACCTTACATCTACAATCCCTTTAAGTGATCTTCAGGGATCCACTGTAATATTTATAATTGGGAAATGCTTATAGGTAGTCTTTTTTTTTAACTTTTAAATTGAGGTATGACATTCATAAATTTCACCAATCTTAAGCCACTGTTTTTGTTTTTTTGTTTTTTGTTTTTTGTTTTGAGAGAGAAAGAGCAAGCAAGCAGGGGGAGGGGCAGAGAGAGAGGGAAAGAGAATCTCAAGCAGGCTCCAGGGCCAGCGCAGAGCCCAACGCGGGGTTCAGTGTCATGACCCTGAGATCATGACCTGAGCCGAAATCAAGAGTCGGACGCTTAACTGACTGAGCCACCCAGGCGCCCCATCTTAAGGCATAGTTTTAAGATTATTGATTAGCTTTACGAATTGGTAAATTTCTATGTAGTGTTTTTTAAACGACTTCCCTCTGTCTTGGACAACAGGGTGAGTTAGGGCAGTCTCTGCCACGCCCTGACCTGTTCATCTGCTTAGAGGAAGTTAGAATATGAAGGATTAATTCAGAACTCACAGAGTTGCACTTAATTTCATAAAATCCGAAAAAGTGAATTTTATGGGCTCTCTAAAATGTTTCATCCGGTGCAAGGGAGCCCATCTGAACTCGGGCTCCAGATCCTTGTGCTGCCCATGACCCCACCTTCCCTTTCTCTCTTGCCAACCTCCACCAACCTGAGCTCCCCTGAGCGGAGGGTCCACGTTATCCGTTTCCCCTGGAGAGACAAAGGTCATGTTAGCAAATCTAGGTAGACAGTAAACAGCCCCCTTACTCACCTTCTCATCACCTATTATCATTTCCCCTTTGTGACAGATCCACGGTCATGGCCATCTCCAGGTTCTCCCTCTGCCCCTCCCACACTTCTCAGCTCCCTGCTCCGGGCCCCCGCACTCCCCTGAAATGGCCCTTACTAAATTATCGGGGACATCCTTGCTGCCAAATCCTTCATGTTGCTAAATAAGATGAAGGCATTTTCTGGCCCTCGTCCTGTTTGACTTCTCGGCAACACGGGACGTCATTAATGCGGACTTCCTTCCCTACATGTCCTCTCCTCTTGGCTTCTCCACTTCAGCACCTCTGGGTTTCTCCTCTGTCTGCTCTTGCGAGGACGCCCTTCTCTGGCTGGCCATTAGATGTTAGAATTCACCAACTGGATCTGCTGCCTTCTCTGATTCTCGCTCTAGATTCTGTCCCTGGGCCAGGGGTTTACAATCCCATCGGTCTAAATGCCTACTTCTTATAACAACATGTGATCTAAAACAAAAACATATACTGCCCTATCTGTAATATACAGGAGAATCATTTCTGTTTGGAGGGCATCTCAATATATGTGTGCGTGCCTGGTCATACAGAAGGCTGGATGAAGTCGGTACATGCTGTGCCTCTGTGTGGAATCCGTGATTGTGAATGTGGTTATTCTGTATGTGGCATCTGCTGTGTAGACCGACAGAGGAGTGTTGACCTGGTGCTCAGTTACCACGAGCAGTGATGTGGTTTTTCTAAAATGGGGAGTAGCTCTGGGTAAATACTGAGGAGCAGCCCACTCTTCCCTTAATTTATATGCTTCTTATATGCCTGGAAAATTCAATGTAAATTGAAACGAGGCAGGAAATACAAGCCTTGGTGTTTATACGGAAGATGAAGAGAATTACAAACAGGGTTTTCACTTTCATGACATGTGGGACATGGGACGTTTCTTCTCCGTGAACTGTGCTGTGCTTTTCAAGGAGTCTCGCATTTTGGGGTCCCCTCCCAATGAGTGGCAGTAGCACTCCCAAATCACTGTGGGACATCTGTCCTCACCTCCCCACCCTGGAAAATTCCAGAAATCCCCCTGGGGGTCCTCCTCGGTAGTTGAGAACAACTGCCCTTGGGGGTCTCCTCCTTGACCGGTGCTGCAGCCCCTAACCAGAAAGCGCCCGCACTTACGTCTTTACTCCCGACCTCTCTTCTGACCTTCTATTGATATCTAAATAACCTGCTGTCTGCTTGGTATCCATTTTATGGGTCCCAAAGTCACCTCCAAACTCAGAGAACGGCTGCAGTGTCTATCTGTTTATGCAGGTCGGGAAACTGGGTCTCCCTTGGAGACTTCCTCCCCTCCTTACCCTCCATGGGTATCCGACTCATCATAAAATTCTTTTAGTTTTATTTCCCGAATACTGAAGATATTTTCTATTTTTTTTTTTTTAATCTCTCCACTCTCCCAGGCTCTACCTTAACATTTTACTCCAAGCTGCCATAACCACTTATGTGGCCCCCACAGCGGCCTCTGGCTCATCCAGCTGCTTCCACTCAGCCTCTTCTCTGCTCCCTCTGGCTACACTGATTGCCTGTGGTCCCTTGTGTTACCATGCTCCCTCCTACTGAACACAGGCTGCCTCCCTTCTGGAATGTTCCTCCTCCTTCTTCCTTCTGTTTATTCCAGCCATCCTTCAGTCCCAGCCATGTCACAGCCTCGAGAAAGTCGTCCTTGACCTCTCTGACAAGGTCAAGTCCCTTACTTCAGACACTCACTGCATTTCATAACACGTTTGAGTCTCGCATTGCTTTTACTTCTATGAGGAGTTGACTAATGTCCGCCTTTTTCACTGGACTGTCAGCTCCGTGAGAGCAGGGCATTTTCTGATTTTGCTCACCACCGTGTCTTCAGTACCTACCACAGTGCCCCGCGTGCAGTAGGCCCTCAATAAACGCTGAGCGTTCCTGAAACTTGGAAGATTTTTTTTGGCCAGAGCGCGACCTGCTCCATTTTGTGACGACAGGGGGCAGCAGAGAGCCGCCAGAGGAGAGATTAGAAAATCCGTTGTCAGGCTGTTTAACCAGGAGTGGGGAAAGGGAGGAAAACAGGTCCAAATGGAAACTGAGAAGCAAAAGAACAGATTTCGCGAAGAAAAATGGAGCCAGAGTGAGGAAGTTGGAGTTAGGTGGAGGGGGCTGGAAAGGGATCTCTGATGTGACGTGGGCAGCAGTCTTCAGCGTGGCATATCACTTCTCCCCAGGCCTGGCTAGGGTTGGAAAGACTCCTTCCTGAGTACACCAGAAAACCATAATGATGCAGGCTGGGAGGGAAGAAAGGGAGGTGCCAGTTTCTTCTTCCAGGCACAGCTTTGTTTTGTAAGCTTCTGGCTCTGCAGGTGGTGACAGTTCTATCCTTGAATGGGGTGTGGGATTGGGGCAGGAGGAGCTGTGGGGTGCTGGGAAGAAGGGGAGGAAACTAACATTTCCTTAATACCCTTTCTCTGTGTTACAGGCACAAAATAGTCCTATAAGGTCAATATTTTCCTCATTGGAAAGACGAGGGTCCTGTGGCTCAGAGGGCTACAACAACACGCTCCATGTCATATTCATGTGGCTAACTTGAGTTTTTAGCCCTAACTCCCTTGGCTTAGAAACCCGCGTTCTTTCTCAGACACTCTGGTGCCTTCTTAAAAATTTTGGTAATGGTTGTTGTTGTTTTTTTTTTTGCCGTCTCTAAAGAGAAGTATACCCTTTCTGATTATGTGCCATATTGGCTAGATTCAAAACTTACCCTAGAAACTATTATCCCTGTTTATGAACTTGTTGGCTCTTGGGAAATGAAATGTACCATTAATATAAAATATATTGCATCTTCTGTTGGCAGTTTATAATCTCTAATTGGTGACAAAGACTCAGAATTTGAAACGGGCAAGTTTTTTTTATGGCATGTCTGTAAGGATCGAAAATTGTGAGAATTGTCATCCTGATTTTATATTGAAGGATACAAACTAACTGTGAAGTTTTCTTAGTCACAGTGTTAATGAAGGGAGTGCTCATGGAGGAAATAGGATCCCTGCTCACTCATCATGAGCCCCAATTAAAATGACCTTAGAGCTGGTTAAACAATTTCTCACCTGAAATATAACTACCAGAGAAGGAAAATTCGGGTGGAAGTTTCAAAGAGAGCACTTCTCCATGGAACACAGGCTACGCTATTGTAGATATCGAAGCCAGTATGACTTGAATGCCCCCGTCTAAGCCAGTGTCTTTTGGGGTTAGCAAAAGCAAGTGTGCTGCAGGGCCGAGGAGTAACGGTGGAGGGGGAGAACTGTCCAAGTCGGGGGGAGCCACAGGGCTCTCTCCCTGTTACCCAGTAGCAGAGGAAAAGCATCGTGGAACTGAATGTACGTCAACATTTTGGCAGGGAGAAATGTGTGATTTTATCAAATAGTAAATAATGCTCGGGAAGAAAATACATTCTTCTCATTGCAAAGAAAAGAGTGTGGTGAAAAGTGGATTTTTTTTTTTTCCTTTCGGGAGGGGATGGAAGGCATTAAGGTGGACTTTTCATCCTAGATTCTATCATCTGTGTTGCCTTGTCCATATTCGTTAAATTATTTGGTTCAAGCAGTTGTTAGTAACAACGATCACTTTCCTGTGTGCCTACTTCGTCCCTTCAGATGGCCCACAAACAGCAGAATGCGTTCTGAAGCCAGGCACGCACCAGACTCAATGTTTTTTGAGCATCTATGCGTCCAATTTCCGTCCAGGCAAAAACCCTCAGGGAGGGGCGCCTGGGTGGCTTAGGCGTTAAGCGTCTGCCTTCGGCTCAGGTCTCACATCGGGCTCCCTGCTCAGCGGGAGTCTGCTCCTCTCTCTCCCACTCCCTCCGCTTGTGTTCCCTCTCCCTGTGTCTCTCTTTGTCAAATAAATAAATAAAATCTTAAAAAAAACCCTCAGGGAATCATGGAGATGGCACACAATGGGTTCTTTTCCCCAACTGCCTAAACAGTTGTTTAGAACTCAGAACATATTTACCCCTTTCGTCATGACCAGATTCCAAGGCCCTTCCATCAAAATATTTTGAATAATGAAGCCATACTATAACACTAATAATCCAAGCCTGAATTCTTGGACCTCGAACTGGGAGGCTGACTACCTGGAGAGGCTAGAAAAACGGGGATGAAGAGAGAATGTAGCATTTGAAGGGGTCAGTGAATGTCTCGTTTACAAAATGTAAAATGCTTTCCCAGGAGGTGACACTAGAGGGCAGTATATACAGGAAAAATCTCAATGGAGCTGGCCACTGAATTCTTAAATTTCCAGCTGTGCTTTTTTTTTTTAACTTTCAAATATCACTCCTTAATTCTGTTCATTTCATTACATAACAGAGGGAAAAAGACACTGAAATCCTCTGTCATCATAACAAAAAAATCTTAAGAGGATGAAGAATTTTGTGAATGTAATTTTTATCAAAGTCTTGGTTAAACTTGGCTTAAAAAATCAAGTAGTATTAAAAGTTTTTTTTTAATTTGGATTTAAAAATAAAACAGTCGTCTTCCCCTGTGTTTTATACCTTTCTTTCCTGGAATTATAGATAATATGTGCTTGTATTTCTGGAGACAGACAGTTATGAGGTTATTTTTAATGAATTACCCCAGACACTCATATTTACTCTCCCCCCAGCCCCGAATCTATCTAACATAGTAAAATTTTATTTCATAAGAAATCATCGTTTACTGTGTCATTGTTATGATTTCAAGTTTTCATCATGGTACTCTCACCCAGCTTCCACAACCATCAGCCTTGTCTCCTTTGTGTCTGATTATTTGTACATTCCTCCTCCTTCTCCTAATGATTTGAAACAATTTTTAAACACCATATATCCTCTTACCAGCATTGTTTACTTTTTTATTTTTTAACGATTTTATTTATTTGACAGATAAAGACATAGCGAGAGAGGGAACACAAAGCAGGGGCAGAGGGAGAGGGAGAAGCAGACTCCCCGCTGAGCAGGGAGCCTGATGCGGGGCTCGATCCCAGGACCCTGGGATCATGACCTGAGCCGAAGGCAGATGCTTAATGACTGAGCCACCCAGGCACCCAGCATTGTTTACTTTATCATGAGTATGAAATACGGCTCCACATGGGGCCAGTGATTACATTTCCTTTTCTGATACTTGATTTACTTGAGCTAATAATCATCTTTAAAAAATTGCCTAGTTTTTATGAATTACTTCCCATTAACTTTAGCTTTGTTTTAGCAGTGTTCCAGCAGCTGTAGCCAATAGCTGTGTGTGGATATTGCATTTTTACGTTTGGGTATATAAAATGCATTTTTGGTACATAAATAAAGTTTAAGTAAGTGGTTTGATGTGTCAGGTCATCTGTTGGTTTTACTTCTCCCCCAGGGAACATTTGTTCTGCTGCCCTCTCCTGCTTTCAGCTGGACTTGTCCAGGGAGCCTGGGTGGCTCAGTCGGTTGAGCGTCTGCCTTCCCCTTGGGTCATGATCGCAGGGTCCTGGGATTGAGTCCCGCATCGGGCTCCCCGCTCAGCAGGGAGCTTGCTTCTCCCTCTCCCTCTGCCGCTCCCCCTGCTCATGCTCTTTCTCTCTCTGTCAAATAAATAAATAAAATCCTAAAAAATAAATAAATAAACTGGACTTGTTGCTCTCATTAGTCCTGCTATATGAATATTCTCATCCTGGGGCTTCAAATATCCTGAGGAATTATTTTTTCCTGTTTTATGATGGATTCCCTATTTCCTAGGTCTGTTTTCAGCTTTCTTGATCTACTCTCTAGAGTGTCTACAGCCCATTTTCTAAACGTTTCATAAAGTGGGGACAAGGGTGGTTTGGAATTGGAGGCCTAACATCTTCCCTCAGAATTTTGAAGGGTTTGCTCCATTGTCTTCTAGAAGTCTGATGTCGTTCTGATTCCTGCTCTTTTGGTAGTGAACCTTGTGACCAGGCACACAGGCCAGTTTGACTAAGGGACCTCGGATTGCCGATTTGGGTTAGTGACTATACAGCCTTACGTTTTTGAGGGGAAGCTGCCATAAATACAAATGGAAGAATATTGGCATCTGGAATTGGCTTCATCTTTGTATCAACTTATTACTCTTTGTGTCTGGTATTATTTTGCTTCCCCATTCCTTTACAAATAACCAGTTTTCTGTAGATTTTGATGACCTGAGTTGATGTGGGTCTTTTTCTCTCATGGGACAGGCACTTAGTACCCTTTCTGTCTGGAGGCTCGTGTCGTTCAGTTCTGAAAATGTATCTCATACTATTAGTCAAGTCATCTTCTCTGATCTCTATTTTCTTTCTTTCTTTCTTTCTTTCTTTCTTTCTTTCTTTCTTTCTTTCTTTCTTTCTTTCTTTCTCTCTCTCTCTCTCTTTCTTTTCCTTCTTTCCTTCCTTCCTTCCTTCCTTCCTTCCTTCCTCCCTCCCTCCCTCCCTCCCTCCCTCCCTCCCTCCCTCCCTCCCTTCCTTCCTTCCTTCCTTCCTCCCT
>NW_027397079.1:30819321-30831368 GCF_003265705.2 Callorhinus ursinus | reverse complement strand
GGGGGAACGGCTGAGGGAGAGGGAGAAGCAGGCTCCCTGCTCAGCAGGGAACCTGAGGTGGAGCTCGATCCCAGGTCCTTGAGATCATGACCTGAGCCGAAGGCAGACCCTTAACAGACTGAGCCACCGAGGCACCCCTCTCATCTCTGTTTTTGAAACTACTATTAAGTGGACATTGGATCTCCTAGATTTTGTATGTTTAAAATTTTTTTCTCTTTTCTATCACCTTATCATTCTATTCTGCTTTCAGGAGATTTCTGTTTTATGTTCCAACTATTCCATTATGTTCTAACAAAACTTTGAAGTTTTGTTATATTGCTTTTAATTTTATTTTTTTCTTTTACCGTTTCTGTCTTATGGGTGTACTAATGTAACATAACTACTATTAATGCAGTAAACGTGGGCCATTTCTTGGGAGCTGCTCAGTTTCTGAAGGGAAGTATTTGAGTAACATAAACCTGGCTGTCCCCATTCTGGGACCTGGTAGAGATAGGTCCTGGGGCTTTACCTCGCCACTCCCCATTTTCCTCAAATCCTCCTCTTTATAGCTCTGAATGCCAGTCTGCCCTCTATCGTGCCTGATGTGCGCAAGTGTGAACACTCTCGTTTCAACAATATGGGCAGAATGAGTCTGCAGTGGCCTGGCTGGGGATGTGTTGGTCCCAGGCTACGTGTGCCAGAGAGAGAAGCTGGACTTCTGCTGCCCCGTCACTAGATTCTTCAGTAACCCCAGTTTTTATGTCTCTCACCCCCTCCTTCCACATCCCTGTGGCTCCCCAGTCATGGGTTTCGAGCAGTGTGGGCTCAGGAAGCTCCCTCCTAACCCCCTGCCCCCAGCACCTTCCTCCATGGGTCTCCCTGCTCCACATTTAAATCCCTCACCTGACTCAGCCTTTTCTCCCAATTTTTTGTCCTTATAGGTTTGTATCTTTTGTTTGTTTGTTTCTGGTCATTGTAGTGGGATTTGAGGATGGGGAAGAAAGAGGTGACCTTGTGTTTAGCCAGGTCAGAGAGTGCTTACCATAGTGAGCCAGGCCCTGAGCTCCATTTTGCTTATCGTGCGTGAGAGTTGAGGTGTTGCTAAAGAAAAGATTATTCGGGGCGCCTGGGTGGCTCAGTTGGTTAAGCGTCCGACTCTTGATTTCGGCTCAGGTCATGATCGCAGGGTCATGAGATTGAGCCCCATATTGGGCTCCGTGCTGGGTGTGGAGTCTGCTTTAGATTATCTCTCTCTCTCTCTCCCTCTGCCCACCCCCCACTCTCTCTCTAAATAAATAAATCAATCTTAAAAAGAGAGGAAATATTATTCATGACACGTTTGCTAAACGTGGTAAGGAAGACTTGATTCAAGGGCGGACACACTTTATTCAAGGTGTGGGGACCATGGCAATGGGGTCTTGCGGTGAGAGAGATTAGACTCAACTCCAGATACAGCCTGAGCAAGTGGGAATTCACAGCCGGGGAGCAGGTGGGATATCCATGGCAGGAAAATTCCCAACATGAAAGAGCAGGGTGAGGGGGCTTCTGGCTCAGCCTACCAAACAGGATTCTTGCTGAGGGCCGGCTGGAGTGATCACACCACCTGGGGGATGGTGAAGGATGAAGAACCCAAGACATCAAGGGTGATCTATCTGGAGGATCCCGGTGGAGGTATTCTTGCTAAAACTGGGCAGCACGGACAAACCCATGATGCTCAGAGGTCAGGGCCTGGTTTCAAAAGAGCTCAGTGGAGCAGGATTAGAGTCTGGTCAAGGTGAGACTCTGTCAGTGTCCCAGTCAACTTTGGGGGAATTTTTTTTTTTTTTAAGTAAACAGAGAGAGAAATAAGGTAAGGTGTTGTATGGGAATAAAGAAGGGAGGATACAGCTAAACTAAGGAAGACTTGTTTTATTCAATTTTGATTGATAGCTACAGAGCTTATGCCCTTTGAAGGAAAGATACTGAATGTATCAAGTTATTCTATTTAGCTCCTTTTAGAGGGTGCGATCTACTTATGGCATATATACCTTGATGGCATGTATTTGATTGATTGATTCCATGTATGAGATGGATTCCATTGATTACATGTGTAAGAACCCGCTTTCCGTTGATGCACTCTTCTGGCAGAGCATCGTGATGCCTTTCTCTGCATCGTTGGGGCATTGCTCATTGCAGTTCTCCCGGCCTTATCTGATGCAATTAGTACATTTGCCCGAGTGAGCAGAGGACAGGATGGTGGTGAAGAAGAGAGATATTTGATGGTTTTCCAAGATACGAGTGCCGGCACTTTTTTTTTTCCAAAATAAATATAAATGAATAGGGGCGCCTGGGTGGCTCAGTTGTTAAGCGTCTGCCTTCGGCTCAGGAAGCCTGCTTCTCCCTCTCCCACTCCCCCTGCTTGTGTTCCCTCTCTCGCTGTGTCTCTCTCTGTCAAATAAATACATAAAATCTTTAAAAATAAATATAAATGAATAAACGAATGCATACATAGAATAAACAAAGCTATCATGGTTTTGTATACCTAGGAAGTGAATTGTTTCTTGTTTCATGCTTCTCCATTCCCTGTGCATGGACCCTTCACCCCAATGCCTTTGTGCCCAGGCTCTCCTAAGATGGCAAAATAGAGATGTGATGTGTGATATGAGAGAAGAGAGAGTATTTTCTGGTGGTTAGCTTGACGGGCTCTGCTGCCGTATCCAGGCCAATGCCTGCGAATCAGGCCCAGGGTTTTCAGCCTTGCTGGGCATGGCTCTGTAGTTGGAGGGAATTGACTGACTCAAACTCTCATTGTAGAGTCGTTGCTGAAGGTCCGTTTTTGACGCCTTTGTAAATTTTCATACCGGCTTACCATTTATACCCGGTGCTTCAATTTTGTTTCCTTTGGCCCTGTAATTTAAGGTCTCCAAAGACATTTTGAGACCTTATTCAAAAAAGTGACTTGATAATCTTGATCTCAAAGGTTGTAAGGTCCACTCCTGGTGAGGATTTTACTGTCCCACTTCTTTAGAGGAAAGATCTTGAAAATGTACATTAAGGAAGGATAGGCTTTCAATCCCCTGCATTGTTATTTAGTCAATGCGCATCTGTTAACCCCCGTCAAAATGGGTTGTGTTGCCGGTAGGGTATGCGCAAGTTTTGACTTTTTGTTGTCCAGCCAGTGAATGAGAACCCAGGGATTGTCAAATGCCTCTTCTGAGCTCAGATGTTGAAAGTCCTGGGAAGTATAATGAAGCCCTGATTTTGAGATTCAGAGCTCTCTGCGGCTACCCAGTGAAATTCACACGT
This sequence comes from Callorhinus ursinus, assembly GCF_003265705.2. Lineage (NCBI taxonomy): Eukaryota > Metazoa > Chordata > Mammalia > Carnivora > Otariidae > Callorhinus > Callorhinus ursinus. Next base: position 30,828,104 of record NW_027397079.1, on the reverse strand, counting down.
GCTGTATTTAGAGCCCGGCCCAAGATGGTGTTCCAGATGACTCTCTCTTCATGTGGCGTATTGTTTTCAATCCAAAATGAAGATTTTTTTCTTTAAAGACTCTTTTTCTTATTAACTAATGGTTCTATGCAGTTTTTCATTTTGAGAGAGAGAGAGCCATTCAGTAAAGTTGAAACCAGCCCATCCTCTTCAGCATATCTACTAAGGAACAGATTAATAGAAAATAAAAATATTACTTCAAGGTTCATTTTGGCCCCCTTCCAGCTGTGCTGTAGATTAAAACTACTTCAGCATTTCCCTGTCTCGCTCCTTCATCCTGATTCTGTGTTATTCTATCTTAATTTTCTTATGTACCTTGGATCCGTGGATGTGCTATTTTTCTCATTACGTCATTCACCAATTCTAATCCTCTAATTCCTTTCATGCAAGCTCCAGGATATCTCTGTGGTGCCATTATTTTTCCTGAGCACTAGCTCCAAGTTACTGTGGGAGGATTTACTTTCAAGCCTTGGCATCCGAATGGCTGGGACCAGAATACCCAGCGGCTAGCCCCTGCTCGTTATTAGACAGGGAGCTTGGCTGTATGGTAGGAAGCCAGCGTGCAATGGCTGTTCGGGGTGGTCATCAGTAAGAGTCGGTCGGCCTGAAGGATCTGGTTTGGGCAGATGGCGCTGCATCGTGGGCCTCCGCGTGCCAGCTCAGCTTTCGAGTCGCAGAAGAAGGAATTGGCTCTGGTGCTTCACTGGGCCAGGACCTCAGCTATGTACTGGACCTCATTACATACCATAAGATGGGAGAGTCAACCCAATAACTTTCCATTTCCCAATCGGGAAATAATTCTGGGAAGATGTTTGGCTCTGTTGGTGATGAGCAGGGGCTGCTTTACTGGGCTAACCGGAACCAGCCGACATTTGGCAAGTGGAAACGTACAGGCATGCATACACCCAAAGGCTCATGAGTCTCAGTCTTTGCCAAATATGTACCCCGTGGGAGACTCTGGATTTTCACTTGAGAAATTTCCAGTGCTAAGTTCATGGACACTTCCCTGCAGGCCTTTTATTTATTTAAAGATTTTATTTATTTGTGAGAGAGAGAGTCAGCACACAAGCAGGGGGAGCGGCAGGCAGAGGTAGAAGCAGGCTACCTGCTGAGCACGGAGCCTGGCGTAGGACTCGATCCCGAGACCGGGGGCTCACGACCTGAACCGAAGGCAGATGCCTAACCGACTCAGCCACCCAGGCGCCCCGTCCCCCGCAGGCCTTTTAAAGACTGGGCCACTCTTGCTCTCACAGTCACCACTAGGAGGCAGCACCCCCCTCCTGCAGGTGCTATACGCCTGTCTCAGACCGGCTTAGCAACAGAGCAGATTCTATCATTTCCTGCTTGGGATGCCAACTATTTGCAGCGTTAGAATCACAGGAGAGGCGGGAAACTGAAAAGTGATAGTTTCCTTGGATCAGGGCAGATAACACTCTAACAATCAAATATTCAAGGGCTATTTCCCTGTAGTAGGGTCACTTCATGTAGGGCATGTAGTAGGGCATGTTGAAGGACATCTCTTTGGGACATTTGGTCCCCTCCCAGGTACTTTTGTCCCCGAAATGTGTGCCTCTATTCCCTAGTAGCTAGCCAGCTCTCAGACATTTCCTTGAAGTGAGTGAGTAAGGCACCAAGGTCAGAACGGAGACTACCTTCCTGAACCAAAGCCACTTCACACGTTTTTGTTAGATTAGGTTCCCACTGCTGGGATTATCTCTGCCCTAGAAGCTGTTTATATTGGGCTGCTCTGTTGCATTATTTAGAGGCACTGAAATCTGCACCGCCTCCCTTTCTACCCACCATGCTTCTGGTCCTCTCGTCGTTTGATGAGTTGATAGTTGTAACAAGGATAAGACATCGTAAAATGTCAGAACATTAGCTATGCTTTTCTTTTGATATTTCCAGAGAAGGAATCTGTACAATTTCCTGTGTTGGATGACTGCACACATTCCGAGTGAATTTTGAATGTATTTTATATGACGGAGCAGAGTAATGCACTGCGCCCTTAGAATCCTCCAGGCGTAGCGCTGAAAGTGACCACGGCTCTTCAATCTGCCCCACGCCCCAGAAATCCCTCCAACAGCATCCTTAAAACATATTGCTCCAATCTGTCCTGAATCGTTTGGGTGATGGAAGACCTCACTCTTATTATTTTTTCATTTAATTTAATTTTATTATTTTTTTAAGATTTTATTTATCCATTTGTCAGAGAGAGAGAGAGAGCACATACAGAGCAGGTAGAGGGAGAAACAGGCTCCGCACTGAGCAAGGAGCCCCACATGGGACTCGATCCCAGGGCACTGGGATCATAACCTGAGCCGAAGGCAGGCCCTCAACCGTCTGAGCCACCCAAGCGTCCCTATTTTTTAATTTAATTTAATTTATTTTATTTTTTTTTAAGATTTTATTTATTTACTTGACAGAGAGAGACACAGCGAGAGAGGGAACACAAGCAGGGGGGAGTGGGAGAGGGAGAGGCAGGCTTCCCGCAGAGCAGGGAGCCCGATGTGGGGCTGGATCCCAGGACCCTGGGACCATGACCTGAGCCGAAGGCAGACGCTTAACAACTGAGCCACCCAGGGGCCCCTTAATTTAATTTATTTTTTAAAGATTTATTTATTTGAGAGAAGGAACGAGCGAGCACAAGCAGGAGGGGCAGAGGGAGAGGGAGAGAGAATCCCAAGCTGACTCCCTTCTGAGCACGGAAGCCCTACTCCGGGCTGGGTCTCAGGACCGGATCTCAGTATCATGAGATCATGACCTGAGCTGAAACCAAGGGTCTGTTGGGCACTTAACCAGTTGAGCCACCCAGGCAATCCTCGCTCTTATTTTTAAAATCAACTCCTGAAAGGTGAAGTTTACATATATCATAAGTGTGCACATTTTAAGTCAGCAGTTGGTGAGTTTGGCCAAGTGTAGGAATCCAGATATAGAGCATTTACTCACTCTAGAAGCTTCCCTCGTGTCCCCGTTCATCAGCCTCCCCTTACTGCCCACTCCCTGCCTCCCCAGGAAACCACTGATCTGATTTCTGTCACCATAGTTTAGGTTTGCTGGTTTAGTGGCTTTATATATCGAATTGTACAACAAGCACTCTCTTTTGTCTGCCTTCTGTCGCACAGCATATTTTTGAGATTTCTCTATTTTCCAATCAAGAAGAGACGAAACTCCGATTTTTGACCCCTAATGTACATGACAAGGAATAAGACATGGTTGAGCATAACCCATACCTCTCCTGCCCAGGTGGAGCCGACGGAGGGCTTGGGGATTGTTTCCATAGGAGTGTGGCCCTGGGGAGGTGGGTTGCCAACTGTCCTACATTGCCCTGGGCTCAGGGAGTTTCTCGAATACAGGATTTTCAGTGGTAAAACCAGACAGGTCCCAGGCAAATTGGGACAGTTTGGTCACCCTAGCCCCCTCTGGTAGGTACTCTAAAGCATCAGGGGTATGAGCTTCTAAACAATGGAGAAAGGGACAGAAAAATGGACATTTTATGTTTCTTTACCTTGAAGCTGTCAGTGACAAGGAGCCCAACTTGGGGAGAGTCCCTCTGGAAGCAGTCCAGCTGTGGGGGTGGCTGGATTTTTTTTTAATATTTCGGTTACCTAATTTATTCAGGATATATTGTGTTTTATTACTATTCTACTTTCCAGAATACTATTTAAAGAGTTCTGACATTTAAAAGTTTAAATGTAATCAAGATTACAAAGTATGTATTTGAAAGCACCAAGATTAGCTAGTAATTATTATTGTGTCAAGGTGCTTGGTTCGATGGACTCCAGCTTGATTATTTTGGTGTGTTTAATTTTAAAAATCCACCCAGTTTTTCAACCGAATTGCAAGGCATTGCTCCTCTGAGGATGTGTGCTAATGTGTCATTTACATCCGAAATAATTCATTAGCTGGATGTTAACAAAACATATTCACCTGTTGATGTTTGAGTAAATTATAATCTGCCAGTTTTCTTTTTGGGGTGGATGAAATGCCTGGCAGTTAACTGCCATATAATTTCCCACATAAATTCCGAAATATGATACTCTTAAAAGCATGCAGGATTCCAAGGGCAATATTTTCTAAGCGGTACTAGGGATGTTACGGCAGTTTGTGAGGACATTTGTGAGCTTTTATATATCATACAAAGTTTGTGAGATTTTTTTTAATGCTTCTTTTCAGAAAGGTGTCTTGTTTTCTCCGTTAATTTTTTGATCTTCAAAAATTACACAAGTAGGGGCGCCTGGGTGGCTCAGTGGGTTGGGCATCTGCCTTCAGCTCAGGTCATGATCCCAGGGTCCTGGGATGGAGTCCCGCATCGGGCTCCCTGCTCAGCGGGGAGCCTGCTTTTCCCTCTTGTTCTGCCCCCCACTGTGCTCTCTCTCTCAAATAAATAAATAAGTAGGTAAGTAAATAAATAAATCTTTAAAAAATACGTAAAAATTACACAAGTAATGCCTGAATATATCACTAAAACAATAAAGAAGAGAAAAATGAAATTTCACCTTTACTTTCTCAATCCCTGTCCCAGTCAGACTAATGGCTATCCTTCTAGAATTTTAATGTATAATCGAATTCAGTCTGTAGTTTTGTCTGTTTTTTTTTTTTTTTTTTTTACCTTACACTGAATCATGTAGTAGATATATACTGGTTTTTCCATTAAACATATGTTTAAATTTTTTATCAGGTTAGAATATATCAGTTTACTTCATTACTTTTTAAGCTACGTTTATTCAGTGTTATAAAGGTACCTAAATTAATTTAATCATCCCCCTGTCCATGGTTATTTACCTTATTGCTGTTTTTTTTTGTCATGTTACTGTGAACTTACTTGTATGTCTCTGCTCATATGTGTTATTATTTCTCCAAATATCTGAGAATGGAGTTGCTGTGTCAATGGATAAAGTAAATTAAAATTTTGGTACATACTGCCAAATTGGCCTCAAAAATGCTTCACCATTGCTCCTCAAAGTTTGAATTCTTTTTACATGTGAAAAATTTGAAACAAAACAGAAACGGATAATTGAATTTTGCAAGCTCAAACAGCAAATTGGGAATTTGCTCTGCTTTTAATAAAATCTTATTTATGGCTTACTTATACATTTGACTTGTATAAAACTTCTCAGAAAAACTTGCCACTTGGTTATTGATTTATCAGCTAGTTATAATTTCATGCACTTCACATGAGTTCAGGTTTAGAATGAGTTTTAATGTTTTTCCATTACTGACTGCTAAGAGATTTCCGTATCACAAACACTGATGGAAATGTGGTCCTCATGGAATGGTCAAGACATTACCTCTGCCTACAAGGTCTTCTACACCAAAGCTCAGGTTAAGAGTCTAGTTCTTTAGCAGTTCCTTAATATCCCTTTTTCCATTTTTATAACTCACTAATTTCTTCTCAAATCATTGACTCTGTCAAGAAAAAAAATTTTTTTTTTTTTTTGCAAAGAATTAATGACTGGATGCCAAAGTGTTGCTAAGACTTCACATTCTTTTTTTATGAGGTGGGAATACCACTAACTAGTCCACCATGAGGTATTATCATAAGTAACTAAAATAAAACTGCTACACTTGTCAGAGTAAATGAGGCAGGAGAGTGTTACTAAGACGATGTAGGGCTTTTCTCATCAATTCATTTCACCCGCTTCTCCCTAACTTAATATGTCCCTTTATGGTTACAGAAACCTATTGGCCTCATTGGGTGGAGATCAAGTCATGAAATCAAACAGCTAGGAATGTGAACTGAACTTTCTATCTTGTGTTAGGACTGAAAAAGTTTGCAGATGACACTTGTATGAAGGGCTTTCGATGCTTTGATTTAATTCTAAGACTTTTTTAGAGTTCTCAAGGTTTCCACATTTGAGCTCCATCCCTTTGGTACATACTTGCTGTTAGCACCAGTTTCTACTTTTAATTCTTGCTCTTTCTTTAACTCTTACTGCCAAAGGAAGCTAAAGCCTGCCTTCTGCAAAATAAGATCTGAAAATGCATTTGTTTATTTTCCAAATATCTTTGAGTACGTACCACGTCCCGAGCATTATGTTAGGTTCTGCAGGCAAAGATTAACAAGGCATGGGTCTGGAAAGTTTTCCCTGTCTGGTGGGGGGCTAGACAGGGGCACACCTAATTGCAGTTGAGTACAGTGAATACTGGAGTTCAGGTCCAGACCCAAAGCCACAAGATAACTGAATAGGGAACAATGGATATGAGGACGTGGGCAGCTTGGAAAGCTCTTCTTTCAATTGTGTTTACCTCCTAGAAGTCTATTGGCCATAGCAATGTAGCCTGTTTTAGGAAAAGAACAGGAAACATCTCATCAAACTCACTGCTTCTAAATATACCACCATACAGACTTCCCAACTGTCAGGTCACAGACTAATGCCAATGCCATTCAACTGCATTAGACTGTAAGTATCAAAAACCCGACCAAAAGTGGCTTTGCAATCAAGACATTAATTTATTCAGTGAGCTGGAAATCTAGGGCAGGTAGGCCTGTTTTGTTCAGCAGTCCATCGTGTCACGGAAGACATCCTTCTCTCATTTTCCCACACGGTCATCTGATGGCGGTGGCAGCTGAAAGCTCTGTGACTTCACCTACCTGAGCACATCCAACAACCCCCAGGCTCTGGATGATGGTATCCCTCTCCGAGCCAGTCCACGTCTCGTGCTTCTGTTCTGTGCACCTACTCGCTTACTGGCAGCCTGCTTACAGGCACTGCAGCTTGGGATGGCATGGGATCACTGAGCCATGAGGCAAGGCTTCCCTTGTTAGGGTTAGAGTTTCTGAGGGAGTTTTCATTTCTGATTTTGGGGCCCGTTCTGTTCTTCAAGCCATAGTTTCTACAGGATAGAGTGTTTGGGGACAAATTTCATCTTTCTTTGAGTATGAGTAATAGAGCATAAATTAATATCACTATAAATTTCTTTTTTCAAGACATCAGTAGTGATCAGACTCAAGTGTTGTAATAAGTGTGTTCTTATTTGAATCTTTCATGCACTGACACACTTATAACACATTAATAAACTCAAACACCCCGATGTTAAATATTGCTTTTCTTTGGGAATATGGGTGATGTTTCTACTCCTCTTCCATCTCCCCTCTACTCTCTGCTTGTTCTTTTCTTTTCTTTTCTTTTCTTTTTTTTAAAAGATTTTATTTATTTGACAAGGAGAGCAAGAGTGAGAGAGAGCACAAGCAGGGGGAGAAGCAGAGGGAGAGGGAGAAGCAGACTCTCCGCTGAGCGGGGAGCCCGATGTGGGGTTCCATCCATGCCCCAAGCCAAAGGCAGATGCTTAATCAACTGAGCCATCCAGGCACCTCTCTGCTCGTTCTTTTATTTATGTTTTTTAGCATGGTAGAATTTCTTGTATCGAGCATATGTTTACTAGAAGTTTGATGAAAAAATTTAAATAAAGTAAAAGTTATAGGAAAATGTTTATGTCCTTTGCTGTTTTACTCTTTTTGACTGCCATAAGAGAGATAGGTGGATCTTACTTGTTTATAGTATTAAACCTGGGCCTATAAACTATCATTTATACATCGTATCACTAAGGGCTCCTAATGTGGACCTAAAATTCTTGACCAAGTTTGTTGTTGTTTTCTTGTTGCTTCTGTGATGAGACATGTACATTAGAAAGTCATGCTGGGAGTATGTTAGGCATGATGAACTTTGGAGGGCAGTGCTTTCTTCTGCACTGTTTCTCTCTTGGGGAGAGAGAGACTCCAAGATGATTAAATGGAGTGGGACACTGGAAGCTTTGAGAATAAGGAGAGTTTATTTCTCTAGGTCCTAGCCTCTCACTAAGGTCAAATGTAGCCCAAAGGCTAAGTGAAATACAATGATTTGGCAGTCCCATATCCACCAGAAGGATAGACTTGCTTTGGGAAAAGCACTCAGTTGTCTTGATCTTTGCTTTCAGAGGATGTAATTAACTTGGAGATTGATTGTTGAATTGAGAATTGATTTCTGCCGAATGTCCCTCCGGTAGAGAGCCTAAGGACAGACTCAAGGATGGTGTGCACTGAAGTCTTAGTTGCTAGTGAAGATGTCAGCAATATCAAGTGCCTTAGGATGCAATGCACCCAACTTATGAAAACAGTTATTTCATGACCCACTTTTCAGGGTTCAGCTTTTGTCCCACAAAGTGGAACAGTGGGGAGAATACTGAAATGACTACGTACATACATTAAATGGAATAATGCTATGTGATCATTACAAAGAATTGGGCAACTCTGCATTCACTGACATGGAAATAGCTCCATGGTAGTTTCATGGATCCTGCCAGGTTCATGCAGTGTATATAGAGTGTTTCCATTTATGGAAAAAAAATAATCTACTTAGTTTTAAAAAGTATTTTTCCTGTTCAAATTTTAGCATCTCCACAATCACCATGTATTTTGTAGTTGATAGCCTCCCTTCAATCACCGTCAGCAACAGGAGGGATATGGTTGTGACTGGCCATGTGGTGATGAACTGGGCCCATTTGAGGAAAGAATGTAGGTCGTTAATGTCTGAAAACTTTCTTCCTTCTTTCTTTCTTTCTTTCTTTCTTTCTTTCTTTCTTTCTTTCTTTCTTTCTTTCTTTCTTTCTTTCTTTCTTCCTTCCTTCCTTCCTTCCTTCCTTCCTTCCTTCCTTCCTTCCTTCCTTCCTTCCTTCCTTCCTTCCTTTCTTTCTTTCTTTCTTTCTTTCTTTCTTTCTTTCTTTCTTTCTTTCTTTCTTTCTTTCTTTCGAGGGAGGGATGGGGGGTA
>NW_027397079.1:30535927-30819221 GCF_003265705.2 Callorhinus ursinus | reverse complement strand
TTCTTTCTTTCTTTCTTTCTTTCTTTCTTTCGAGGGAAAGAGAGAGGAGGGGCAGAGGGAGAAGGGGAGAGAGAATCTCAAGTCCAGCATGGAGCCCGACACGGGGCTCGATCTCACAACCCTGAAATCATGACCTGAACCGAAATCAAGAGTCAGACCCTTAACCAACTGAGCCACCCAGGTGTCTCTAATTTTTTTTTTTTTTTTAAGATGTTACTTATTTATCTTAGAGAGAGAGCTCAAGCAGGAGGAGGGAGAGAGGCAGAGGGAGAGAGAGAATCTAGAGCAGATGCCCTGCTGAGCATGGAGCTTGACCCGGGGCTCAATCTCATTACCCTGAGATCATGACCTGAGCCAAAATCAAGAGTTGGACACTTAACTGACTGAGCCACTCAGGCATCCCTGTCTGAAAACTTTCTTTGACACCTTCTGGTAATGCCAAGAAAGCATTGGCATCAAAACTTAGGAATGGGGTCAGTGGTTTGGAAGAAAATCCCAGAGATGAAGGTGCTGCATACTTTGAAGCAACGCTGTATGGCTAACAACATTAATGACTCGGAGCGAAACACTGTGTTGAAAACCACAGATGTCAAAGATTCAAAAATGATGCAAAGAGGGGCACCTGGGTGGCGCAGTCGTTAAGCGTCTGCCTTCGGCTCAGGTCATGATCCCAGGGTGCTGGGATTGAGCCCCGCATCGGGCTCCTGGCTCAGCGGGAAGCCTGCTTCTCCCTCTCCCACTCCCCCTGCTTGTGTTCCCTCTCTCGCTGTGTCTTTCTCTGTCAAATAAATAAATAAAATCTTTAAAAAAGAAAGATTCAAGGACTTGGACTCTGAATCTGAAGATATTTTAGATACTTAAACCAATTTGACATATTTTTCTGAGTATCCACAAGAGTGATAAATGACAAAAATATATAAGCAAATCTAAAAGAGCTCTTTTAATAAGTATAAATAAAAATTCTAAGAAAGCACTAGATCATAGTTTAATTGGAAATACTTTTCTTCGTGACACAAAAAATAATGGTACATCTTATAATTTATTTTTCCTAGATGTAGTTAAATGTGGTATCTTCCTTCCTTCCTTCCTTCCTTCCTTTTTTTCCTTCCATCTATGCATTTTTTTAAAAAATGCAGAACATGCAAGAAACTGTTAATGGAGGAAAGGGACCTGGGTTTCTGGTACATGGGAGAGGGAGACATTTCTCCTATACAATCTTCTGTTTACTTTATTTTAGTCTTTATCAAAGCTACGCATACTCCAGTTTGAGGAGCAAGGAGTTAGCTCTTCAGGTAACCAACCACTCAAGACTTGTATATATCTGATGACTTTTTTGGTTGTTACCCCCAGATCTCGAAATAACATGGTGGCAGGACTATTTAATGGTTTTTCAGTATTAGGCATTATCTACGGACTCTGTCTTGGAAGTTGAGGGTTTATTCTTTTACCCTCTTCCACTCGCTCACTCAGCGATCTCGTATCCCTGCCGTCCACTTATATTATTGTATTGGATAGATCAGTATTCACTCTACATTTTTATGACTATGCAAATGATATTCATAGATGAACCAGCTAGTTCACTGATTACTTGTTTGCCTTGAGTTAATAATTGAGTTTTATTTATTTTTTTAATTGCTTTTTTTTTTTTATGTACCTATAAGCAGTTCAGCCCCAAATTCTAACCAGTCAGAAATAATTATTCCATTCTTTCTCCTGCTAGGGCTATTTGCATTGCTGTTATTCTACTTTGAATTTCAGCTAATGGCTTAACATTTACATTCATAATCATAAGATCCCTGGAGCTTATTTTGTTCATCTTTGAAGCCACAGAGTTCCCAGTTTAATGCTTTCCAAATAGCAGAACTCAGTAAAACCTTGCTTTTTAGGAGTGGCCCCGCTTCTCTGAGTCAGTGGTTGTGTCTCCTGTCTCCAGGTATGTTGGCTACAATCGAATCAGAATGCGAGACCCAGAGACGCCCTAATGTGGCTTTTAATAATGAAGAATAAATTCTTCACATGCCTTGAGAGAGATCACGAACCCTAATCCAGGGTTATGTAGCCTTGCCATGGAATTCTCAAGTGAGGGCTTCAGCAGAGAACTCTCTGAAGTGGCTTTGTCAACAAGCCCTGGGTGACACCGCAGCTCCTGTCTCCCGGGGTGGGGGCGGGGAGGGCAGTGCCTTAGGCTGCTCTGCAGACTGTCACTCCTGCTCTGGTTCCTTCTTCCTCTTCTCACTTGTTCTAATTATTACCATGGAAGAAATGGAATTCCCTTTTGTGTTTAGGTGTAGACGCTGTCAGAAGTACCTTAATTTGCTGTTAAGCTTATTGCAGACGAAAGTAGCAGGGAGCTAGCAATTGTAGAGTTATCTCAAGCACTGGAAGTCCTTTGAGCTTCATGAAGCAAATGATTTAATCCGAGGCAGGAAATGAGAACACACTCGTTGAGGCCACCGTGAGTTTGGCCGCGGCTGAGGCAATTAGCAATACATGTGATTTATGAGCCGTTGCTAGCCAATATGCCCATTGTTTCTTGAGCTTTAACATCTTTTAGCCACAGAAATTTTCATTTCCGACGAGTAAAAGGCTCTGTAGTTAGATCTGCAGCGACAAGAAAGTCTTCATCTCTGTTACAATCAAGGTCAGGAAACACAGTGGAGAGGATTTGGAGTTTGTGACAAAAGGTGGAATTTGGTCAAATGGAGTTTTACTGGAGGTCTTGGCTTTCTCCCTCACCTTTCCTTGTAGCTATGTGGGTCATCAGTATTCTGTATGTTTTAGTTAGCAGCTCGGAGAAGGCATTTACAACACAGTACCTGAAGGAGCCACGTGCTTTTGGTTTCAAATAATTTGATGGTTCCTCTCGTCAAGGGAGCCTCATTTTCTGATTTTGTATTTTCCCTTCTTAAACGGGAGGCTTGCATTTTTTTCTCCTTCCCCATTCTCACCAGATGGACTGAGAGAGAAATAAACGGAGAGGGGGAACTGGAAGGCTGGGATGGTGATAACAAGGGGGTGAGAACTGTGAAGAAACGTAGTATTTTTAGGAAAAGCAGGAGTTAAGGGAGCAAGAAAAAACCTGCAACAGAACCTGGAATAATAAATTGCCATCGGATGGAGTCTCAAGATTTTGAAATGGACTTCTGTATTAATCAGTGTTTGATAGGGAAAAAGAAATTGCTCTAGGTGTTTTAGACAATGGGAATTTATTATGGGGATTGGTTGCGAAGGCTTTTAAGGGCTAGTGGAGCAAAGGAAGGGAGGGCAAGTTATGCAGAATGAATAATGGGAGACCGCTACCACCCCTGGGCTGGAGAAGCACCGGGGGAGATTGTTTTACCCAGAGTGTGGGACAGTGGTGTCCAAGGACCCGCTGTTGGAGGTGAGCAGGAACCCGTGAGCTGGCACTCCCAGGTCATTGCCACTGCCACCGTGGCTGTCCCCAAAGTCTACATGCCTGGCGTCTCCACTGCAACTTGATGCAGTCACATTCCCAGGTCCTTAACTGCTCTCTGTGCCACAGGAGAGGCCTTTAGGAAGAGGCTCCTTCTTGCCCTTCTACTTCCCAGTCCCCCTACAGTGCTCCATTGGCAGGACCTAAATGCAAGCCAGTCAGCAGGGGATGGATCCTGAGAAATGAAGTTTGCAGGGTGTCCGCCCCCTTCAGTGCAGAGCGAAACACACAGAGGTAGGAATGGAGCTGAGAAACTAACAAGCCAGTAACTAACATGACCTCCTTTTAGAAAAAAGAGCTCAGGTCCCTCTGTGCTTTCTGTGAACCCCGCTGTAGCTGAGAGTACTGTAAACTTGGGCAAAAACCATTGTAATACTAAGCCTAGCATTTCAATTCCCAAAGGAATGTGTGGTCCATTAGGGGACATTTAGCGTATCTGGAAGAAACTAGTCTCCACCCGAGAGAGGGTCTCTGCCTTAAATTCTCTGCTTTCAGGGGGTGCCTGGGTGGCTCGGCTGGTTAAATGCCTGACTCTTGATTTCAGCTCAGGTCGTGTTCTCAGGGTTGTGAGGTCAAGCCCCACCTTGGAGTCTGTGTTCAGCGGGGAGTCTTCTTGGGATTCTCTCTCTCTCTCTCCCTCTCCCTCTGCCCCCCCCCCCCCCCCCCCCCCAACTTGAGCGCACTCTCTTTCTCTAAAAATAAACAAATAAAATCTTTAAATTCTCTGCTTTCATGATGGATTTATATAAAGCATCGACTCATGGATCTATTTTGGTGGAAATTGTTTAAAAAATTTTATAAAAAAGAGTAAAATCTTCCACGTGCATGATGTTTTGTTCTCATAGGAATTTGTAATTGGTATGTTTCAAGTCACTCCAGGAAAAAAATGCTCGTAAAAAGCAACTTTGTCTGATCACATATAGTGTTGGTCTAGCATGCGAAAGTTTTAGGGATTGCTCAGATCTCTGGGCCATGTGCTTTGGGTGGCAGCTCCTTTATACATTCTGGAGTTGTGTGTTGTAGCAACGAAAATTTCTGTAAGTTTATACTTGGCTCATTGGAGTAAGTGTTCCGTGTACCAAAGATTATAGTTAACCCAATTCTGTGCACCTGACATGTATTTTAAAAGGGAAAAAGCAAAGAAAGGGTTATATTCAAAGGTAGAGCACCTAGCTTTCTCTAAGAGGCTCAAACCAACCTTGGTGGTAATGTCAGTGGAGAAAAAGAAGACACAAAAAGGATCGGGCTTTAGGGGAAGGTGGCTAGTTTAGTCAGGGCATGGTAATTGGTGATTTTCTCTGGGTTTTCCAAGTCGATATTTCTAGCATGCTCTTAGATATCTGGTTGAAGCTCAGGGGAGCAATCTGGATAGAGTATAAATTTAGGATCTATCAGTAACTAGGTTTGGTTAAAACCTGAGTGGGAATGGGACAACAGTCATGTTGGCATATTTTAGAATAAATCACTGAAAAGGAAGCATTTTGGGGGAATATGCTAAAAGGAAGAAGTAATCATCCCTCCTGCCCCTTCTCCTGCCCACCACATTGGATGTCATTGTTCAGAGGTTTTAAATCTGAATTTGTGTCCTTGTTCCTGTTATGCCAGAGCATGAATTCTAACCTCCAAGCAACCGTACTTGGGAAGGATGATTGGCAACTTAAATTTGGGCAATGGGGCTTTTAGACTCGGCCAGGAGGGATCCACTCAGGCTTTGTCCAGCTGTGCCCCTTCATTCAGGGCGAGGAGTTCATGGACTAAGGTCCGATGCGCCCTTGTAGCCACAGAGCCCATGCCTCCCCCTTAGACATCACACTCCCAGTACCAAGACCCCAGAATTCCCTGCCCCAAAGGCCAAAGCAGAGGCCACTTCCAGAGCCTGCATCGGCCACTTCTCTGGTTTATCCTCCCAAGCTGCTAATATGGCACCCCTGGGCTTCAAGGTTGACCAGGGGGTGACTGCAAAGGTGTAGAATGTAAAAGAGAAGTTTTACAGTGGATACTTGTTAAGAGAGATTTTATTCGAGCTACTGTAGTAGAGGAGAGAGATTTCAGTCTAGAACTGAGCTCAACTCTGAATGCAGCAAAGACAGCCGAGGATGTCTAGCCAACCAGCCGCATGGGGCCGTCAGTGGATGGGAGGTTACTAAGAGGATAGTAGGGGCAGAAAGCTGTTTGCTAAACTGGCTTTAGGATTCATGCTAGAGGCAGGCCAAGGACTTGGACATCAGGTGTGAGGGGATGAGGAACTTGGTCAGATATCAGGTGCAGGCAGGGGATTATCAGCAAACCAACATGGCAGGATTCTTTGCCGAATCTGGGCTCTGCAGGCTGAGGGCGGGGTGGCCGGCCATGGTGAGGTGTGGCGAGAGGAGGTCTCAGAGGAGCCTGATTAAATTTGGTCAGAGAGGGAGTTTTTGTCAGCACAGAATTTGGACTTGCGGGTTGAGGCGTCCAAGTCTGTGTCACAGGGTCCCTCACGGTGTGGCTCAGAGCTGGGGGTGGAAGGGAAAGGGGTGCAGGCACCCCTGCACTCTAGGTGGGAACTCAGGAACCGGAGAATTCTCAATTTGAGCTTGGCCTTCTAGCCGCAGGTTCCTTTGTAAGACTCTAAAGGCTGATGCCGGCAGGGATGGTGGGCACTCTCAGCTGAGGAACTCAGGAGCTTTAGGAGGCCCCTGGACAGTGGGGACAGGGAGGGGCAAGACCCGGGACAGGCCAGGAGTGGAAGAGGAAGAGAAAATGGTGTCTCACCTGGGGTGGTGCTGAGTGAGTGGAAGGGAAGGTTTGGGGGGTGAGGTGAGGCTGTCAGCAAATGAAGGAGAACATCTCCCTTCTCCTTCCACCCTGTGCCAGGCCCCAAGAATCATGCCTTAGGGCAGAAAACCACGTAGATTTTGAATATGTGTTCTCCACATTTGGTGTGAACTGTGGCTTTGCACGTTTTTAAAAAAAATCCACGAATAAGGTGGAAGGATAAAACACTCAACACTTGTTAGATTGATTTATAGCCGTTGAGTGTTGAGGCATATGGTCCTCGGGACTCTGTATTCCTGCCTCAGGCCCTTCACTGCCAGGAAGGGGCTACAGAGTTACCGACTGGCCTAGAGCACAGGCCCAGTAAGGGACCTTGAGAAATTTCCAGGCCCAGGGGGGCAGAATGAACAGATACTTAATTGAACAGGTATAATTGAGAGAAGGCTCCATGATGCAAAATTGATTAAGGGCAGGCAGAAGGACTCATGAAGAGAGATGGTGGGAGAAGAAGGGAGAATACCAGTCTAGAAGTTAGTATGAGTGTGTTTGGAGTCCAGTGGCCTGCTCCCTGTCCCCCGACTTGGCTGGAACCAGGCAACCAGCAGAGGCTTGTCTATGGCGGGCGCCTAGATGGCCTTTGGTTAGAATTTCACCTGTGGTGATCGGGGTCTTTCCCATGGGCCAGCACCATTCCTTCTCATCTTTAGCTAACCCTCAGAACCTTAGAGAAAATAAGAGACCTGATGGGGTTGTGTGGGTAAGTCGAGAAA
The DNA here is from genome assembly GCF_003265705.2 of Callorhinus ursinus. NCBI lineage: Eukaryota > Metazoa > Chordata > Mammalia > Carnivora > Otariidae > Callorhinus > Callorhinus ursinus. The sequence continues at coordinate 30,812,243 of NW_027397079.1, read as the reverse complement.
ATTCATGTGAAATGGGCTTTTAAAATAGCCATGAACCATGCAAATAATGGATATTAATATATGGTCTAAATTGTTTTCTCCCCAAAGTTTTAGTTTCCTCTATTGGGGTACTCTTTATGGGGTGCACAGTTTTAGGGCAGAATTCTTTTTAAAAACAGGGATTACCTCCGGAGGACATTTTGGGGTAGGGGGCATTTTTGTTTTCCTGATGAAGGCATGTGTCTTCCCGAGTGGGCTGGGTTTAAGCTGGGTAATATTTTGGTGGGTGTGCCTGGGAGTGCCAGGAGCAAGTCATTCAAAAGAATCAGCATTGTAGCAGGGGCCAGTGATCTTTCTGGCTCTTTAGCGTTAGCTGGTCTGAAAATTCTGGTCCCCACCAGGGGTTTTGAGTTCTAGATAAATGACTCCAACTTTGTTAGTAAAGTGGGGTTACTAATACATGTTGCCTTCTGTTTTCACCAGTCTGGGTGGGAATAATAAAAAAAGAACCTATGCCCATGCAGAAGAAAAGGAGTCCATAAACATATCATAAAGTACTGTCGCTCTTCTGCTTGTCTGCCACTTCAAATTACAGCTCCGTAGTTAGCAATCTGGCTTCATTTGCTGGCATTAACTTTATTCCATTTGTATTCCAAGTTGCAATTCCCTTTACAGTGCACTTTAGTGCTTAAGATCTATGTGTCAGCTGTTATTTAAGGGAACAAATAAATTTGTCAATATTCAGTAAACACAAAATCACCCAGAGAAATGAAAGTTTGAATCCAAAGTTGTTAAATACGAGAGGGAGTGAAGATGACTGTGGGCAACTAGTGAGCTCATCGCCTGCAAGTTAGTCACATTTTTTATGGATCACCATGGTGTCATTGAGTTTTATTTCTTTCCGTGTTCCAACTCTTGTTACAGTGGGCAGTGCCCTAGAGTTGGAAAGAGCAAAATAACTCAGTTGTTTCCTGAGTCACACATATAGACATTGTTCAGTATCGTCACTCATTCTAGACCATGATCTCCTCAGTGAAGAACAGTGTGGAACCTTGAACAATGCTGGGGTTAGGGGCACCAACCCCCCGACACAGTCAAAAACCTGGGTCTAACTTTGGACCCCCAAAACTTAACTACTAATAGCCTACTGTTCACTGGAAGCCTTGCTGATAATATAAACCGTTGGTTGACACATAGTTTGTATATTATATGTATGATATACTATATTCTTACAATAAGGTAAGCTAGAAAAAAGACAATGTTATTAAGAAAAACAAAAATACATTTACAGTACTGTATACTGTATTTATTGAAAAAAATCCACATGTAAGTGGACCCATGACATTCAGGTCTGTGTTATGCAAAGGTCAACTGTATTTTAAGTCTGTTATGGTTCTCATTTCAGTATTCTCAAGTGTTAACAATCTGAAGCTGTAGGTTTAGGGGAGGAGCTCACTGGGCAAAATGCCATATTTTTTATTATTTATTTATTTTTTTAATTTTTCTTTTTAGATTTTATTTATTTGAGAGAGAGAGACATAGATAGTGGGAGAGAGCACAAGTGGGGAGGAGAGGGAGAAGCAGGCTCCCTGCAGAGCAAGGAGCCCGATGCGGGACTCGATCCCAGGACCCCAGGATCATGACCTGAGCCGAAGGCAGTCGCTTCACCGACTGAGCCACCCAGGCGCCCATATTTTTTAAATCTTTCCCAGAAAATTTTAGTTTGGAAGAATCTGATTAAAAAAACCTATTTTAGGGGCGCCTGGGTGGCTCAGTTGGTTAAGCGACTGCCTTCGGCTCAGGTCATGATCCTGGAGTCCTGGGATCAAGTCCCATGTCGGGCTCCCTGCTCTGCGGGGAGTCTGCTTCTCCCTCTGACCCTCTTCCCTCTCGTGCTGTCTATCTCTCATTCTCTCTCTCTCAAATAAATAAATAAAAATCTTTAAAAAAAAATAAATAAAAAAAATAAAAAAACCTATTTTAATGTGATTTTGGGTGTATCTGTATGTCTGTGTGTATTATGTATGTATCGTAGGGAAGTAGCTAGGAAATACTTTTTAAGGTAACAAATAATGGGAAATGTTTCTGGAAAGTTAGGTCTTCTTAACTTGCCTCTCTGTTTTTTTTTATTATTATTTTTTTATTATGTTATGTTAATCACCATACATTACATCATTAGCTTTTGATGTAGTGTTCCATGATTCATTGTTTGCATATAACACCCAGTGCTCCATGCAGAACGTGCCCTCTTTAATACCCATCACCAGGCTAACCCATCCCCCATTCCCGCTCCCCTCTAGCACCCTCAGTTTGTTTCTCAGAGTCCATAGTCTCTCATGGTTCGTCTCCCGTTCCAATTCCCCCCACTTCATTCTTCCCTTCCTGTTATCTTCTTCTTCTTTATTTTAACATATAATGTATTATTTGTTTCAGAGGTACAGATCTGTGATTCAACAGTCTTGCACAATTCACAGCGCTCACCATAGCATGTACCCTCCCCAATGTCTATCACCCAGCCACCCAATCCCTCCCACCCCCCACCACTCCAGCAACCCTCAGTTTGTTTCCTGAGATTAAGAATTCCTCATATCAGTGAGGTCATATGATACATGTCTTTCTCTGATTGACATTTCGCTCAGCATAATACCCTCCAGTTCCATCCATGTCGTTGCAAATGGCATAATTTGCTTCTCTGTTAAAGAGGCATTCCCCCACTTTTAAAGATGACCCCACTCCTACAAACTAAACAGAATTCAGATGGATGTACGAGAACCTCACACTCATTTAAAAAAAAGCTGTGTTCTTTTCCCCCACCTTTTTAAACAAAGATTTTATTTATTTATATTATTTTTACATATATTTTTATCATGTTCAGTTAGCTGTGTTTTTTTTTAGAGCATGAATATAAATAAATGTTTCTTGCTTAGATTCTGCAGGCTTCTTTTACCACCATAGATTGCATATGGAAGGGACCCTGTGATCTTCTTCCCTTCCTTCCAACATTGAGGTTCCAGTAGCAACTTGGCTGAAGGTATAATGAGCTGGTAAGCTCTCATCTCCTAGTTATAATGAATGAAGGGCTCATGGCTCATAATTGGTACTAGTTTCAAGTCCTATTCATATTATCAATACAATCTGAGCAGACCTAGAAACTGGCCACAGAAAGGTCTACACATGGCCATTTTTAGTGCCTGTTACACTTTACTGATGTGGATGAGCAGAGATGAAACCCAGGCCCTCTCCATTCTCCAAAGCACAGGAGGCAGGCGTTGTGTCTTGCTGCTTCCCTGCTCTGCATTTTGGGTCTTTGCTGTGGCACACCCAGGGTGAGGCAAAGAAAGAATCACGCATGTGCCATATAGCAGCAGCGGACAGCCCCTGAGGTCTGAGTCACTCCCTCAAGACACCTGTGCCTGCCCCCCCCAATTCTAGACCCACTTTTGTTTTAATCATACCCCTCCAATTTTTTTTTAAAGATTTTATTTATTTGTCAGAGAGAGACAGAGAGCAAGAGAGCACAAGCAGGGGGAGTGGCAGGTAGAGGGAGAAACAGTCTCCCCGCTGAGCAAGGAGTCCGTTGTGGGATTCGATCCCAGGACCCTGGGATCATGACCTGAGCCGAAGGCACAAGCTTAACTGACTGAGCCACCCAGGCGTCCGCATACCCCTCCAATCTTAATCTTACATCTTGATCCCTCGTCTGACTCCTGTGGATTGGACTCTAGTTCTTCCTATCCCAGGCAAACGACCTGGATTTTTGTTCTGCCTTCAGTGGAAACTTTCCATTCTAACTCAAGTGGGTGGGTTCCTGTTCCCATCCTTGACCAGTTGACCAGCAACCACTTCATGCAATAAATTGCTTTTCTCCTCAAATTCGCTTCTCTTTCATGTCTTCACATTTGTCTGTTAACCTTTCTGACCACTTAACTCTATATGCCATTACATAGCAGGTGTGTAGATGAGCATTCTTTTTGATGCTAAAGGGCAAATATAGCAAATGCTAAGTAAATGAATACATAACCACTTTTATATGTTAGTCTTCCATTCCTGATCATTGAGAATAAAAGCCTGGTATCAAGACAGTCATACTTTGTTCAGCAACTTCTCTGTGCTCAGTATATGTCCTCCAACATAATTTTATTCAGTCTTTAATTGTTTAAAAGCCTTTCTTGATTAATTGATTTCTCATTGATGTACTGTTGGCACCAAAGAGTATATATTTATTTGAGAGAGTGTGCATGAGCATGAAATAATTAATTGTTATGAATTCTACCAGAGAATATGTTTTATTCCATTGGAAGCATTTATTTGGGCCTTTTTCTCCCCCCAGTGAAGGGTGGCAGATGGATTTTTTTTTTTTTGGCCATTTCCTTATATTTAAAAACTCAAATCAGGGGCCACAGAATCTTCAGTGTCAGAAACACTTTAGAAATTTGGTGTTACATATTGCGGTATTGTCTTAATTGTTTCTCGGTTATAGAAATGACGTCTTCCTGATTGAGTCTCCATCCACGCTGTCAGGAAACATCTGTTCACCACATCCATCACTTCTGTCTGCACATGATCATGTTTCAAAGGTTTCTCAATTAATCCTGTGGAAGCTAGAATCACTCATAATTATAATCCTGTTATGCCTTCTTTATTTCTTGATGTGCTGGTTAATTCATGTCCATCCTGCAGTGGTCTGTAGCATAGTGCTATTATCAGCTGTTTTGTCTTTAAAAGCCTCTTGTCTACCATTTTGACTGTGATTGATTCACTGCACTTTGTTGAAATCGATCATTTTGGATGAAAAAAAAAATCTATCCTGCATATTTATTCTGGCAACTTCTGCATGATTTCACTTTTTTTTCAGTGCACCATTCTGCCAGGCTGGTTGCTTTCCCCTTTTTGGCTTTCTTTCTCTCGCTCTTTTCTTTTTTATAAGAATTGTCGATTGCTTTCTTTCCTTTTTAAAAAATTTTATTTATTTATTTATTTAAAAGAGAGAGATAATGAGAGCAGGAACACAAGCAGGGGGAGTGGGAGGGGGAGAAGCAGGCTTCCCGCCAAGCAGGGAGCCCCATGTGGGGCTTGATCCCAGGACCCCGGGATCATGACCTGAGCCGAAGGCAGATGCTTAACGACTGCGCCACCCAGGCCCCCATATCTCTTTATTTCACCTGCCCTCTCTTAGACAACACTTCTGGGAAGAAAAACCAATTGCCAGAGGCAGTGGAATAAATTCTCCCTTTAGAACCAGGCTAGACACTACTCCCATTTCTCTTAACATAAAATCAGAAAGAGGGTCCCTCTCCTTGGTGCTCCTCTCCCTGAGCAGTTTCTAGGGTGAATGAGTCACGATTGACTGCCAGGCACTTTGCCAACACTGTGACATGCTTCTTTGTAGCTTCAGACTTCTCTGTATTCTAATCTTACCAGGTAGACTCCAAGTTGGACACTAAAATTCTTTTGCACGTACTAATATTTTCTTTTCTTCTTCTAGGCACTGACTTTAATATAGATAGCTTACCTCTGCCTCGGAAAGCCCATCATGACTGGGCCCTTTTTCATGAAGAGTCTCCAAAAAACAATTATAAGCTCTTCCACAAGCCAGTCATTACCTTGTTCAACTACACTGCCACGTTCAGCCGGCATTCCCACTTGCCCCTGACCACCCAGTACTTGGAGGGTGTAGAAGTCCTGAAGTCACGCCGATACCTGGTCCCTTTGAGGTCCAAAAACAACCTTCGAAGAAGACTTGCTCCACTGGTGTACGTCCAGTCAGACTGTGACACACCGTCAGACAGGGACAGCTATGTTCGAGAGCTGATGACTTACATCGAGGTCGATTCCTATGGTGAGTGTTTACGAAACAAAGATCTCCCTCAGCAGCTGAAAAATCCAGCCTCTATGGATGCCGATGGCTTTTATAGGATCATCGCACAGTATAAGTTTATTCTTGCCTTTGAGAACGCAGTGTGTGATGACTACATCACTGAGAAGTTCTGGAGACCTCTGAAACTGGGGGTGGTCCCTGTGTATTATGGATCCCCCAGCATTGCAGACTGGCTCCCGAGTAATAGAAGTGCTATTCTCGTATCAGAATTTGCTCACCCTAGAGAACTAGCAAGTTACATCAGACAACTGGATCATGATGACAGACTATACGAGGCCTACATAGAATGGAAGCTGAAGGGTGAGGTCTCTAATCCGCGACTTCTTACAGCACTCAGGGAACGGAAATGGGGAGTGCAAGATGTCCACCAGGACAACTACATCGATGCATTTGAGTGTATGGTGTGCAGCAAGGTGTGGGATAATATCCGGCTTCTGGAAAAGGTGAGCAAATGGAGGTTTGGCAGAGAGGCGCTAGGAGGGCCATCTTGATGGTCTCTGCCATTTTGCATCCTTTGTCACAGTCTCTTCACACAAGTCTTCATTCCCATTAGAGAAGCCAGGCACTGCAGGGAGATGAATATTCCATTACTTTCCTTGGAGGACTGTCATGAAGTTTATGAGTCATGTTCTTCTTCCTGAAGGCCTTAACCTTCCCTTTATTGTTTCTTCTGGAGGACATCGTGCTGCAGGTGCTTGCTGGGCAGTAATAGAAGCAGGCTGCAGAAGAGGGAAGAAAGCCAAAAAAATTAAAAATTTGGGAGTTCTGAATCTCATCCACATGGTCAGTCCTTTAACTTTTCCATCACTGCTCTGTTTTCTACCAGACCCTTACAAGCTTGCCTCATAGGTGCTTCTTTGAAACTTATTTTCAGGGGCCCTGGTGGCTCAGTCAGTTAAGCATCTGCCTTCGGCTCAGGTCATGATCCCAGGGTCCCAGGATCGAGCCCCACATCTGGCTCCCTGCTCAGTGGGGAGCCTGCTTCTTCCTCTCCCTCTGCTATTCCCCCTGCTTGTTCTTTCTCTCTGTCAAATAAATAAATAAAATCTAAAAAAAAAAAAGAAACTTATTTTCATTTCATGTATGCAATCAATTAACATCTCTCTCTCTCTCATCCCTGCTCTTTATCTTTCTGGCACACACATGCTTATTAATATAGAGAAAATGTTCAAATAATGATGGATAATCCTTAAAAGATTTCTTTTTCGTAAGGTATTCTAAAGAAATTTCTGGGTCTCTGGGTGGCTCAGTTGGTTAAGCGTCTGACTCTTGATCTCCATTCAGATCTTGATCTCAGGGTCATGAGTTCAAGCCCTGCGTTGGAGCCTGCTTAAGAAAAAATAAAAATAAATTTCTTAGTAATGCCTTCAAATTTCTTGATGCTCTTAACATTTGGTTATTTGCTTCCTTTACTTATTTTTACCAGGAATGGCCCCACTTTGTATATGACTAAATTTGTTAAAAGGTAATTTACTGAAAGAAAAAGGAAGATTAGTTTCAATTACTTTTGAAATTAAAAAAAAAAATGAGATTGCCCACATATACTACTTGGCCATCACCTATCATTCCCTTGCCTGACTTCCATATACACATAACATTTATCTAAATTCTCTGAAGACAAATAATTTTTGCTAAATACTGAAATGTTGATTTTGGCTAGCATATTAATTTCAGGTCAGACATAAGCCTATACAGTATGTGGAATTATTTTTGTGTATTGTATGTATACTGTATAAGGCTTTCATATTCTAAATATGTGTATGTTTAGACAAGTTAAAAATGTTTGCAAGATCATTTCCCTCATTTTATTATAAAAATTTAAATTATTTTATCTGGTTTTATATAACAAATTTTTACTCATAAAATCATTTATTTTAAGCCAAGTATCTTGGTCAGCAGCACGAACACTAAATATTATATCATTTTTCTCAGACATCCTGATTTCCAGTGACTTCCTTTTTAACCTAATGTATAAGGCCACATTACAGCATAAACCAAAATCCACACACTGCAAAAAACATGAGAGAAAGTAGAGACCACGTTAATTGCCCATGGTATCCCAATTATTTCTTCTGAAAATCTATCAAAGCAGAAAACAGAACTTCTGACGGTGATGATTTGCCCGGGCTACTTATCACGATCCTTGCCAGGCTTGGGGATTATAGTCACAGAAAACCAGAGAACTACACAAACCCTAACTGCCTCTGCACCGCACGGACGCCCTATTGGAATGATTGCTGGGGACTGGAAAAGAGTGTACAACAACACCGGTAGCTAGCTTTTAAAAATCATAGGAGAATACATATATTCCTGCATTTCCAACAGAGACAGCTAACTATGGTGTTTCAGAGTGCCTGAAGGTGCTGAAGGTGGTGTGATTGAATGTCCTTCTCTTTGGAGTCTTTGAAGAGAAGTAGACGGAGTAGGTTGTCCTCTGGCAAGCTCTTATTCCTCCCAGAAGGGTGGTGAGTGAAGATGATTAAAAGGCTTTGCTTGCATTTCAATGATTGTGCTACAATTCTTAAATGCTAATGTGCTCATTATTGAAAAGCAGAACAAAATATACGGTGGAAGTAAATTAAAGGGTTTTTGACCAGTCCTTTTCACTTGCATTTATTCATTTGTTTTACAAGCTGTGTTACAACTTACATATGGCATGCCTTAAAGTAAGCTACTTATATGTTTCTTCACTTTTTCTCTTTCAGCCAAAGTAGAGCTAAAAGAAATAATTTGATTTCCTCTAACTCCGATTATTTTTTATCTTGTGGTTGATAATAACTTAATCATTGTACTTGGATGTAGAAAATAAGATAAGATAAGATAAGATAAGAATATTGAATGCATTTCCCCTTTTGCTACTCTGCTCCTCCCCTGCTCTCCCTCCACACAGACCCAGTGAATTATCTACTGCTGTGTAAACAATATTGTCACAAACTTAGTGGCTTAAAACAACCCACATTTGTCATCTCACAGTCTCTGTGGGTTAGTTCATGGCTTAGGTGGGTCTCGTGGAAGCCTGGTATCAATGTATCAGTCAGGGCTGGGTGTTCATCTGGAGGCTCAACTGGGGACGGGTCTGTTTCTAAACTCACATGCTTGTTGGCAGATTCAGTTTCTTGAGGCTGTAGGACTGAGGGCTTCAGTTTCTTGCTGGCTGGAGGCTGGAGGCTGCCCTTGGCCCTTAGAGGCCATTCACAGTTCCTTGGTATATTGGCTTTGCCACCCTGGCTGCCTGCTTCCTCAAAGCCAGCAAGGGAGTGAGAGTGCTACAATGGGTGTGTATGTGATCATGTATACATAATCACATACATTCTCTCACCTTTGCTGTATTTTATGGCTTGGAAGCTAGTGACAGATACCATGCATAAGGGCATGAATACCAGGAGGCAGGAATCCTGGGGGCCATCTGCAGGCTGTCCACTGCACCTATTGAATCCAAGTAGGCCTGTACTCTGTGTTGTATACTTTATTTATGTAGGGGAAAGTCTTTCAATATTGAATGAATTAATTTAGTCAGTTAAAGAATATTTACTGATGAATGATCCTGTCCTCAAAAAGGCTATCATAGGAGATATAATGTGGAATCATCACAGATATAACTTCACAGAATTGGGATAAACTTTTAAAAAATTAGCTTTGAGGTATAATTGATGTATAATAAGCTGCACATATTTAAAGTGTATGGTTGGTTAATTGTGACATATACCTGTGAAACCATCACCACAATCAAGATAACAAACATTTCTGTCCTCCTTAAGAGTTTCCCCACGTCCTTTTTTAATCCATCTCTCTGAACCCTTCCTTAGGCAAGCCTACATCTGCTTTTTGTCACTTTTGACAAAGAAGCTAAGTCAGTTTTCTAGAATTCTAATAAATGGAATCATGTAATGATTCTCTTTTGTGCCTGGCTTCTCTCACTCCATATGATAATGTTGACATTCATCCACAACATTGTGTGTATCAGTAGTTTCTCTTTATTGTTGTAGTTTGCACATACCAAAATGTCCTTATCCATTCACCTGTTGATGGACATCTGAGTTATTTCCAGGTTCTGGCTGTTACAAATAAAGCTGCTATGACACTTATGTACAAGTCTTTGTATGGACCTAAGCTTTCATACCTCTTCTGTAAATACCTATGAACGAAATGGCTAGGTCATATAGTAGATGTATGTTTCACATTTTGAGGAATTATCAAACTGTTTTCCAGAGTTGCTCTATCTTACCTTCCCACCAGCATTGTATGAGATTTCCATTCATTAACAGTTGGTGTGGTCAGTCTTTTAGTTTTTACCATTAGGGTGGGAGCATACTGGTATCTCACTGTGAGTTAATTTGTGTTTCTCTAGTAACTAATGATTTTGAGTATCTTTTAATGACTTATTTGCCATCAATGTCTTCTCTGGGGATATGTCTCTTCAAATCTTTGCTCATTTAAAAAAAAATTTAGTTGTTAATCTTGAGTTGTAAGAATCCTTTATACAACAAATGTTTTCTTCCAGTTTTGGGATTGTTTTTCCATTTTCTTTTTTTAGATTTTATTTATTTATTTGAGAGAGAGAGAGCACAAGCAGGGGGAACGGCAGAGGGAGAGGAAGAAGCAGGCTCCCTCTGAGCAGGGAGCCTGACATGGGACTCGATCCCAGGACTCTGGGATCATGACCTGAGCTGAAGGCAGATACTTAACCAACTAAACCACCCAGGCACTTTGTTTTCCATTTTCTTAGCAGTCTCTTTTGAAGTGTATAGTTTTTAATTTTGATGAAGTCCAGCTCATCATTTTTTTCTTTTATCATTTGTGTTTTTTGTGTCCTTTTAAAAATCTTTGTGTAACCCAGGGTCACTAAGATATGCTTCTATTTTATTCTAGAAATTTTGTCCAGCAAGACACTTAGGTCTATAGCCAACTTACAGTTAATTTTTGTAATGCAGCATGGTGTCAGAGTTGAGGTTTGTTTATTTGGATATCCAATAGTATTGGCACCATTTGTTGGAAAGATTATTTTTTCATGATTGAATTACCTTGGCTTTTTTTCAAAACTCAATTGGCCTTATCTATGGGTTAATTTCTAGAGTGGTAAATATGCCTATATTTAAGTACTGTAGCTTCATAATAAGTCTTGAAATGAGATAGTGTCAACTTCGTTCTTTTTCAAAATTATTTTCACCATTTTAGGTCTTTTGCTTTTCCATATAAATTTTAGAGTCAGTTTGCCAATTTATATGAGAATGCTTAATAGCATTTTCATTGGGATTGCGTTGAGTGTATGTATTAATTTGGTGGAGAACTGACAATATTGAGACATTTAATCCATAAGAATGATAGATCTGTCCATTTATTTAGGTCTTCTTTAATTTTTCTAGACATTACTTTGTAGTTTGTTGTGTACAGGTTTTTTTTTTTTTTATAACCCTTTGGTCAAATTTATCCCTAAGTAGTTCACATTTTTTGATACTATAGCAAATGCTATTTTTAAAAAACTGTATTTTCTGATTATTTGCTGCTAGTACATAGAAGTAAAATTGATTTTATATGTTGACTTCATGGACTACAACCTTGTTAATTACACTGATTAATTCAGTATCTTTTTTATAGATTTCTTAGGATTTCTTTTACATAAATGATCATATCATTTACAAAAAAAAAGATGATTTTACCCGGACTTCCAATCTATTTGCCTTTAATGTCTTCTCTTTTTTTCCCCTTACTGCACTAAGACCTTCATTACAATTTTGAATAGTACTGTTGGGACCATATGTCTTCGTCTTGTTCCCTGTCATAGAGAGAAAATATTGTTTTTCATTATTGTTTATGATGTTAACTGTAGGATTTTGGTTGATGCCCTTTATCAAATTGAGAAAATTTCCTTCTGTTCTTACTTTTATGAGGATTTTTATCATGAGTGATGTGGAATTTGTCAAATGATTTTCTCTATCCATTGAGACGATCATATGGTTTTTCTTTTTTAGTTTATTTAATGGTGAGTTATAGTGATGATTTTTGAAGGTTAAACAGACTTGCTTTCCTGAGATAAACTTCACTTGGTTATAATGTATTATCCTTCTTATTTATTGTTGGAATTGAATTGCTAAAATTTTTGCTAGGAATTTTTGCGTCTACATTCATGAGGTATACAGTTCCATCTTTTTCTCCTAATGCCTTGGCTAGTTTTCTTACATGGTAATGCTGGTCTCACGTTCCCTTTTCTTGTGTTTTCTTTTTCTTTTTTTTTTTTAAGATTTTATTTATTTATTTGACAGAGACACAGTGAGACAGGGAACACAAGCAGGGGGAGTGGGAGAGGGAGAAGCAGGCTTCCTGCAGAGCAGGGAGCCTGATGTGGGGCTCCATCCCAGAACCCTGGGATCATGACCTGAGCCAAAGGCAGACGCTTAACGACTGAGCCACCCAGGAACTCCTTTTCTTGTGTGTTCCGAAAGAGTTTGTGTAGAATTAGTATTATTTTTTCCTTACATATTTTGTTAGATTTCCCAGTCAGTCATCAATCCGTAGTTCTTTGTTTTGTGGGAAAGTTTTTAAGTATAAATTGAATTGTTTTTAATAGATATAAAGCTGTTCCTCTTATTCATTTCTTTTTTTAAAAAAAGATTTTGTTTATTTATTTATTTGACAGAGACACAGCAAGAGAGCAAGGGGAATGGGAGAGGGAGAAGCAGGCTTCCCACTGAGCAGGGATCCCGATGGAGGGCTCAATCCCAGGACCTGGGATCGTGACCTGAGCCAAAGGCAGACGCTTAATGACTGAGCCACCCAGGCTCCCCTTATTCATTTCTTTTTGAGTGAACTTTGGTAGATTGTGTCTTCGAAGGAATATTTTTTTCATTTTATTCAAGCTGTGAAATTGACTGGCATACCATTATTAGTATTCCTTTATTCTTTTAATGTCTGTAGTGTCTATATGTCACCTCCATCATGTCTGATATTAATTTGTGTCTTTTTTATGATTAATCTAAATAGAAGTTTATCCATTTCATTGATCTATTCAAATAATTAGCTTTTGATTTCATCATTTTTTATTTTGCTTTATATCTTAATGATTTCTGTTCTTTATTATTTTAATTATTCTTAATTTGGGCTTAATTTGCTCTTTTCAAATTTAAGGTAGACACTGGGTCATTGATTTTAAGCCTTTATACTTTTATAATATACGTATTTAATGCTATAAAATTCCCTCTAATCACTGCTTGAGCTACCTCCTACAAATTTAGATTACTACATTAATGTTAATTCAGTTTAAAATATTTTCAGTTTTCTGTTCTGCTCCTAATCTTTCTTCTGGGCAACTGATGGAGGTCCTTGGGAAAGAGCTTTAGAGTGGGTTTGAACTCTTCTTTTGTGTTCTGGGGCTCCTAGGGATTCCAAACCAGCATAGTAGCCCATACTTCACCTTTAAGAATTTGTTAAAAATTTAACTCACTTCTTACTACCTATTTGTATGATGACCACCTCTTTCTCCTGTGTTCTGTCAAAGGTTAAACAGATCATGTATCCATCTTTCTTTAGAGGGTCTTGTCACTATGGAATTCAGTTTACTTGGTTGCTGTGTGATTTCAGTTCCCTGATGGGCTCAAGGAAATTTATGAATTTATAGTTTATTTGACTTTGTCCTTATTGTTAAAATAAGAGCCATGTCCTCTTTGGAAGCAAAATATTTGTTAATCATACTTTAGAAACAGCTTGTTTTTCTGCCCAGAACCGCAGCTGGAAAGTCCATTTGGGATGCTGAAATTTACTTACTTCTAAAATGTCATAACTATTTCATCAAACACACTTCCTTCAGGTTGTACTATGAAATATTTCTACAAGAACACTAGAGTTAAGTGTCCATTTCATAAGATTCTTTTCTTTGTGATATCACCTCAGATGTAACTTTGTCGTACACTGTTGAATGGACTCTGGAGTGGGCAGGCAAGGAAACAGAGTATTATTACTGGCTTTCTCATATAAACAGTTATGCAAGGTCAGGGTTGGGAAGGCCGTCCAACAGTATGTGGTCAGAATGGCTACCAGCTGACTGGTGATTCAAGTATCATGAACAAGTCATCTGCTAATGATCTTGGAACATTTCCAGTGTTGGCAATTTCATTATTTTTTAAGGCAGCCCATTTTATCTTCTGTTAGTTTTGACATTTATATTGTTCTTTGTTTTGAACACTTTCCCTTCTCTAGTCCATTCTTAGCTACCAGCTTCTGACTCTTTAGTTCAATGGGTTATAGGCTTGCATCTGTACCTATCGGTCAATAAATGTGAGCAATGGCTTCTCAAAAGTTGTTTCATGGTAATCACTTTGGGTTCTCCTTACTTGATTCTGTTCTACTCTTGCTCTAAATACAATTTCTACCTAGCCATGAACTCTGGCTAAAGTAACCCCAGTTTGAGCCTACTTCTGGTTTTTTGAAAAAAAATTTTTTTGTATTATTTTATATTATTGTTTAGACTTCCCAGATTTTTAGTCTTAGCATTTCTTAGTGGTTTGCTATTTGGATTTGTGTTCTGCACTCAGTGTTGTCTTGGTAAAGAAACTGTGCTCTAGTTCCAGGCCCTTGGAAGCCAAACTCCATGATCGTTTGTCAGTGGTCCCTAAGAGCAGGGAGGATTTGAGCAAAACTGTATCCTTGTCCCTCTTCCAAGAGGGATGTTAATTCATTCTTCTACTTAGAGTCCCTTCAGATGCTTGAAGAAAGCTTTATATGCATTCTAGTCATCTCTTTTTCAGGCTACACCTTAATATCTTCTAATATGCTTCTAATGGGAGGTTTAACAAAGAGAGAATATGTTGATCCAACCGTAGGTTGGTACCCAAATTATTGTATTTCCAAATTGATTTTTCTCCTCTGCTTTCTAAATTCCTGATGGGTAAAGATTCTAATTATTACAAATCTAACACATTATAAGCCCTATTATCTTCGAGTTAAATTTTTTAGAAGATATATATGCACAAACTTAAACTATTAAATAATTCTGCAAAGTTAGTTTAAAAAAGAGCAGTCTTTTATTTTCCCCTTCCCCCCTCCCCAGTGGCAATCTCTTACCACCACATTTAGCTAATTATTTTGGTATTTATTCATTGTTTCTAAATAACATGCTTATACACTCATTTTTTTTTTGATGTTCAGTGTTTATGTGATCATGATTGTGCACCTGCTATTCTGAGATGAACCATGTAGTGTACTGTGATTTGTTTCCCTCGCCTGGACAGCTTTTTGTTTCCCTCTCATTTGCCTTCTTGTTTGATTATTTTTATATGTACGTATCACTCAGTCAATCCTTGTTGATTGTTTAACTCTCCTCTGAAGATGTTCAGATCTACCAGACATCCAATTCATTCATCTTGTTGAAGAAATCGCTCACAGAGCCTTCTGAGCCTCCCCAGCATGCTGGCTGCCCTCGCCACCTCGCGTGGAGCACCAGCCTGAGCGCTCCCCTCCCCAGCACGTGGGGATTATCCTTTCTTATCTTTTTCTGACACATCTCTTGCATGCTTGTCTCCCTTTTCCTTAGTTCTGCTCTTTTGTTTGATCCTACCCTCGTACAGCTTCCTGAGAAGGGATACATGAGGATGTCTGAAATATCTTCATTCTACTCTAACATTTAAGCAATAGTTTAGCTGAGTGTAAACTATCCATTTTTCCTAGAATTTGGAGGCATTTTGCATCGCCTTCTAAAAGACTTTTAATTTTGGAATGATTTTAGATTGACAGAAGAGTTACAAAGATAGTACAGAGTTCCTGTTCACCCCGCACCTGGCCTTCCCTATTGTTAACATTGTACATCACCATGGTACGTTTGTCAAAACTTAAGAAATTAATGTTGACCCACTGCTCTTAACTGACCTGCACACTTTAGTCATATTTCACCAGTTTTTCCACTAAAATCCTTTGTTATCTTTTGTTCCAGGATCAAATCCAGGATACCAAATTGAAATTAGCTCTCATGTCTCCCTAGTCTCCTCCAAACTGTGATCAGCTATTCAGTTTCCTTATTTTTAAGAACTTTGATACTTTGGAAGAGCAATATTTTTGTAGACTATCCCTCCATGGATTTGTCTGATGTCTTCTCATGTTAAAATGTAGGTTATGGATTTGGGGGAATATGACTGCAGGGTGAAAGGGCCCTTCTCTTCACACCGTATCAGGGGACACATCATATCAATGTGACTTATTACTGATGATGTTAACTTTGATCATTTGGTTAAGGTGGTATTTGCTAGGTTTTCTCTGTGAGTTTACTAGTTTTCCCTTTCTATTAAGTGAGTCACTAAGTCCAGGCCATGCTCAAAGGGAGAGGAATTAAGCTCCACCTCCTTGAGAGCAGAATTATCAAACAATTTGTGGACCTATGTCTAACGAATAAATATTTGGGGCGAGGTATTTTGAGGCTATGCAAGTATGCTTTTTTTCCTTAAAGCTTTCCCCACTAATGTTCACATTCATCAGTCTTACCATTGCTTTTTAACTTCCAGTGTTAATGTCAAGAGATCTAAAACCATCCTAACTGCCAATCCTCAGAATTAGACGTCTCCTTTCATGGAGATTGTAGAATCTCTTCCTTCTTTCCTGTGTTCTGGAATTTGGTAAAAATGTTTAGCAGGCGACTGTTTGTGTCACTATGGAGTGAAGATATTTGCTTTAAAAGGAAAAGTATATGTTGGGTTCTGTTATTTTGAGACAGGAACCCAGGACTTGTGCTTTCTTATATATTTAATTCTTTTTTCCTTTCTCTCAACACAGGGTTTACCACCCAAAAGGTGGAAGGCTGACGTGACACACCTGAGTTGCCCGGAGCCTGCGGTGTTTGCTTTCTCATCTCTGGCTCCACGTTGGAGCTCTTTGCGGGACATGTGGATACCAAGCTTTGAGCAATCCAAGAAAGAAGCCCAGGCACTAAGGTGGCTGGTTGATAGGAATAAAAATTTTTCAGCTCAAGAGTTTTGGGCCCTGGTATTCAAGGACTAATTTCTACAAGTGTCAGAATGATATAGACTAGAGCTCTCCTGAGGTTTATTTTCTAGGTTGCCTTAATACATGACTATCATAGCTACTTTGTTGACCCTCCTTTAGGATAAGAAGTACTTGCTGCAGTACTCATAATGAGCCCTCTCAGATAATGGATGTGAATTGCCCTTAGGGGTCACCTCTATATTTTTTATACTAAAAAAGTAAGTATTTCTTATGGTCACCTTCCATTTACATGTCTGGACCCATGTACCTGCCCCCTTTTGTGGAAATTCGGCTAATGTGGAGTGAGTGCTTCCCTCCCTGCAAGCGAGGCAGAGGGCGGAGCTGTGGATTCTTGATACTCACCTCACTGTCTGCAGTTTATTAGTATTTGGCAAGCCCAGTGTCCTGATGCTGAGCACGAACGTGAAATGCATTAGAACTTGGCAATGAGAGATTCCATCTGTTGGTTTCCAGGGATGTAAGTGAGTAATAAAAGCTGTGTGAATTTTATCCGCTTTTTCTCTTCAAGTCAGAAGAACGTATGTCTGTCTGCCTTCTTACTCTTACTACCTCTCTTTCTTCTTTTCATCTTGCCCTGCCTCCTCCCCCCCTTTCCCCCCACCGAAGTAGAATGTCTTATGAAGATGAGCCTCCTCCTTGTGTGTTTTGAACAGTGAGATGTTCCCCATGGTCCCTTATCCTGCAGAACAGAGTAATAATCCTGTGATCCAGGCCGGACACCCTGTACCGTCCAATCAATGTGAGAGTGGAAGTGAATGGCCCCCAGGAACTCTGGTTGTGTTGTGTAGGATGATGTACAGCCTGTAATAGTGGGCAGCCCATTCTGGTGGGTGAGCATTCCCTGTCATTTCTGATCCTGTCACAGAGAAGTTTCGGCTGTCCTGTCGGGAGCATCCACTGGAGCTCCGTAAAAGACAAGGAGACAACACTGGCTCGCGTTTTCTTCCCATGTGGGGGTGGGGAGGCTTTTAGAGGATCCTAAAGCCTGTTGCTAGCGGACGTATCCTGGCTTTGGTGCTCTTTATTGTGGAAAGACGTCAGCTCCCGAGGACCGGAAGAGTCCCTGATTCTCATGTCCCCGATGTGGCGTGTGGATGAAACTTAGGACAGCTCCCATGGTGCCAGCTACCCCTTTCCCCCAGGCCAGTGCCTTCATGTACCAGCCATGCGCAATCTCTTCCATGAGGAGAGCTCTCCCTGGCTGTGCAGGGGGAATGAGGACTGAAACCAGTACATTCACTCAGGAACAAGAAAGGTCACATTGCTGGGTGGGAGAAGGTTCAATGACTGCATTTTTCTCAATCCCAGCACTGCCATTAACTGAATATGATTTAGTACAACTCTCTTAACCTCCCTGGGCCTTAGTTTTTGCACCTACAAAGAAGCGATTGGGCTGGTCATTGAAGTTCTTCTCTGAGTAATGTTCTTTATTTATCAAAATTAAGAAGTTTAATTTTGTAGAACTTTTTACTCAGGCAGTAGCAAGTCATTTAGAGCCACTGCATGGTTTTCAAGGGAAGAAAGCTCTTTGGAGGAAGAAGCATACTTCTTGGGTAGTATTAGGGATAGAAAGTAGGTTATCTCTGCCATTTTTTTCCTGATGATATCCAAAGCGAAAGCATTGGAAAGGGGGAGTGTTTGTTACAGACCAGATTTTAAATTGTATATTAAATGAGTTTTGTGGTCGTACTCTTAGTAAAAAGCCCAGGATGTGATGTGTGCATTTGGTGAGGTATTATCTGAGAGATATTTAGTTCTCTGCAAATGCCTTAAACAAATACCCAGTGCTCATGTCCACAATAGCCAAACTGTGGAAAGAGCCAAGATGTCCATCGACAGATGAATGGATAAAGAAGATATGGCATATATACACAATGGAATATTATGCAGCCATCAAAAGGAATGAGATCTTGCCATTTGCAACGACGTGGATGGAACTGGAGGGTGTTATGCTGAGTGAAATAAGTCAATCAGAGAAAGACATGTATCATATGACCTCACTGATAAGAGGAATTCTTAATCTCAGGAAACAAACTGAGGGTTGCTGGAGTGGTGGGGGGTGGGAGGGATTGGGTGGCTGGGTGATAGACATTGGGGAGGGTATGTGCTATGGTGAGCACTGTGAATTGTACAAGACTGATGAATCACGGATCTGTACTTCTGAAACAAATAATGCAATATATGTTAAGAAAAAAAAAAGAAGAAGAAGATAGCAGGAGGGGAAGAATGAAGGGGAGTAAGTCGGAGGGGGAGACGAACCATTAGAGACGATGGATTCTGAAAAACAAACTGAGGGTTCTAGAGGGGAGGGGGGTGGGGGGATGGGTTAGCTTGGTGATGGGTATTAAAGAGGGCACATTCTGCGTGGAGCACTGGGTGTTATGCGCAAACAATGAATCATGGAACACTACATCAAAAACTAATGATGTAATGTATGGTGATTAACATAACAATAAAAAATTATTAAAAAAACATTAACATGTAAAAAAAATACCCAGTGCTCATATGCTGCACGTATGTTTTAAGCCTCAATATTGCATGTGGTTTTGTTCTATCTTGGTTCTTCATCAAGACTCCATAGACAAAATTCTGCCTAAACTTTTCTGAAGTATGTAGCCCTGAACAAATTTAGAGAAATGAAATAATTGATTGTTTAATGGGGCATAAACATCTTGTAGGGGAAGAGGATGGAGGAGAGGGAATTCCGTGGGATTGAAAATGAGGTGTGTTTCAGAGAAAATAAATTAAAAGTTCTTTGGGACTCTTTGAGTACCTGTAGATTTGAGACTTTAATTATTGATATATATATTTTTTTTGTTTAGCACGAGTCTTCTGTAATAGGATTTGTATTAATAAGATGGTACCCTCGTCTGTGATAATTTCTGTCATGGAGTTAGGCATGGCCCCACTGTAGCAGGATTCTTATCTGCAAATGGAGACCTGTGCGGTTTTGAGTTCCATGTAAGTCCCCTCAGTGACATTGTATCTGTTGATCCCATCAGACCATACCTTTCTCTTTACCTCACTGTCTCCATTTGTGAACTATGATTAAGAGGGAGTCCTCTCTCACTGGGCTGCTGTGAGAAATGGCTCATGGCTGTGAAGGACTTGGTATGATGCAACATTCTGTTTAGGGCGTCAGTGCGTTTTGCTTGGATTGTGCTCAGAGACTGATTTTCTAAGTGATATGACAAGGTGGATAGAAACCTTTTCAGAAATGTTGAAGAAAGGGCTCACTAATGCTAGTCAATAGTCTTCAGATCTTCACCTGAAAATGAGGTAACTTTGACCATTGATCACGTAGCAATTATAAAATTCCAGAACCTGATCGTGGACTGGCTTCTTTGTTGCTATTAAGAGCTACAGTCCAGTAACTAGAGTATCAGTTGAGATTATTGTCATTAATAGTCACAGATTGAATGCAGTGTTGTATGCACTACTGAGAAGTGGAAGACATAAGCAAAAATGAACATCCTTGCTTTGAGTCAAATGTTGTAGATTACACATAGGAGAACAAACCTAATATCTATAGAACACTGTATGAATCTGAGCACAGCACAGACCTGAACTTGAAATGTCCAGTGTTATACTGTGCATTTAAAAGAAAAAACCATTAGTGTAGCTCATAATTCCTGCTAAAATGACAAGGCATTAGGGGACTCCAATGGAGAGTTAGTTTTCAGTGAATGATATTATCTGAAGCATCATGGGTACAACTCTACATAAATAACATATGTTTTTCTTGGAATTTTCAAAGTACAAAATGTAAAAGTTCACAGGCTGAGAATAATGGTGGTTAGTTTATGTTTCAAATAACTTTGCAATCCTGAATGTTCTGTAAAGCACTTTCTTACCCTTCTTTAGGGAATATCTTTGTTTTCATTTTTGTTGTCATTGGTGATAATTGTCTTTGCTGCATAATTCTAATGTCGACCTATATCTTTATTTCTTCTGATTATAGAAATAAAAATGCTTACAAAACTTGGAAAATTGAATTATGAACTATGACTCTAGTAAGACCTAGTTTTAGTCCCCAACTCTCTAGTATTCCATCTAAAGATGGTATCTTGGGGTTGCCTGGGTGGCTCGGTCAGTTAAGCGTCAGACTCTTGATTTCAGCTCAGCTCATGATCTCAGGGTCATGGGATAGAGCCTTGTGTTGGGCTCTGCTCTCAATGGGGAGTCTGTTGGAGATTCTCCCTCTCCCTCTCTCTCTGCCCCTCCCACTCATGCTCTCTCTCTCTCAAATAAATAAATAAATCTTTAAACAAAAAGAAAGACAGTACCTTGGCCAAGTTATTTGGCCCTTCTAAGCCTCAGTTTGCTCACTAAGAAAAGCTTATTATATGTCCAACCTCTCTGTGAGGTTGTGAAGTGTAAATAAGCCAGTATTCATACTTCGCTCTATAAATGCTAGCTGTAGCTGTTACAGATCTCTGTGGTCATCACCCTTTGTTTGTGATGACCTTGATTGAAATTTGCACAGAATTGTGTAATGGCTAATGATACCAGCGCAGCGATAGTACTCCATTTAGTTATCTGATACCTATTTTTTTGTTATAAGATAGGCATTGTGCTGGGCACCTTAGCCGGTGTGAATCAGACATGGGAGAGAAGTATGAAGGGTTCTGGGTAGGGCTTTGTGATATCAGGATGGTATTAAAGCCAGGGACTGAGGAATGCTCAAATTGTACTATCTCTCCCCTCCATGGGATTTCTGATGGAGTTTTGCACAGAGTTCCTAACAGCATAATGGGAATCACACAACCTTTTTATAGTAGCTGTGCAAACCCAACTAAATCCAGTGCAGTGATCTCTGGCAAAAGCCTTTCAATTTTGCAATTCTCAATCTTGGGAGGAGCCTGTTCAGTGTGCCCAGACCATGAGAGAGGGAGAGAGGTGACCGGGTCTGGAGGTCCTGCCCCTTATAAGTAATAAGTTTACTTATTCACTGAAAATCAAAAAAGAAGAAAAGAGGACAAGCCTGCTCAGGACTTCTCCTGGGAGACAAGCCCCATTTTGCTCTTCATATTTACTGATGCAAGAATATGAGTGCAACACATGGGAGCCTACTTTCAAGTCACAGTAACCTCTCTGGTTAATAAAATATGGTCCATCAATATGGGGGCTTAACCCATTAAATTAGTGACCCTGGTGGTAGGTATTATTAAGGAGAAGGGCACGAGGCAGAGGTGTGGGGAGGAGGAGTGACCCTTCGTGATTTTTATCTTCTCAACTCATTGGGCTTAACAGCCAAGCTGTAGCTGTATCCCTAAGGGGTGTGACCAGTCATGATCCACAGAAACCTCCTTTCACCTTCCTGAGGCTTCTTCCCAAATATCTATCCTTGTTCCTTTGGGTCCCCCTAGATCCACTGACATGAGCTGTTGAGCTCTCTGAAACTTCTGAAATGAATGAGTTGCACACTGATTAATGCCTCCAAGGGTGTTTTGAGCATTAGGTCAAACTTTTATTCCCTATTTTATTTCTCATGCAAACCATGGCCACGTCATCCAACCTGGCTCACCCAGAGAAGGTTATACAGCCAGCCCAAATAAGCCATTATGGATACTTGGAATTTTACTATCACAAACTCCTTCATTAAAAAAAAAACCTGATTGAATAGGTAATCAAAGAAACTTAAAGACCATCAGAGTAGGTAGGGGGTGATATTAAGGGTTTTGAGGCAGGGGCAATATCTTTTTGCAGGAGCCTTTGAAATCAGCCTAACATAACTTGCTTCTTATAGAGTAAACATGACTATGGGCACTCATCTAGTGGGTCACACAGGAAAAAAAAATGCTAGTTTTATTTAAAAATGTCCTTGATGAAGCAATAAAAATGATTAATTTTATTAAACCTTGATCTTTGAGTCCATGTATTTTTAATATTCTGTGTGACAAAATGGGGAGTATACATGTCACTTCTATATACCAAAGCCCAGTAGGAATCACAAGGAAAAGCACTTGTGTGATTTTTGAGCTGTGAGCTGATCTAGCAGCTTTTCAATGTAATACCATTTTTACTCAAAAGAGCATCTAGCAAACTACAGATATCCAGACTTGGGTTTTTGTCAGTCATCCTCATGAAAACAAAGTGAGCCTGTCACTTTAAGAAAAGTAATAGAAGTTGTTGCCCATGATTACATTTCAGCTTTCAAGTGAAAGGTAGGATTTTGGAAAACTAATTTCCACCACTTTAAGCATCAGAAACTGTCCTGATGCAATTGGTGGTGATATTAACAAATGCTGCTCTTGACATTGAATGAAAACAGAGATGATTATGTGTAAGAGTGTTTCTAGTTTATTAGTTTGTTTTTATAATTCTAAGAAAGGAAAAGAGGGTATCAAATACCAGAGAGAGAACAATTTTTTTAAAAATTAAAAAAAACTTTTTTAGTTGAAGACCTCCATTAGTGAAAATGGAACTTCCATTGGGAGATTTTTAAAAATTACTGATTACCTCCTTGAAAATTGGGGTAAGATAAAAGGCAATGAGAGCTTTCACTGAGGGAAAAGAAGCCTTTGTTTTTAAATTGGGAAACAGGAAAAAATGGATTAAGGAACAAGAAAAATATTTTAAAAATATATCAAAATGATCATTATTTGGGTGACTCAGAATGTCAGGCTGCCTGGAATTTATTAATGTATTTAATACATTTTTATTGAGCACTTACTATGTGCCAGGAATTATCCTGAGCCATGGGATCCAGCAGTGAGTGGAACTGACAAAGTCCTTGCTACCATTGACATTCTGATTCTAGTAGGGGAATGAGAATGGAAATGCATTAGCAGAATTTAAACCACAGCCTGGAAGCTTTATTTCTTTATTTTATAAGAGCCCCATGGGATGGAATTTACCTCCTGACTCCCTACCACCACAGTTGAAACATGAGATGGAATATAAATGGGTTCTTTCGATAGAGTGTATTAAACATGCTATATTGACAAGATGTGTTAAAAGTACTATGAGTTCAAATTTAAAATTAGTTGGCAAGTCTAGAAGTAAATCCTTTCTCTATTCTTTTCATTCTTTACTCCATTGTTTTAATTCTTGTTCCTCAGAAGAGGAGGCATTTCTTCTGTCAACATTGGGTGATTTCTGGCAAGAATAAGAACTGTGACTGGGGATTGGCAATAAAGATGGCGAGCCCACTGGGCAAGCCGCTCTGCTCTGTCTCGACTGCATCTGTTCACGTTAAGTCCAGGGGCTGGGGCCAGTCAGCATTAACTTACTCATAGCGCCTGGAAAAGTTTCATCTTACAAGCTGTATTCAGTCATCCTGTGTATTGTTCACACACCATTAATAAGAAGACTCATTTCACCACTGAAATAATATTATCTGCTAGTCTGAGAGAATGCAAGTCACTTCTATGAGCATCTTTAAGGAGTGAAGTATAATCACAGATCTCTTCTATTTCCCGTTTTCATGGTCTAAGATCCCAGCCTCAGTGTGAAGTCTGCCTGGAGGTGATGGAGCAGGAACAATGAAAAGGAAACCTGTGATGTCCTCTCCATATTTGTTTGTTGATTTTTGCTGTAGCCCTAGGGATGCCATTGAAAATACATTTGGTCATCTTTATTCAGAAAGATGATGCTGCTCCCTGTGCCTTTCAGCAACATATGCTGCATATGTTTCCTGGAAAGACTGACAATAGGTTGATGGCCTTATGATTTATTGTCCAAACTGCAACACTTTTGAGAGTGAAAGGGGGAGCTATTAATTAAACCAGGACAATCGACCTAAACTGGGTTGTGTGGTCATCCTTGTCATAGGGAATGCAGGTGGCAACAGGGCATTTGAGCATCAGTCTGTTCCAAAACAGTCTTTGAGCATGGGGTGCTCGGATGAGGAAAATGTTACTAATATTTTTTTTATTTTTAATTAACATATAATGTATTATTTGTTTCAGGGGTACAGGTCTGTGATTCGTCAGTCTTACACAATTCACAGTGCTCACCATAGCACATACCCTCCCCAACATCCATCCCCTAGCCACCCCATCCCTCCCACCCCCCTCTACTCCAGCAACCCTCAGTTTGTTTCCTGAGATTAAGAGTTTCTTATGGTTTATCTCCCTCTCTGGTTTCTTCTTGTTTCATTTTTCTCTCTCTTACCCTATGATCCTCTGCCTTGTTTCTCAAATTCCACATATCAGTGAGATCATACGATAATTGTCTTTCTCTGATTGACTTATTTTGCTTAGCATAATACCCTCTACTTCCATCCATGTTGTTGCAAATGGCAAGATTTCTTTTTTGATGGCTGCATAATATTCCATTGTATAAATATATATATATATATATTTATACAATGGAATAGTGTGTGTATATATATGTATATATATATATATATATATGCATATATATACACCATATCTTCTTTATCCATTGGTTACTAGTATTTTTTAAGGATAGGCACTCCTGGATACTGTCCTGTGTAATGGCACTTAGTTGTTACAATAACCATTTGAGATAGATCGTTTTCTCTCCTGCTTTTATAATATAAAATACAATAAAACTCTGTTTAACCAGGGTGGGGTGACATTTTCAACATGTTTAAATTGACAGAAGCCATTATTTAAGCTTTGCCAATAGCTTCTTGAGTGGTAGAGATCTCTGTGTCTCCTGGGTAGAGAAGATCTCTGCTCCAGCAAGAACCTTTTGATCAATTGGTTTATATGCAGCAAGGTTAAGGCAATTGGGTCTCTTTTGTTCTGGAGGAAGGAAGGAGTTTTTTGTGCTTGGAAAAGGTAGCACTTTCAAATACCTTAGTTATGGAAAAATAAAAAAACAATTATAGGAAGAAGTGGAAATTTGAGTAGAATAGGTGCTGTGGACTCTCGAAAATCACTGAGATTTGGAGACTCTCCCTCCTCATTTTACAGAACTTGTTTTCCCACACATCTTATTTTGACAAAATTTTAGAACTGTAGAAGAGTGGTAAGGATAATATAATTAACACTTGACATTTCTTCAGTTAGATTCACCAGCTCATATATTTTGCCACATTTGCTTTACCTCCTTTTCTTTTCTTTCTTTCTTTCTTTATTTAGCCATTAGAAAGAAAGTTGTGAAATAGAAGTTATCCAAACTGGTAAGGAAGAAGTAAAATTTCACTATTTGCAGATGCCATGAAAACCTTAAAGTCTCCACCAAAATAACTACTAGAATTGATAAATGAATTCAGTAGTCACAGGATACAAAACCAATGTGTAGAAATCTGTTGCGTTCTGGGACGCCTGGGTGGCTCAGTCGTTAAGCATCAGCCTTCGGCTCAGGTCATGATCCCAGGGTCCTGGGATCGAGCCCCACATTGGGCTCCCTGCTCAGCAGGAAGCCTGCTTCTCCCTCTCCCACTCCCCCTGCTTGTGTTCCCTCTCTTGCTGTGTCTCTCTCTGTCAAATAAATAAATAAAAATAAAATCTTGAAAAAAAAAGAAATCTGTTGTGTTCTTATACACTAATAATGAAGCAGTAGAAAGAGTATAATCCTAAGTAGAAAGTAGGAAAAAAAAAAAAAGGGAAACAATCCCATTTACAATTTCACCAAAAATAAGATACCTAGGAATGCAGCTTGTAATCCAAAAAGGTGAAATACCTGTACTCTGAAAACTATACAACACTGATGAAAGAAATTGAAGATGGCACCAAAAAATGGACAGAAATTCCATGCTCGTGGATTGGAAGAACAAATATTATTAAAATGTCTATACTACCCAAAGCAATCTACAGATTTAATGCAATCCCTATCAAAATACCAACAGCATTTTTCATAGAAGTAGAACTAAGAATCCTAAAATTTATATGGAAATACAAAAGACCCTGAATAGCCAAAGCAGTTTTGAAGAAGAGAAGCAAAGCCATAGGCATCATAATTCCAGATGTCGAGTTATATTACAAAGTTGTAGTAATCAAAACAGTATGGTGCTGGCACAAAAATAGACACATAGATCAATGGAACAGAATAGAAACCTGGAAATAAACCCACAAATATATGGCCCATTAATCTTTGACAAAGCAGGAAAGAATATCCAATGGGAAAAAGATAGTCTCTTCAGGAAATGGTGTTGGGAAAACTAGTCAGCTACATGCACAAGTATAAAACTGGACTACTTTCTTACACCATACACAAAAATAAATTCAAAATGAATTAAAGACCTAAACATGAAACCTTAAAACAATAGAAACCCTAGAAGAGAGCACAGGCAGTAAGGTCTCTGACATCAAGCATAGCAATATATTTCTAGATAAGTCTCCTGAGGCAAAGGAAACAAAAGCAAAAGTAAACTATTGGCACTACATCAAAATAAAAAGCTTCTGCATAGCAAAAGAAACAAAACTAAAAGGCAACCTACAGAATGGGAGGAGATATTTGCAAGTGATATATCTGATAAAGGGTTAGTATCCAAAGTATACAAAGAACTTGTAAAACTCAATACCCCAAAAATACATAATCCAATTAAAAAATGGGCAGAAGACATGAACAGACATTTCTCCAAAGAAGACATCCAGATGTCCAACAGACCCATGAAAAGATGCTCAACATCACTCATCATCAAGGGAATGCAAATCAAAACTACAATGAGATATGAACTCACACCTGTCAGAATGGCTAAAATCAACAACACAAGAAACAAGTGTTGGTGGGGATGTGGAGAAAGGGGAACCCTCTTGCACTATTGGTGGGAATGCAAACTGGTGCAGCCACTCTGGAAAATAGTATGGAGGTTTGTCAAAAAATTAAAAAGAGAACTACCCTATGATCCAGTGATCGAGCTACAGGGTAATTAGCCCCAAAATACAAAAACACTAATTCAAAGGGATACATGCACAACAATGTTCATAGCAGCATTATTTACAACAACCAAACTATGGAGGTAGCCCAAGTGTGTATCGATAGATGGACAGATAAAGAAAATGCAGGATATATGTAGATGTACACACACAATGGAATATTATTCAGCTATAAAAAAAATGAAATCTTGCCATTTGCAATGAATGGATGGAGCTAGAGAGTATAATTCTAAGTGAAATAAATCAGTTAGAGAAAGACAAATACCATATGATTCCACTCATTTCAAAGGAGCAAAGGGGGAAAGAGAGAGAGAGAGAAGCCAAGAAACAGACTCTTAACTACTGAGAACAAACTGATGGTTACCAGAGGGGAGGTGGCGGGGGGTGAGATGGTAAAATAGGTGTTGGGGATTAAGGAGTGCACCTGTGATGAGCACCGGCTGATGTATGGAATTATTGAATCACCATTTTGTATACCTGAAACTATTAT
The DNA here is from genome assembly GCF_003265705.2 of Callorhinus ursinus. NCBI lineage: Eukaryota > Metazoa > Chordata > Mammalia > Carnivora > Otariidae > Callorhinus > Callorhinus ursinus. Next base: position 30,784,117 of record NW_027397079.1, on the reverse strand, counting down.
TACACTGTATGTTAACTATACTGGAATTAAAATAAATTAAAAAAAAGAAAGTAAGTTGCAAACGTTACCCCTCCCATCTTCTATGAAGGACATTCTAAATAACCACAATCACAAAATCAAATCCAAGATATCAAACACTGATACAATAATATTATTTAATACATAGTCCATATTCACTCTTTCCCAACTGCACAAATGATGAGTTATTACAGCTGTTTCTTTTTTCTGTTCAATCCAAGATCCAATTGAGAATCACATATTGCCTTTATTTCTTATATATCTTTTTTTAAAGATTTTATTTATTTATTTGACAGAGAGAGATAGTGAAAGCAGGAACACAAGCAGGGGGAGTGGGAGAGGAAGAAGCAGGCTTCCCGCCGAGCAGGGAGCCCGATGCGGGGCTCGATCCCAGGACCCTGGGATCATGACCTGAGCCGAAGGCAGACGCTTAACGGACTGAGCCACCCACATGCCCTATTTCTTTCTTTCTTTCTTTCTTTCTTTCTTTCTTTCTTTCTTTCTTTCTTTCTTTCTTTCTTTCTTTCTTTCTCTTTTCTTTTTTTAAAGATTTTATTTATTTGACAGAGAGATACACAGCAAGAGAGGGAACACAAGCAGGGGGAGTGGGAGAGGGAGAAGCAGGCTTCCCGCTGAGCCAGGAGCCCGATGCGGGGCTCGATCCCAGGACCCTGGGATCATGACCTGAGCCGACGGCAGACGCTTAACGACTGAGCCACCCAGGCACCCCTCACATGCCCTCTTTCTTCTATATCTTTAATCTCTCTTAATTTAGAAGAGTTGTCTTGTTTTACCTTGTTTTGTTTTGCTTTGCTTTTGGTCTTTTGTGACGCTGACGTTTTTGAAGAGTCAGGACCATCTGTCTTGTAGAATATTCCATAATCTGGATTTAACTGATTGCTTTCTCATGATTAGATTCACGGACCCCTTCTCTTGAAGTTCAACATCATTAGAACATCTCTGATGCACTGAAGAGACCCTAACTAAGGCCCCTACCAGAGAAGACACCAACACCTCCCTCCCCAAGTAGAGATTCACTATATGAGAAAAGGGAATCTGGGTCAGTGCTCAGTCTTGACAACCAGGTCTGGAAGATGGTTAGTGTTTTGTAGTGAGGTGTGTGTGTGTGTGTGTGTGTGTGTGTGTGTGATGAATATCTGAGATTGAGAGAATGAAGAAAGGAAGTGGAGGAGGGGGAAGAAAGCTAACAAGCTATTTAAAGAGAAAAATATATACAGTAGCAAAAGCAGTCATAGGGAAGAGAATGGAAATCTTACAGTGTACAAATTAATTTTTCCAGTTTTTTCTCTTTAAGACAATTGTAAATAAGAACAACTCCTTGGGCTAATAGGTCCTTAAAGTTCTTAGATTTATTAGGATAATTAGAAAGGGAGATAAAACCCTTTTTGAGATAGGAAAGATGGAAGCTCACATTTAAAATACATGTGATTTTATTTTATTACCTAAGTGAGTGAAGCGGGACATATCATTATATACATAGCTTATCCAATGCCATATAACTAATAAATGACAGAACCAAATTTCAAACCCCAGATTGTTGTGTTTACTCATGTTCTTTCTGCCATATTCCATTTTCTCTGATGGGATCTCTCATCGGATGGATAGGTTGTTGAGATTCTTTGCAGTACCCTGGAAAAAAATAAAATGTCTTTCCCACTGGTATGGAAACATTCAGTTCTACCCTGATAGACATTAAAATAAATATGAGGGCGCCTGGGTGGCTCAGTTGGTTGGGCGACTGCCTTCGGCTCAGGTCATGATCCTGGAGTCCCTGGATCGAGTCCCGCATCGGGCTCCCTGCTCAGCAGGGAGTCTGCTTCTCCCTCTGACCCTCCCCCCATCTCATGTGCTTTCTCTCTCATTCTCTCTGTCTCTCAAATAAATAAATAAAATCTTTAAAAAAAATAAAATAAATATGAAATTCTTTATTAGTGAAAGGGAGTCTGTGTCCACATTTACAAGTCCATCTCTCTCTCTTTTTTTTAAGATTTATTTATTTATTTGGGAGAGAGACAGTGTGTGCGTGCATGCAGCGGGGAGGGTCAGAGGGAGAGGGAGAGAGAATCTCAAGCAGACTCCCCACTGAACACGGAGCCCAAGCCCTACGCGGGGCTCGATTCCATGACCCTGAGATCAGGACCTGAGCTGAAATCAAGAATTGGTCGCTTAACCAACTGAGCCACCCAGGTGCCCCACAAGTCAATCTATGTCTTCTTCAGAAACTTTCATGTGACTTTGGAATTATAAATAGTTTGGTTTGAGTGTATTAAACACTTGGGAAAGCCCATGTGTTCACCTTAAAAGACACTCCCACCTCTGGGAAGGCCTAGATTTGGTGGCATCTCACCCGACTCCTTTGCAGGATGCTCTGTACTTCTGTACACACAAATCCTTCTGCTTCCACATTGTGAGAGCTGATAGACTGAAGCCCACAAAGGACTGTGAAGTGATAATGATGTATTTGTGCAAACAACAGAAACTCAGATGAAAATAATGTTGGGGCTTTTGAAAATGACACTACAGCAAACCATGATCACAGTTATGGACAAACAGTTTTAATGTTCAAAGAAAGGAGCATAATGTGTCACACACAAATTATGTGACACATAATTTTCTGTGTCCTATCTGTTAACCCCCCTTCCTCCTCCAAGGCCCAGATCTAAGACATGAAGGTACCGCTCATCAAGTCTGGGATTCTTTCTGGTTTGATACTTATCCAAAAATGTCCTCTATTTTTTGCAGCTAAGAGGATAATGTAGCTCCCCCGTATTCATATACTGCCCTGTCTTTTGAAGAAGCCACACCCCCAGATAAACTTTGTAATAAGAGGCTTTTACATTTTCAAAATGTGAGAGAGATTGGCAGTGATAAGGGACAGAGGGGTATGGGCCACGAAGTGACAAATGCACTTTGCAAGGAGATGTGAAACAGTGTTAGGCTGGCGAGGCCAAGCTGTCTGGCGAGGCTGATGCGCACGGCCCTAGTTCTAGAGAAAAGACTTGCTGTGTGTTTCTTGACAGAGGCCAATATCTCAGTTTTAGTTTCAGGAAATCCCAAAACAGGAAACAAGATGTTGCAAGCTTTGGGCTTTGGGGACAGACTCATGAGAGAGATACATTTCAACAACCTAAAAATTGCTCGGTGACTTTCTTGGCTTGTGAGGACATGTAGCCCAGCCAAGGTGAAGCCACCCTTCCTCCCTCCGTCTGCAGCTGTCTCAGGTGCCTACGGTCTTCATCTACACAGCCACATTCCTCAGCTCTATGCCGGACCTCCCCTCACGTCACACAATCCCTTAGCAAACGAAGGGTCATCCGTGAAGGGCATGGAAAACAAGGAGAAAACAACTCCCAATCTGTGTGGAATAGAAAGAATCTGTTTTGGCAGGAATGGGAGGGGGGCTGGTGTGGAGCTCAGGGTGTAAACAGTCTGATCTCAGCGTTGGCAGCCTCTGAAATGACCTTGGAAAAGACCTTGTGTCAACTCAGTCTGAACCTCCAGACAAAATATGTGAGTTCAGCCAAACGTTTGAATGTTTCTGACAGTTGCCTGTTTGCCATCATAGAGGGACGGTCTTCACTGCTCTGGGCTTTGATGGGACTCAGAAAGGCTGCTGTGAAGGGGCGCCTGGGTGGCTCAGTTCGTTAAGCATCTGTGTTAGGGGCTCAGGTCATGATCCGGGGTCCTGGGATCAAGTCCCACGTTGGGCTCCCTGCTCAGCAGAGCGTCTGCTTCTCCTTCCCCCTCTGCTCCTCCCCCTGGCGGTGCTGTCTCTCTCTCTCAAATAAATCAAATCTTAAAAAAAAAAAAAAGCTGCTGTGAATGGAGGCCTCCCCACCCCCAATCCCTCCTTTCCCAACACCCCACAGATTATGGGGGAACATTGGACATTGCAGATATACTGAGCTATTGTATGACTCACATATCACCTAGAATACAGTGGAGCTGGATTTAGATGAATGTGGAGATGACTAGAGAGTGACTCTAGAGACTTCGAACCTGAATGCATCCACCAGGATTTACAAATCTTTTAAAATGCTGTTCTCCTCATGTGTGCGTGCTGCTTCCCAATTAAGCAGAGAACTCAGTGTCAGGCTGTGGGCAACTTCCCCCATGTTTACATGTGTCACACGTTTCTTCAGGGCACTGCCCAGTGGGATCATTGATTAATCTGAGGTAGTCATTAATTGTTTGGTGTCTGGGATATGGAAGGATTGGACGGTCTCAGGGCAAATATAATTTGAGAATAGCCAGGGGTGAGTGACAGCTTTGCTCTTCTCTCATCTCCCACTGACTCCAGACATTCAAAATGAGCTTGGCAATTATCTAAGAAAGAAAAGAGTGACATGTGGTTTTTCCCAATGGGGGATTTCATTGTCCATTTGGGTCCCTTTGTTTACTGCATCTCAAAGAAACCATGACAACCATATTTGTCTCTATTTCTTTTCCCCTAGATGCTTCTGGTTCCATCTGTTTGATATTCACCAATGAAGTCAACTTTCCATCTTTTTTTTTTTCATTATACATGGAAGTACACTTATGTGAGTTCATTTTATCTTGAAGTAAAAGAAAATAAAAGTGGAAAGGTGGTGCTTGACTTGATAAATTGTGAAGTACCTTCTCCACACTCCTCTTTCTTAATTTTCACTGGCATGTGACAGGTTCATTTATTTGACTTGCCAGAAAATGCTAGTGCAATGTGCTGAGATGGGCCATCCCAGGAAAACAAAGCAAGCCCCCCCTCCCCCGCTCTCTAAGTGTATAGCTGTGTGATCAAAAATGCCTCCTCTCTTTTAGTCATAGTGGCGTGCAGCCACATCTAAACTTCTCCCTTTCTACTAACAAAATCTCAGGCAGTGGCGGCCAGGAACACCTCTCTCCTTCCTCAGAAAGCGTTTTTGTCTTCTTTTTTAAGGCTTTTACAAGCTTGTAGGGTCAGGTGGCTCTTTGATGGGTGTGAAACACAGAAAGCAGTAACTAAGGGAAAGAAAAACAGGGACCGACTTGAATGGGACACCAAGGGGACTTCTTTTGTGCTGTAGGGCGACCTTTAACAATTGTAGAAGTTCCTCCTTTTATAATCGAGTAGTCCAAGACAGAGCCATCCCTGGCTCGGGACTCCTGGCTGTGTCTAGCTTTGCCTTTGCTATGAACTACCTTTGTGACCTTGAGCGAAGCATTTCACCTCAATATGAACTCCAGTTCCTTCATATGTAAAGTGAAGTAGTACTGCATGACATATAAACCTCCAAAGAGCCTTTAAATGATACTAGTCTGATTCATGGCTAAACTGTAACACTGGCTAACAATTTTGCTAGTTTTCCTCTCATACTCGTTATATACAATTCTAGCCTTGGCCCTCTTCATTTTTTAAATTTTTTTGAAGATTTTATTTATTTATTTGACATAGAGGGAGGGAGAGAGAGCAGCAGAGGGAGAGGGGAGAAGCCAAATCCGTGCTGAGCAGGGAGCCCGATGCGGGGCTCAATCCCAGGACCCTGGGATCATGACCTGAGCTGAAGGCAGACGCTTAACCGACTGAGCCACCCAGGCGCCCCCCTCAGCCCTCTTCAAATCTCACTCTACAGCCTCTTTCATCTATCCTGTCCACTTCACATTTACAACCATCGTGAATATGACTCAAAACATTAAAAAGATTTTATACTACATTATAATTATATAAAATACAGTGCACCCATTTCAAGTTCAATGAGTTATTTTCAATATATATGTAGCTGAGTATCCACCACCACAATCAAGATACAGAACATTTATATCACCTTAATAAACCCCCTAGTTCTCCTTTGCATTCAGTCCTCCCCCATTCTTGGCCCTACCACATCACTAATCTGCTTTTGACACCAGACTTTTTTTTTTCCTCCTTAAATCTGTGCTTCTAATCATGATCAAATATGCATGTTCAGCTCCCACTGGGAAATGTGACTTAGATGCATTACAGGGCCCTTGACCTTTACAAAATGGAAATCAAGATTTTTCCCCATAAATTTGTCTAATCACCAAAATTGTACATCTGAGAGTCAGCGATGTTCCTTCCTTGGCTTCTCTCTGATTTAACCCATCCCACTTAAATAATTTACTCCCTTAATGTATTCACATCTATCCTTTCCTTCTGTCACTCTTTCTGGTGAAGACCTCACCAACCACAGTTTAGTCCCACCAAGTTCAGAAGCCTCATGGATCTCTCTAAGGTCATGCCCTGCATCCTTCTACCACCCAGCTCAGATGACCTTTCCATAACCTTTCACCAACAGAGAGAAAGGTTATATGGTGTGAACTTTATATTCCACTCACTTCAGGGCCTTTCTCTCAATAAAATCTTTCTCTTGTAAATCAGATACTCCCTAACTTAATATCCTTTAATAGCCACTCATCCCATTTGGGATAAAGATTCTGGTATATGCATGGAGCAGTGGGTGTTATACGAAAACAATAAATCATGGAACACTACATCAAAAACTAATGATGTACTGTATGGTGACTAACATAACATAATAAAATTAAATTAAATTAAAAAAAAAGACTCTGGTACTGACTTTCCAGGCTCACCTTTTACTCCCCCCACCCCATTACCATGCCCTGTGCTCTGCTAAACCAAATTAATTATATGTTGCCTGAACACTCCATGTTTTCTTCATACCAAACATCTTTGTAGACACTGTTTTATTTCCTCTGCCTGGAATATCATTTTGATGAATTCCTATTTATCCTTCAAGACTCAGCTCAAATTATTCCCTCAGTGAAGCCTTCTTTAATACTTTCAAAGGCTATTAGTTACTCTCTTCTCTTTCATTACACATTGTGTATATTTCTCCTTTACAAGCACCAAGATTACACTCCAATGTGGAGAAGGAGGGAACAGTACAGCCCATCCCCCGGAGTCATCTTAACAGGTTGATAGGTTGAGCTCATGTGAACATTCGTTTGTGCATGTACACACACCAACAGGGAATGAGGAAGAACACTGGTTTTTTTTTTTTTTTTAAAGGATTGATTTATTTATTCCAGAGAGAGAGATAGCATGAGTGGGGGGAGGGGCAAAGGGAGAGGGAGAGGGGGAGCAGACTCCCTGCTGAACAAAGAGCTCAACATGGGGCTAGATCTACCTTCCCACTGGGAGACCATGACTTGAGCTGAAACCAAGAGTCGGACTTAACCAACTGAGCAACCCAGGTGCCCTGAGGAAGAATACTTTTGATAGTCTTTGACTTTTGGTTCAAGTTCTACATTCTAGCTCTGGGAGAGTTTTAATGAGGAGTTGTAGCTTTGTGAGTGACTCTTCTCCACATTTCATTGGGTTTTTCTCCAGTTTCTTTCACTGGTCTGGGACTTGGTATGTTCATTGCCTTCTGTTCCCCACTCAGGGTCCTGCTTCCTCTCTGCTGGTGTACGTCCTTGAGCGCTGTGTCAAGTCCTCTGCTGGATGCTACCCAAGGTGGAAGAAAAGAGGCATTCCCAATGTTCTGGCCTATGTAACATCTGGAATTCCATAGGCATGTTCTGTAGATTGTCTTGCTAAAATATTGTCTGTCTTGTGTTACCTTCTTTTACCCTAGTCTGGTATGCTTCTGACATCATGAGGAGAAAATTGAGATGGGAAAAACCTCTCCTGCAATGTCTATAAAAGGACTTATTGTAATTTTTATGATCTGTTTACATATTTGCCTCTTACAGGCTGAGTTTCTTGGAGATCAGGTAGTGTTTTTTTCTCTAGTGCCTGGCAAAATCAATGGCTGAATGAATATTATGATGAACTTGAATCCTGCCTGTATTTCTATTATGAAGGTAATGATTTTATGTTAAATAGCGCATTCTGCCTTAACAAATATCTGCTCATGAGTAAATGAAAATGTGTTTGAATATCTAACTATGTTTGAATTTGAAATATTTCCATTTAAAATTAGCAACAAGCATAGGCAATATTTTCACATGCTGATACCTCTAGTTTAATGCATTCTATTTTAAAATAGAAATTAAAGCCAAGTCTGGATAATTCATTTGGATAATTAATTTGCCAAGTCTTACTGCTGATGGTAGACATATGGATATATAAGATCAAGCAATATCTGAAGAACTTAAGGTACATTAAGAGAGAAGAAAAGAAACAATCAGAAAATGCAACCAAACAATATACATTTTTTTCTTTAGCATGTTTGAAAGAGGAAGCTAAGTGTTCATTCAGAGTGCTGATTGCAGAGATCAAGGTAGGGCGGCTTGTTTTCCTCCGGGAGTGTAAGAGCCTGGACAGGTTCTCTTGTTTTTTCTGTGCAGAAGGTGACAGACCCAGGAGAAGGAACACCTGGAAATCAGCTAGCTTTTGATAAACATTTGCTGAAGAACAGGTTGTGTTGTTAAGTGTCAGAAAGTTGGGTAAAATATTCAAGAAGTCCTTCGGAGATTATATATGCCTTTGAAATGCCTACAAGTGCACTGTAATTTCAGATCTTTATGGAGAAATCATGCTCCCTTGTTGGGGCTAGAGTCTCTTGGAAATTTTCTCTGACTAAACTACCTCATGATGGCTCTTTGCTTGCTTTAATTATAACATTCATGTGGGCTGTCTAATATTCTCTGTTTATATGATGTGTGACTACATGATACCTCAAGCTAATTCCCAAATTTTATTTCACCTACTAGATTATCTTGTCTTAGGGCTTTATGTTCTTTCTCTGCATTCTCTATAGCTCAATACACATCTACTATGTTCTTAACATTTTTACATATGGCTATGATGTGATTCGAGTCTCAAAACAATTTTGTAAAGTGAAAATATTGTCATTCTGATTTTTGCAGAAGGGAAAACGGATATGGACTGTCAAGTAACTTATACAAATTTGCATAGCAAGTAAGTGGCAGAGTCCAGATTTAGATCAAAGTTCATGACCATTCCTCAATATACTTTTTTTAAAAGAACAGAATTATTCCAAAAAACATACTAAGAGGTCCTTTAGCTGATAAAATAAAATGAACAAGCAGTGTTTCTTGGTCATGGAATTGGTAGATCTTTCATGTCATCTGAAGATTATGTCTATTCCATGTTGGTCGTTCTTGGAGTGTGTAATCAAAGGTTCTGCTTTGAACTGGTGCTTAACAGAGATGGGTTTCTTGGCTGACAGTGTAAACCAAACCCTCAGATGATAGACCATGATGGTTGTCTGTTGATCTAGAAGTTTAGTCAAAACAGTAAGGTAAGTATATCAGAAAGGAAATGTAGCTCACAAGTAAGCAATGTGAGTGCCTCTCACAGAGTTTTATTTTTTCCTTTCCCCGCACTGAGGGGTGGGCTATTATTTTTTAAAAATGTCATAAATACTAAGTTCTGTGATTGCTAATTACTATCATCTTTCCTCTTTTCATTCCCCACTGTTCCCTCTGCCATCATGATGACACCTCCTCCAGGCACTCACAAATTTCATCCCTCGAAAATGGAATATAAAAACCTATTAAAATACACCACATATGGTGATTAATTACCAGAAGAAAATCACCCAGAACCTTGATCTCAGACCTATCTTTTAAATGATGTAAATCCAATTTATCTCACACTTAAGCTTCTTTGAATTTTAGTGTCCCAATCACCCTATGGTAGCATTGCTCCCTTCTTCAGGGTAATTTAATAAAAAGATGGAATTACCCCATAACCATTTTTAATTGCATCTCTTTAGATAAAATAGGTTGCTATCAGAAGAGTCTTCTTTCCTGAACCAACTGCAAATGTGTTTCTAATACAAACTGTATCAGTCCATAAGAAATCTACTGGAGCAACAAAATACTCGTGAAAAATAGACCCTGTCGGCTAACTCGTGAGTCCCAATTGCATTGGGCAATTTCACATTCAATCTATATTTTGATAGTTCTTACTATTCAGCTCTATTCCTGGGACCCATTGAGGGCTGTCACAATTATCAAAATGTCATAAAATAAGGCCATCAATGACATTATCTTTAGGTACAAAGTAACTCATCCATGTATGAAGGTAAGCTGTAAGGTAAATTGCTAACTTTGACTGAGCAGGGAATTTGCAGATTGTCTCTGGGATAATTTGGTAACTGCTATCTCGGGTTGTTTTCTGTCCTTTTGATGTGCGTCTGTGCTCTCTAAAGCTCCTTAGGTTTTAGCTGGAACATCCACTCTTGTGGCTCTGAAGCAGAGCTAATCTGCTTTTCTGCATCACAACCTTCATCTGTGTTTTTGTTTTGCTTCTGCAAGTGAAGGAAAAGGATCAGGGCATTAATCTCTCACTCCATTAGAAGGATGCATTTCCACTTTCATCCAATTAGCTGCTGTAATTTGAAGCTTTGGGGGCCTGCTGATAAGGTGGGAGGTTGACTGCAGCAAGGCCCACAGAAAGCTTTCAGAAGGCACACAGTGAGCTGTTATCATGAGTTTCACTGAAAAGATCAAATATCAGGCCTGCTCACCCCAGCCTGATCCTCAAATCCTTATATATTCATTAACCATCGATATGCGGTTACTCGGGGAAGTTACACGAGGCTTCACACAGAGGTTCTGTAAGGTCTGAAGGCCCAGAACCAAAGCAGCCAGTAATGAGTTCAAATTTCTAGCATAGCTTGTTCTCAGGGGCAAGGATTTAAGCAGCTGTCTTCTTTCCCTCTTTTAAAACATAACAGTATCCTGGATCTTTTAATCTGACTCCCTTTGTTCATTTTTACTGATTTCTGACATTAACAGGGCAAAGGAACTAACAGGGACAATGGAAACTGTTATTTCTGGAAGCCTGAAGAAACTCCTGTGAATTCCCAGCACAATGAGATGCTGATTTGCATAAGCAAAAGGTCCTAGAGGTCCTAACACCCCATTTTTATGTTTCTCGACCACCTCCTGCAATATGAGCGAAGAACATGTGTACTTCTAGAAATAAGGCCAGATACTCTCTGAAAACTTTAGCCTGACCATGAAGATGATGGACAAGAAAGGGATTCTGCTCTAAATTTTGGAGTTGGACATTTTCTCTTCTAGAATAATCTCCCATTTATCCTGGGACAACTCCCACATCAAAAAACTATGAGCAGTAACTGCACAAGGAAAATTCCTTCCACAAAGAGAAAACTCATGCACTTGGAATATCTAGTCAATTACTTCTGAGAGCAAGGATGGCTTGGAAAAATAGAGAGGTCCAATAATAAACTTGGGGTCTGGATCTCTCTTATTTTACTTCTGCAATTTCCTCATTAAAATAAAAGGGTTGTATACTTGGAAATTGCTAATACCTCTTTTGGTTTTAGTATTCTATGGTTGGTGAGGCAGCACATTTCAATTTAGGATTGGCAAATATTAAGCTTGTGTATTGCCATTCTTGCTGGTTATGTTGATGGCACACACCTCTGATTAATTGTGAAAACTATTCCTGCTGACGTTGGAATTCCAAGCCCTTAAAATCCTTCTCAACACAGAATTTCAAGCAGCCACTGTCCATCAGATGAAGACAAAACTTAAATCCCATTCCAGATATAATGAACAGAAATGTAGTGACAAGACAAAGGAATGGACAGAGATATGGTCTTGTGTCTGGCTTTACACTTCTGTGTAACTTTTGAGAAGTCAATTAAATATTTTAAAATTAAATTTGATATCGCTTTTGCATGAAAATAAGTTTTCGTTTCTCTGGGATAAGTGCCCAGAAGTGCAATTGTTGGGTCATGTGGTAGTTGCATGTTTCATTTTCCAAGAATTTTTCAGAGTGTGTGTTCCATTCCGACCAAATACGTATAAGTCATCCAGTTTTTTTCTGCATCTTCACCAGCATTTAGTGTTCTCACACATTTTAACCATCCTGATAGGTGTGTAGTGACATCTCATGGTGGTTTTAATTTGCATTTCTGTAATGGCTAATAATGGTGAAGATCTTTTCATGGTCTTTTTTGCCTTCTGTGTATTTTCTATGAAATGTCTCTTCATGTCTTTAGCCAATATTCTAATTAGATTTTTTACTGTAGAGTTTGACAGTGCTTTACATATTCTGGATACTAGTCCTTTGTTGGATAAGTAGTTTGCCAACATTTTCTCCTACTCTGTAGCATGTGTCATCATCTTTTTAACAGGAGCTTTTGCAAAGCAAAAGTTTTTGATTTTGAATTTATCATTTTATGACTTTATTTTTAATTAATTTATTTGAAAAACATTTAACATTAAAAAACAATTTTTTAAAATTGAAGCATAGTTGACATACAATAATATATATTATAATATATAATATATTAGTTTCAGATGTCTAATACAGTGATTTGATATTTATATACATTACAAAACAATCACCATGATAAGTGTAGCCACCAACAGTCACAATGCAAAGTTATTACAACATATATTCCTTATGCTTATAGTGTTATAAGTGTTTATATCCTTGTGACTTATTTATTTTATAACTGGAAGTTTGTGTCTCTTAATCCCTTCACCTATTTGACTATCCCCCTATCCCTCCCCTCTGGCAACCACCAGTTTATTCTTTGTGTTTGTGAGTCTGATTCTGTTTTGTTTTGTTGGTTCATTTTGTTTTTGTTTGTTTTTTAAAAGATTTTTTTGTTATTTTTAAGTAATCTCTACAGCCAACATGGGGCTCAAACTTAACAACCAGGAGATCAGGAGTCACATGTTCTAGCTACTGAGCCAACCAGGTGCCCCTCATTTTGTCTTTTTAGAGCACTGGTATAAGTGAAATCATATAGTAGTTTTCATTCTCTGACTTCTATCTGACTTATTTCACTTAGTAGAATACCTTCTGGGTCCATCCATGTTGTCACAAATGGCAAGATTTCATTTTTTATGGTTGAATAATATATATATATATATATATATACATATCAATATATATATCTCACATATCTTCTATCATTTCTACCATTCATCTATCAGTGGACATTTAGGTTGTTTCCATATCTTGTCTATTGTACAAGCAAACCTCAGAGACACTGTGAGTTTGGTTCCAGACTATTGTAATAAAGTGAGTATTGAAATAAAGTGAATCAAATGAAACTTTTGGTTTCCCAGTGCATATGAAAGTTATGTTTACACTATACTGTAGTCTATTAGGTGTACAAGAGAATTATGTCTAAAAAAACAATATACATATACCTTAATTAAAAAATGTTTTATTGCTAAAAAATGCTAACCATCATCTGAGCTTTCAGTGAGTCATAATCTTTTTGCTGGTGGAGGGTCTTTCCTGAATGCTGATGGCTGCTGGACTAATCAGACTGCTGAAGGATGGAGTGGCCATGGTAATTTCTTAAAATAAGACAACAATGAAGTATGCGGCATCGATTGGCTTTCTTTCATAAATAATTTCTCTGTAGCATGTGATATTGTTTGATAGCATTTTACCCAAAGTAGAACTTACAAAATTAGAGGCAATCCTCTCAAACTCTGTCACAGCTTTATCAACTAGATTTATGTAATATTCTAAATTCTTTGTTATCATTTCAATAATCTTCACATCATGTTCACCAAGAACACATTCCATCTCAAGAAACCACTTCTTTGCTCATCTTTAAGATGCAACTCCTCAGGGCATCTGGGTGGCTCAGTTGGCTAAGTGTCTGACTTCAGCTCAGGTCATAATCTCAGGTCTTGGGATTGAGCCCCACCTCAGGCTCCCTGTTCAAGAGGGAGTGTGCTTGTCCCTCCCCTCCTCCCCTTCCCCCTGCTTGTGCTCTCTCTCTCAATAAATAAATAAAATCTTAAAAATAGATGCAACTCCTCATTCATCAAAGTTTTATCATGAGATTGCAGCAATTCAGTCCCATCTTCAGGTTCCACTTCTAATTCTAGTTCCCTTGCTATTTTGACCACATCTGCAGTTACTTCCTCTGCAGAAGTCTTGAATTCCTCCAAGTCATCCATGAGGGTTGAAAACAACTTCTTCCAAACTCCTGTTAATGTTGATATTTTGAGCTCTTCCCATGAATCACGAGTTCTTAATTGACATCTAGAATGATGAACCCTTTCCAGAACATATTCGGTTTATGTTGTTCAGATTCATCACAAGAATCACTATGTGTGGCAGCTACAGTCTTACAATAAGTATTTCTTAAATAATGAGACTTGAAAGTTGAAATTACTTCTTGATCTATGGGCTACAGAATGGTTGTTGTATATATACCCAGAAGTGAAATTGCTGGATCGTACGGTAATTTTATATTTAATTTTTTGAGGAACAATCGTACTGTTTTCCATAATAGCTGTACCATTTTGCATTCCTATCAGCAATGCTCAAGGATCCCAATTTCTCCACATCCTCAACTGCCAGTTGTTTGTTTTTGAGAATAGCCATCCTAATGATATGGAGTTATATCTCATTGTGGTTTTGATTTGCATTTCCCTAATGATCAGTAGTGTTCAGCATCTTCTCATGTGCTTATCTGTCATCTATACATCTTCTTTGAAGAAATATCTATTTAAGTCCTTTACCAATTTTAAGATTGAGTTGCCTTTTTTTTTTTTTTAAAGATTTTATTTATTTATTTTTCAGAGAGAGAGACACAGCGAGAGAGGGAACACAAGCAGGGGCAGTGGGAGAGGGAGAAACAGGCTTCCTGCCGAGCAAGGAGCATGATGCAGGGCTTGATCCCAGGACCCTGGGATCATGACCTGAGCCGAAGGCAGACGCTTAACCGACTGAGCCACCCAGGTGCCCCGATTGCTTGTTTTTAATTGTTAAGTTGTTGGACTTGTTAAAATAAATTCTGGACACTAATTCCTTATCAGATATATGATAAATTTATATGAGAACTCTAACTTTGTCCTTCTTTTTTCAAGATTGTTTTGGCTATTTGGGTCCTTTGAGATTCCATATGAATTATAGGATGGATTTTCCTATTTATGTGAAAAATATCACTTGGATTTCTATAGGTATTTTTTTCTAGGGATTGTATAGAATCTGTAGCTTGCTTTGGGTAGTACTGACATTTTCCTATTATCAAGTCTTCCAAGCCATGAACAGGGGATATATTTCTATTTATTTGTGTTTTTACTTTCTTTCAGCAGTATTTTGTGGCTTTCAGTGCATAAGTGCATAATTTCATCTCCTTTATTAAGTTTTTACTAAGTACCATATTATTATAAATGGAGTTGTTTTCTTAGTTTCCTTCTTAAATTGTCCATTTCTAGTGTTTATAAATAGAACTGATTTTTGCATGTTGATTTTGTATATTGTGACCTTAAATTTGTTTATTACTGAATTCTAACAGTTTTTCTATTTGTGAAATATTTAGGGTTCTCTACAATAAGGTCATGTTATCTTTGACAGAGATAATTTTACCTCTTCCTTTCCAATTTGGATACTTTTGTTTCTTTTTCTTGCCTATTGCTCTAAAAAAAACCAACTAGAATTTCCAATGTTATACTGAATAGAAGTGGCAAAAGTGGGCACCCTTGTCTTGTTTCTGATTTTAGAGAAAAAGCTTTCAGCACCTCACCATTGAGTTTGATGTTAGCTCTGGGTTTTTCATATGTGGTTTTTATTATGTTGAGATGATTGCCTTCTATTTCTAACTTGTTGGGTATTGTTGTTTTTAATAATGAAAGGATACTGAATTTTGTCAAATGCTTTTTCTGCAACAGTTGAGATTTTTTTTCTCTCCATATTTTTGGTAATGTAGTATATTATTTTGATTAATATTCATATGTTAAGCCATCTTTGTGTTCCAGGAAAAAATCACCTTTGGTCACAGTATAAAATCCTTTCAATGTGTTGTTGCATTCTGTTTGCTAGTATTTTGTTATGGATTTTTACATCAATATTCATTAGAGATACTGGCCTTTAGTTTTCTTTTCTTGTATCTTTGTCTGGCTTGGTATCAGAGTAAGGCTAGCTTTATAGAATGAATCTGGAAGTGTTCCCTCCTCTTCAATTTATGGAAGAGTTTGAGAATTGGTATTAACTTTTCTTTAAATATTTGGTAGAATTTACCAATGAAGCCCTCTGGTCTAGGGCTTTTCTTTTCTTCTTGAGAGGTTTTTGATTATTAATTCAATCTTCTTATTAGTTATAAACTACTATGGGCTGAATTGTGTCCCTGCAAAAGTCATATATTGAAGCCCTAACACCCAATACCTGAGAATGTGACTGTATTTGGAGATAGGACCTTTAATGTAATTAAGTTAAAATGGGGTTGTCAGTGTGCAATGTGACTGTTGTCTTTATAATAAGAGATTAGGAGACATACAGAGGCACCACATACATGTGTGCACAAAGGAAAGAGCACGAGTGAGACCTACACTGTGAGAAAATACTTGGTCTGTGGTATTTTGTTATGGCAGCTCTAGCAAACTAAACCTTGGGTCTGTTCAGATTTTCTATTTCTTCATGATTCATGTATGTTTACATTCATGTATGTTTCTGGGAATTCATCCATTTTATCTAGGTTACCCACTTTGTTGGTATATAATTGTTCATAGTACTCTCTTTTACTCCTTTTATTTTTGTAAAATTGTTAATAATATCCCCTCTTTCATTTCTGATTTTAGTCTCTGGTTTTTGACGAGTAGAAGTGTTATTGTCTAACAGTATTCTGTCTTGCTAGGCTATCCCTTTTCTGGTCCTTTGATATTTTCTAGTTGCCTGTTTCTTCAGCTCTAAATCTGTGTACATTAGGAAAAAAAAAAAAGGATAGCGCAGGGAACTCTCCATTGTGTCATTCCTTGGGTACCAGGTTCCCTAACAGATCCACCTCCTCTCCATTTTTCAAAGTCTTTTTTTTTTAAGAGAGCTTCACACTTTAACTTCTTCAAAGTCTTTTACCGTTTTTTGTTTTTGTTTTTCTTTTAATAATGAGAAGGGTTTTAGGGCACCTGGGTAGCTCAGTCCTTAGGCGTCTGCCTTCGGCTCAGGTCAAGATCCCAGGGTCCTGGGATGGAGCCCCGCATCAGGCTCCCTGCTCAGCAGAAGGCCTGCTTTTCCCTCTCCCTCTGATGCTCCCCCTGCTTGTGCTCTCTCTCTGTCAAATAAATAAATAAAATCTTTAAAAAAAATAATGAGAAGGGTTTTTAGTTATACTTTTCAGAAGGAGGAAGGAAAAGTACTTCTATTCCATCTTCCTGGATACAGAAGTCTCAGTTTATATAGCTACTTGTGAAATATGAAGACTGGACTAGATTATCTCTAAAATCCCTTCCCGGCCTGTCCTGTTGATTTTCAGGTAAATTTTCTGATTTAAAAATGACTAAACCCTAAGTAAGCAAACATAGTTATTCTTCCCTTTAGGTGGGGAGTAAATACATTAGGACTCATTGCTCACATCAAAAAAAAGCAGAGGCTCCATCATTCTACTCTGCCTTTGGAGAAAACTTAGGTTTTTCCCAAAGCTTTCCATAGGAAAAGCACTTTTTTTGTTGTTTGTTTCTTTGTTTTGTTTTGTTTTGTTTTGGTTAGGAGTGGAGTTTAAGGGTTAACTTTTTCCTGTTCTCTTTCTCTCTTACTGCTGGTAAACATGCTTTGGGGGCTGAATATTTTTGCTGAACTTCTAACATTCTAGTTACCTTATTGTCAAACAGGGGCCTAACCGCTGGCATCAAAGGTTCTGGAGAGAGCAGCCCTACTAGGAGTTTGTCTTCTCCTCTCTCCTTTCCCCTTTGGCAACACTATCATTGCTTCAGCCCCTGCCTTTTTTTCTTCGGTGTCTCTGCTAAGGTCCACTGTTGAGTAGGACAACTTGTTTAGTTCTTTTCTCACATCAGGAGTTGTTCAGCTATGTTCTGTTATGATTGCATGATTCCATCTGCCAGTTTTTGTTGACATGGTCAAGAGCTTGCATAGACCTTCCTTAGGTCTAAATTCCTAGAGTATCGTCCCAGAGTCCCTTTCTGGGGACTGTCCATCCCACAGACCCAGTGGTGTGCTAGAGCTGGTGCTGATTGGCACTTGGGAGCAAATGGTTAAATTTTTAGGAATTTTGTGAGCTGGGTCACCAAAAAAAAACCCAGTCACTATTAAAAATTAAATTGTGTTAACTTACAATAAATAATTTATTTAAAAACAAATTTCAAAAACACTCAGAATTTGTCACTTCTTACTTCGTTTACTGCACTTTTCTATTACCTATACTCATGAGATTATTTACATCTATTTTGCCTGTAGGCAGAAATTCTATAGAATGGCATGCTACTGTGTGTTCCCGACGTCACGGGCAGTGATATTATACTGGTAGTTTGAAACTGGTCATGGTGGGAGCATTAGAACATGGAAGTCGGAAAATGCCACAAATCAGTGTTGGATTTGTTGTTTTGTTGACCGTGTATACTTAAGAAAATGATGGAGAAATGTTACTAATGCAGATTAAACTCATGTCTGTAGCTGTTACCTTATAAATAGTCCCAAAATTGAAGAAATATCTTCCAATCTTCAAAACAGTCATCCCCGAGAAGTGATCCTTGTGTCGTTGACAAGTGAGTGCAGTGCTAACATATATTTATGTGGTGTCTCACTATTTTATTCATTAATATAAACAAAAATATCAACTGATGTTCTCGCCAGAACTACATTCATGCCATCAATGACATGAATGGCTTTTTACTAAATTGCATACTTGACAAGCATGTTTTCATGGGCTGTTTCTGTCAAAACACGTTTGGATTGCAATTATAGGTTAGCAGCCGATACAAGAGTGTGGTAAAAACAAGCAAAAAGATTCTGTGAGAATCAACTTATATATAGAATTCAAAATAAAATGTATTGCAAGTTGTATTATTATTTATAAATCATGTGCTGCACATCTCATATATATTTTTAGCAATATAAATAAATAAATAAATAAATAAATAAATAAATAAATAAATAAATAAATAAATAATTTTTTTAACCTGGAGAGCCAGTTGTTAAACATTTATCCTCATACAACTGTATAGACCCTGATTCTTTTCAAGGAACTTCAGACCCTTTATTTTGGAAGTTCCTTTCACAACCAGAAGATGCACTTTAGGCAAAGTTTTAAGTGTGAAAATGTTTGCTCTCTGGACTCAAATATTCTCAAAGCCTCCGTTGTAATCCACCAACTTACCAGCAGGTGTCACTGTGGTGTAGGGTCACAGTCTGAAGGGCTCCAGGTTTGTGCTTCCTAAAGGAGTGTTGGTCAATTGCTTCCAGTTAAGTTACACACTGAGTATCTCCTAAAATCTCTTTATGGAAAGATAAGTCACATCCAAGGTCTCTGAATACAGGCAGCACAGTCACAGAGGCATAATCTGCTAGTTCTCATTGTGGGCTTGTTGTGTATTTTTAACTCTGACGCTATGTATATGTTCAGAAGGCCTAAAATACCTTCTGTTTAGCTCTAGGACTATATACAGCCTAGCTATTCAAAGTGTGGTTCATGAACCAGCATCACAGGCATTACCTGGGAGCATGTTAGAAGTGCAGACTCTCAGGCCTGTCCCAAACCTACTGAATAAGAATCTGCATTGTAATAAGGTCACCAGGGGATCCCTTTGCACAATCAGGGGAGTAGGGAAGCACCAGTGTAGGTGGCCCATATATTGAGAGTTACCACGTGAGGCTAAGAACAAAATGGAAAAATAACTTGCAGCCTCACTGGTCAAGAGAATGAAGTTAGTGGGAACGAGAGGGACACTTCCCAATGTCTGGTATTTGCCTTAGTGCATGTTGGGCTGCCTAATCTTTTTCTTTTCTCATCTGGAAAGAATTTTTCTGGGTCTTTTCCCACATAACCTGACCCAGCTAACATCTCCATGTTATCTCTTTCCACCTCTCTTTCATACTCTGTATCTCAGGCATACTAACTTACCTCCCAGCGTGACCTTAAAGCTCCCATCTGATTGTAGCACTCCACTGCTTTTGGTGGCTTCCTCTGGCTCCTAGAGCACAGACCAGAGTCCCTGCCATATTTTATAAGAGCTTCTCGGATCCAGTCCTGACTTGCTTTGCCAGCTTCCTTTTCAGTCCCTTTTCCCTCCTTAGATTCAATGTGTGGCTCCACTGGCCTTTTTGCCTCAGATGTACTTCACTTCCTCATAATTTCGGGCCTTGGCCCATTCTGTGTCATCTCCCTGGATTGTTCTACCCAACTCATCTATTGCCAGACTGATACTTTCTTTAAAGAACTTAGGAAGTCTATTCTACCCCCCTTAGAGGCATTAAAGTCCTTCATTATATGATCCTCTCATACTTGCATTGTCATTTCATATGCTTATCATATTTGTGATGACTCTTTTTCAGAGGCCTCTTTTCTCTGGCAGATTCTTCTCTGTGAGGGAGGGGGGTATCCAAACAAGGCAGACATATTCCCCTCTGCAGTAGCCTCGAACACCCTGTGTGGTCTGCCCCACCAGTCCTTGATTGCTCTGCTTTCACCATTTCCTACCGCTCCCGCCTCCTCCCCTACCCTTCTTATCCTGCTCCCCAGATATACCAAGCACTTCTTGCCACAGGTCTTTGTACTAGCTGACCTTTTGTTTCTGGCCTGTTCCTCACTGTTTTCAGGTCTTTGGTCTTCGGGCCCAACCCTAGCTATACTTCTAGAGGCAGACTGAATGGGAAGTGTGGTCCTTTGCTTTGGTTTCAGTCTTTTACTGCATCTGCCTTTTGGTGGGTTATTTTGTGGTCCACTGACAGGCAGAAAATAGCTGACCCATCTAGCGCATATTTGACAAAGTTGTGATTCTGGGCGAAATTTCCTTCTTCTGAAACACCAGGTTGCTAAGGTTCACTTCTACACAAGCTCAGACCTGAAGATGAAGTAGAAGAGAATGAAGAAAAGGTCACCATCACCTTTGGAAAATAAACAACAAAGAAGATTTGGGAAATGGGGGATTTAATGGTAGTGAGAGTTGTTATTTTTTGGCCTCTCTATCTATGAGAGTCTGAGAAGTGGCTAAGGGCCCTTCCTTTGTCATTACTCACAAGTTGACAAAAATAATATTAGGGGAGAAACTAAAATGAAGCCAAACAATCCAAGCTGTTCTTTCTCTTAGTGTGACAACAAAATTGTTGCTTAGAGAATAAAAGTGTGTCTCCATTCTTTCCTTCATTGAACTCCCTGCTTCCAGAGTGCTCACTCTACGCAATGTCTTGTGTTTGGGCCCACGATCTTATTTTGCTTAAGCCAACTACAACACTTAAACACTCTAAACCTTGATCCTCTGATGAATTCATCCTTCAAAGCTTTCAAGTTAAACTGTCTGTTCCTATGGGAAACCTTCCACGATTCATTCCCTACAAAGAATTCCTCACTCTCCCTATGTTAATGTGTACAGTGTTATTCACACTATTTAGTTTAATACATAGCTAATTCAATTGAACAAATATTTGTGAAGTGTCTAAACTGTTCTGGGAAGTATGCTAGCTGCTGG
Organism: Callorhinus ursinus; assembly: GCF_003265705.2. Lineage (NCBI taxonomy): Eukaryota > Metazoa > Chordata > Mammalia > Carnivora > Otariidae > Callorhinus > Callorhinus ursinus. The sequence goes on along the minus strand of NW_027397079.1, from coordinate 30,762,739 downwards.
AATTATAAATGTGAAAAACCACAGTGCCTCCTCCAAAAGGGTTTAAAATTGGTCTGGGAAGTCCACTCTGGATGGACAAGAGAGAATGAAAGTCACAGACTGAGAGACGTGCAATATCACAACGTGTCTGGGAAAGCAGTCCCGGGTTTGGAATGAACAGAGCACAGTTTTAAGGAAGGGAGGAAGAGGGAGCATGGTGGGAGCAGACAGAGAATAGGCAACAGCAATAATATTAACTACAGGGGCGCCTGGGTGGCTCAGTCAGTTAAGCGTCTGCCTTCAGCTCAGGTAATGATCTCAGGGTCTTGGGATGAAGTCCCGCACCAGGCTCTGTGCTCAGCGGAGGGTCTGCTTCTCTCTGTCCCTCTGCCCCTCCTCACTTGTGCTCTCTCTCTCTCGCTCCTCTCGAGTGAATAAATAAAATCTTAAAAAAATATTAACTACAACTGCATTTATTTGTCAGGCACCAAGTCAAGTAGTTCACGGTAGCACAGAGATGTTAAGTACCCTGTGCAACACCACACAGCTTGTTAGTGGTAGAGCCAGAATATGATGTGCCGTGTGAGAACTTGAATCTTGTAGGTAAATCATCAGGCCAACGAGCATTTATTAGACACCTTCAATGCATGAGACACCCTTTTAGCTAACGCATGTGTCTGTCTTCCCTACAGGTTTGTGATTTTTCTCTGAGGGATGGAGATTTTTATATTTATCCTTGTCAGTCCCCTGTGTTGGAGAGAGCTTGGAATGAAGCAGCCATAATGGAATTGTAGCTCCGTGTCCCTTTCCATCCTCACCGTCCTGAAAGCAATGCCTTTCTCTCTAGGCTTAGAGCTCTCTGTCATCACTAAACCCCAGGGTCTTCTCATCTCTTCCCTGTAGTGTTAAGTATTTGCTGGTGAGGCGATTTATAAGGTAGAAAGGATTGTTATTCTTTTATACTCCCTTAGGTTATGCTTTTGCCTAAGTGAATCTTTGGACAGAAAGCAGCAGAAATGTTCTTTGAAGAGTAAAGACCCATTTATAAGAAATACCAAAGGCCTAGTGTTATATTAATGGCAGACTAGAAACATTAAATCTTACAAGAACACCTCATTATGAACACTCATAATTCTTGGCTTCCCACATTTACTTAGGAGTGAAATGAAAATGAGAGGGGTTGTCTTGTAGCACTGGGGACTCCAAGTCACATGACGTGATGAAAGGGACAATCAGCCTCGTGTCCCCTTTGCAGTGTCAAGGAGTTGCGTTATAGACATCATGGTTATGGGTCCAGTAGCAGAATGAGAACAAGGAGAAGTATTAAGAAAAGATTCCTAGCTTTCCCAATTCGACATAAAGATAACCGCCTCTCTTTTAATAGACCTCCTGAGAATTAGGTGTTGTCTAAGAAAGTTCTACTGTTGCTTTGCTTTCTGAAAACCTACTTCCAAAAATTACTCGTATGGCCTCTAAATGTCCTGTGTTTCAAATTTTCCCATAGATAAGCATGACTGATCGATAGCAATACATTTTCCCCGACTTTTCCATTCTGAAATATTTATTTCTTAATTTTTTCCCATGTGATTCTTGGAGATGAGAAAGGAAAGGAATTGACTGGGAAAAACAGGATCCTTTTTTTTTTTTAAGATTTATTTATTTATTTGACAGAGAGAGACACAGCGAGAGCAGGAACACAAGCAGGGGGAGTGGGAGAGGGAGAAGCAGGCTTCCCGCTGAGCAGGGAAGCCCAATGCAGGGCTCGATCCCAGGACCATGGATCACGACCTGAGCCAAAGGCAGACGCTTAACGACTGAGCCACCCAGGCGCCCCAAAACAGGATACTTGACACAAATTTGAGGTGTGGTACATCACTGGAAAAGCGTAGATGGATGTCAGTGTGTGCAATTGCTAGGTATTGTGTGCACAGCCTAATGGTCTTCAGAAAAGTCTAATATATTTTAGTATTGTGTCCAGTAGGCATGACACAAAATACCTAAATGTTAGGCAAAATATCAAAATTATCTTAGTAATAGAAATAAAAAAGTGTAAAAGAGTTTGTATTGGTGTATGGATGCTTGCACAGCACCCCTTCCTCAGAGGAGTACCCACCCCCCCTTGCTCCCCATGTCTCCATGGATGCCCCCTCTACCATTGACCAGGTGGCTTTTTCTTTCTCTTGACAGATTTGGGTGTGGGTACACAAAACAGGATGGCCAACCAGTGCTCTAGTCTCCCTGGCCATGGCGACTGGCCCATGTTTGGGCAAAGGACTCACCAGAGGCAAAAGGTTGTGGCTTCTATTTCTTTGCCAAGGAAGGGTGGGGGCAGATTTTTAGATCAGGCCTTACCCAGCGCCTGAAGGTGAACAAGACAGACAGGTACCTCTGCTGAGGGCTGTTGACTCATGAATTGCTCCCTCCAAAGGATCTGTGCTCAGAGAACCCTCCCATGGCAAACTGTCCAGAGTTCCCCTAAGGAACACCCACGTGTGGAAGACAACGGCCATAGCAGCGGGCAGCTTCTTTGCACCTCTCTCCCTTTGTACTGTATTCTGAGATTTCTGAATAAGTGAGCTGCTTTGTTGTGCTTACAGACAATGCAGAGGAAAAAACTCCCTGGATAATTTCTCAGATTCCAACCACTTCACGCTTTCATAGAGGGAGTTGAGTGCGGACACAGCTAGGGACTCAGAGGAAATCTTGTATCAGCTCTGACTCACTCTGAGTTGATGAGATGGCACTGGCGGAGTCGGCCCTTCTCAGGCAGGCTGCCCTGGAAATTCTGATTCACCAAGAAACATTGAAGCTGTCTTGAATGAGGTTATCAGCTTCGGATCCACTTGAGAGATAAGAAAACAAAACTGCTACTTTTCCCGGAAAAGAATTAGAAGGGTAAATGAGAAGAGTGATTTATTCTTTTGGCTGTCACCTTCAGCAGGCAGTTAAGATTGCCCTATTGAGTGGAAAGAAGGAGCAAAGAGAGAAAAATGGAGTTAATGTTACAATAAAGACATGACAGAGCCTTTGATTTCCAGGATTGGCTTGAAATGAATTAAAGCCAAATTATACCAACAAATCTGTCATGCTGCCCTGAAAACAGGAAGTCTAGGCTGGGCCAATAGGAATTAGTCACGGCACACACTGGCAAACCCTACCAGACCAGGAATGAAAAATGTGCTTCATCTGCAAAAACTAACTTTTGGAATTTGGACAGTGTTTTTCATTACCCTCTTTCTTTTCTCCAAAGGCCAGTCATCAAATAATGCTTGGCTTACTTCTGCTTCTGCTGCACCATTAAGTGTGTGAATTTGTATGTGAAATGGAATCCCTACTAGATGTGTACCCTGAGATAAGTAATCTCATCTCTCTGGACCTGAGTTTTATCTTCTGAAAAACAACAAAATCCCCCAAATGAGGTTGGCATCTCATGGTTCTGGGACTTTAATTTTTGGAGGGATTAGGAAATAATGTATTGGGCATTCATTGTGCACCTACAAAGTGTTCAGCGCTGTGCTGAGAAATGGTGAAACAAAATGAAGATTCAGTCTTTTATAGACTTTCCAGTGCCTGCAGGGAGATGTACATTTAGAAAAATGTATTATACAACAGTGATAAGGCCAACAGAAGTGTGTATATATATGTATAAGGCACTTAATAGTGTGTCAAAATGGTTTTCTTTTTTTCGGCCCCAGAATTGTAGCCAAGGCCCAAATTTGGACAAAGGCCCTACATGCAGCACGTTCCAAAGAAACTCTTGAGTTAAAGAGGCCAGCACTGCCTCCCTGGGGCTTATTTGGAGTGGCCAGAGCTATGCTGGCCCTATCTCCACCTACCTCTGTCAGGAGAAGGGACAAGAAAGCAGGGAAGTCTTGGCTGAGTAAATGGTGCAGTGTTCCAAGTGAGAGACTATTGCCTTCCATCCCTAAAGCCAATAGAGTGGGATTCTTAGAGAATTTCTTGTAAAGACTGGGAGTAACTTCAAGACCTGGAGGTTGGCATCTCATTCCTTGGATGGGGGTATGCTGAACCATCAACTTTCTGGAAGCACCCTGATGCTCCTGTATACAGTGCATGTCTTAAGGGTTATTGGAGGAATTTGCTGAAGTCCTAGGGCAGGGCCTATATTGTCCTTTTCAGTCCCAGAATCTCACTGTGCCCTGAGGTTTGTGGACATACTTAAACCAAGAGGGTTCAGATCTAGAGATTTCTGAGAATGAAAGGCCTACTGGAATGGGCTACTCGTCCAGTAGGCCTTTCATCCTCAGAAATCTCTAGATTTCTGGCTTGAACAGATCATAGTATCAGGTGTTTCGGAAAAAGATGGGACAAGCTGTGTTTCATCCTGGTTCTTCATAGGCCTTAGAGGGTATAGGAGGGGACTCCGATGTCCAGAGGACATCAGAGTCCTGGTGGCTCTATGGGAAGAGTACCAGGTTTAACTGAGAAGCAGCACTGTGGGCTGGCCTAGTGAGCCACTGTGCCAAACAAGACGCTGTTGTACCTGAAGAGTGTGGAGATGGTGACACCTTCTGGGAGAAGTCCTCAGTTACGGAGGGTGCTGGGTTAAAGCCAATCTTTTTCTAAGAATGCCACCATAGCACTGACTTAGAAGCCACCAGCACTGGGTAGAACTAGACTGAACCAGAGTGAGTCTGGGGAGAGTCCCTTACCATGCGAGGAGATTCTGCCTCCACTAGCCCCCCTTCCTTCTCTCAACACTAAAGGAACATCAGGCTACAGAAAGAAGAAGCAGGGGTTTTAGATCCAAATCAAGAGATTTTCTGGTATCTAGCAGGTACTAAAAATTCACTGAATCTGTTTCATGTTGTTAAAGGAGCTACTGCCCAGTGTGGAAGAAGGAATCAAGGTAGCATAGTTGAAGGTAGTTACTGGAGTAAAAATAAAGCAGTTTCGTATTTGTACCCCAGGAAGCTGAGAAACTTTTAAAAATTAAGTTGAAACATCATGGCGGCGAGGCTAACTTTGCTTGGGAACATTCAGGGACTCATCGTCAACCAGAGGAGATGGACTCCATTAACTTTAGCACAAATCATAATTGATAGGTGAGAGAGGTTCAGATAAGATGCTAGGGGGAAATGGAGGCAGACCAGATGAACTCTGGTTGGAGGAGAACTGTTACTCTGATGAGGTGATATTTGTGTTGGAGATGAGAAATTTGAGGGAAGGACGAAAAGGTGGGCTTTCTAGATACAAGGACCAGAACCAAGGAGACACAATATGAAGTGTGTGAGTAGTTGGTGATGGCTGGGACAGAGAAAAAGATTTCCCCAGTGTGGGAACTGGGTTATCCCAGTTCAAGGCCTTCCTAATATGGCTCGACCCTCCTTTTCAGCTTTTTTAAAGATTTATTTTATTTTATAAATTATTATTATTATTATTTTAAAGATTTTATTTTATTTTTTTTTGTCAGAGAGAGAGAGAGAGAGCACAAACAGGGGGAGTGGCAGGCAGAGCAGGTAGAGGGAGAAGCAGGCTCCCCGGCAAGCAAGGAGCCTGATGCAGGACTCGATCCAAGGACCCTGGGATCATGACCTGAGCCAAAGGCAGACGCTTAATGACTGAGCCACCCAGGCATCCCTACATTATTATTTTTTAAAGATTTTATTTATTTATTTGAGAGAGAGAGAGAGTGTGTGCCCATGAGCCAAGGGCGGAGCAAAGGGATAGGACAGGCAGACTCCATACTGAGCATGGAGCTCGAGGTGGGGCTCAATCTCATGACCCTGAGATCATGACCTGAGCTGAAATCAAGAGTCCGACGCTTAACCAACTGAGCCACCCAGGTGCCACTCTTCTTTTCAGCTTTAAGGATTATAGACTTTATACTTGCAGACAAATAAAAGCCACTGAAGTGCTTGATAACATATTTTAGAATGCTTTAATGATATGACTCTGGCAATATCAGAAGACGACTAGACCAGGGAAAGCAGGGGCATTTAGCAGGATTTGCAATAGTTCCATTCAGAAGCAATGAGTGTCTGAGACAAGAGTGTGACAAGGCGGAGGAAGATCAGGCAGCAAGCAGCCTGGAGTTATCTGAACATGACTGGAAGGTGGTAAGAGCTGTGTGAGAAGGAGCAGTGACGTGTGATGTCCAGCTTGGCCTGTTAATGTAGGTGACCCTGCTGTGAATCATGGGATGGGAAACAGATTTGTGGGGGTGGAAGGAGGGAGGGAAAATAATAATAATCAACACTAACTAAGTTTCCACTATGTACCGGCACTTTTCTGAGTGGCTTACACATATGGAGTCATTTAATCCTTACCACAACCTTAGCAATAGATACTATTTTACAGAGATAAGATAAATTCGGTTTCATGCATGTCAAATTGGAGGTGCTTATTTGACAATCAGATAGATGTACAGTAGGATTTTGGGAATCTCTCTCTTGAATTTAGGCAGTGAGTTGTGTTTGGACACTTGAGAGAATCCCATAGATAGTAATCCTTGCATCCCGAAAGCATATCCTTTTAGAACACTGCAACAGACCCTGTGAAACTGGAAAGTCCACTACTAAAAGAGCAGGGAGGAGAGGAGTGTGGCAGAGACAGCTAGCTGCTCACATAATCCATGTCCTCTTCTTCTGGGGCACCCAGTTAGGTGACATCTCCCAGCCTCCCTTGCAGCTAGGTGTGGCTGATTTCTAGCTAGAGGAATGCATGCACAGAATCAATGTGGCCATAGCCCATGCAACATTTCACATGGGTTTTTCCATGCTGCTTTCGCCTTCCATCTGACTGGGATGGAGAGGTCCAGGGAGACTGTGGACATCATCTGTCTTTGACAAAGCCTCCATCAGGCTAGTTCTCTGAGTGATGGTGTAGGGCAGAACATTCCTCCTTGTCATCACCAACCCTGATCACTTGAAATGGTCCTGGGCTGCTAGGTGAGCAAAACATACATGTCTATTTGTACTTGAGTGATTACATATTCTGGAGTCTCCTTGTTACAGGGGTTACTACCCTAACCAAAGCACAGAGGTGTGCAAAAGCGACTACGAAACACTAAAGAGGGACGAACACTTTTCTATGCTGTAGCATCTTATGTCGAATTCATACTTCTTTCACAAGGACGCGTATGCTTAGGTTAGATTTGTAGAATAAGTCAATAAAGTGACTTCACTTATTATAACATTTCTCACAAAACAAGTGAAGACTTAAGTCCCTGGGTGACTTTAAAAAAACTGTTTTCCCCAAATCCATCCCCAGACATCTGATTTGGGCGGCTTGACCCTTGAAGTAGGAGTAAGTCTGCAGTGAAACCTCACATCACATGTTGCAGGGATAAGCTCTTTGCTTACTTCAAGGCATCTGACTTGCACGTGTTCTGCTCTGTACAATATATCAGCGTTCCCTTTCTTTGCAGGCACAGCACAAAGGGAAGGTCAATCAGCACATAATTGTAGGAACATTGCTGTGTTGAAAGCAGACTTCATTACCCTTTGTGAATGCTACCTGATATTGACTGAGGCATTATAAGGAGGAAAAAATTTAATCCATCCTGCATATTTTGCAATGCGATGTACTGTGATTACTGTAGAGCATGTACTAGAACTTTGGTTGACAATGAAGCAGTTTCCAACAGCATTTTGCACAGGAATATTGTAATGGGAATTGCAGACACAAAGCATACTGTCCAAATCATCAGGACACACATTTCAGGCATTTTCTAGGACCAGCTGCTAAGTCATGATTCAGACACATGCCTTACTGCAAATTCCATCTCAAGCCGCCGCAACTTCTTACTCTATGCGTGTGTGTGTGCGTGTGCGCATGCGCATGGACTCCCTTGCGAGCAGGAAGCCCACAGAGGCTGGACAGGAAATGAAATGCTCAAAGGGCCACTAAATAGGCCTCACCTACTTGTAAAATTGGAATCCTCAGCATTAAGATAAGATTGGGTGGCAAAATGCTTAACTGTCATTTAAACAAAACAAAACTTCACATATCAGGCAAACGCACCTTGGAAATAAGACCTAAGTCACAGTGAACTCCAAAGGAAAAAAGAAGGAACTGAATGCACCCCCATCATCAAGCATATCTGAGAGACAGCCAGTCTCGTAAATTTCACATCAACTTCGTTTGGCCTCTAAACCAAATCTGCCTTAATGCTATTTGTAGATATAGATTGCTGTCTTTTTCATTACCGTTATCAAATGATGCACTTGCGGCTCAGCTCCGAGCTCCTTGACCCATTAAGTGGATTAGATTGCCTGTTGCCTTTGTCTTTTTGGCTTTGCTTTATCCTCAAATATTCTACCCTTCTATACTATGTGGATACTCTACACACATTATTATGTATGACATGCACAGACACATGCCTGCAATCCCAATTAGCCCGACGACTCCAGCCCTTCTGTTTTTAAGAGGACTGTGTTCAAATCTCTTATCAGAGTCATCAATCCTTCCCTGTAGCAGCAGCAGCAGCTGAAATCCTCTGAGAAATGGAATGTCACAAGCCCAGCTCAGGGCTCCTTGTAGAGCTATACTCAGCAAATTGTGGATCATGCTCCCTATTAAGCTCCTGGCTGGTGCATCATGGTAGATTCCTTCTCAGGAGCAGCTTATGACCCCACCCTGACTCTGTCTCATGCCTGATAATCACAAGCCCATAGGAGCTGCAGCAGGAAAAAAAAAAAAAAAAGCTCTGGACAAGTCCTGATGGTGTCATTATCGTGAAAATAGATGCTCTTGTACATTTGGGAAAAAGTTAAAGGGGGGAAAAATAAAAGAGGGAGACAAAGACCAAGGATTTGCTCCTGACTCTTGAAGCCAAAGGATACCTCTAGCAAAGTTTGCTGTAGTCACAATCAACCTCCATGATTGGCTGAATATTGAGGGTCCACCATGTGAAGTACACTGCTGGGTACTGGGGATGCAGCTCTGAGCAGGACAGGTGCTCTCAGCAGCAGCTGGTTCAAGGAGACACATAGTTAAACAAGTAATCTTAGTAAAATATAGCAGCAATTGCTGTGATACGTGTACTTAAGTGAGCATTCAGAAGGGGCTCCTAATGTGTTCTAAGGTAAAGGGGGTTCTAGGTCCAGTTCCAATGCAGTGGTTGTAGTGGGGGAGTTTTCCACACACTACCAAGCAATTCTTGGACACCAGGTGGGTGTCTTATAATTCAACTCAATTCTGACACTATTTGCCTGGAGAGAGAGCATCAAGAACCCGCAGCATCAGTCCTATGAGACTACCCCCTTTTTTCAGATGCCAATCACAAGTCCAAGTTGTCATCTGTGCTTCAGACTGATTGGCTGTAGACTGGGGGTCCCAAACCTCCTCCTTAGGTTTGGTAAATTTGCTAGAGTGGTTCAAGGAACCCAGAGAAGCGTTTTACTTACTAGGTTACCGGTTTATTATAAAAGGATATAACTCACGGGGCACCTGGGTGGCTCAGTCGTTGGGTGTCTGCCTTCGGCTCAGGTCATGATCCCAGGGTCCTGGGATCGAGCCCCACATGGGGCTCCTTGCTCTGTGGGAAGCCTGCTTCTCCCTCACCCTCTGCTTGCCTCTCTGCCTACTTGTGCTCTCCCTCTCTCTCCCTTTGTCAAATAAATAAAGAAAATCTTTAAAAAAAAAAAAAAGGATGTAACTCAGGAACAGCCAGACGGAAGAGATGCATAGGGCAAGGTATGGGGAAGGAACATGGGGTTCCATGCCCTCCACGGGTCCTGCCACTCCCCCCAGCAGCTCTACTCATTAACCAACCTTGCAGCTCTGTCAAACCTGTCCTTTGGTTTTTTTATGGAGGCTTTATTGCACAGGCATGATTGATTAAATCATTGGCTATTGGTGATTGATTCTACCTCTAGTTCCTCTCCCCTCCCCAGAGGTCACGGGGTAGGACTTAAAAGTTCCAACCTTCTAATCACATGGTTGACTACGGTGACAACCAGCTCCCATCTTTAGGTATGGTCCAAAAGTCACGTCATGAGTGTAATAAAAGACAACTTTATTCCTTTCATCAGGAAATTCTAAGGATTTCTGTGCCAAAAACAGGTCAAAGACCAAACATACATTTCTTTTTTTTCCCAGTTTTATTGAGAAATATGGACATACATCACTGTATAAGTTTAAGGTGTAAAGCATGATGGTTTAATTTATATATATTGTGAAATCATCACCACATAGGTTCAGCTAACATCCATCTTCTCATATAGATACAATAAAAAAGAAAAGGAAGAAGAAAAGAATCAAGGAAAAAAATTTTTCTCCTTGTGATGAGAACTATTAGGATTTACTCTCATACCTATTTCCTTATATATCTTCTAGCAGTGTTAGCTGTTGCATCCAACATGATGTAGTCAACATGTTGCACATTACATCTCTAGTGCTTATATATCTTATAAGTGGAGGTTGGGGCGTCTGGGCGGCTCAGTCATTAAGCGTCTGCCTTCAGCTCAGGTCATGATCCCAGGGTCCTGGAATCGAGCCCCACATCCGGCTCCCTGCTCAGCGGGAAGCCTGCTTCTCCCTCTCCCACTCCTCCTGCTTGTGTTCCCTCTCTTGCTGTGTCTCTGTCTGTCAAATAAATAAAATCTTAAAAAAAAATATTTATCTTACAACTGGAGGATGGACTTTTTGACCACCTTCTTCCAATTTCCCCTCCCCCACCTCCTGCTTCTGGTAACCACAAGTCTGATCTTTTTTCCTCTGAGTTTGTTTTGCCATATTTTGTTTTTTAGAGTCCACAAATAAGTGAGATCACACAGTATTTGTCTTTCTCTATCTGACTATTTCACTTAGCATAATGCCTTCAAGATCCATCCATGTTGTCACAAATGGTAGGATTTCCTTGGTTTTTTTTAATGGCCAAATAATATTCCATTGTATATATATACACCACAACTTCTTTATTCACTCATCCATCGATAGGTTGTTTTCATACCTTGGCTGTCATAAATAATGCTGCTATGAACATGGGGGTGCAGATGTCTTTTCATGTTAGTGTTTTTGTTACCTTTGGATATATTCCCAGAAGTGGGAGTGCTGGATCATTTGGTAGTTCTATTTTTATTTTTTGAGGATCTTCCATACTGTTTTTCATAGTGGCTATACCAATTCATAATCCCACAAACAGTGTAGAGCATTTTTTTCCCTCCTTATCCATGCCAGCATTTGTTGTCTCTTTTTGGTGAAGGTATAAAGTAGTAGCTCATTGTGGTGAGGTGATATCTCAACATTTTTTATTTTTTTATTGTCATCTCTTGACAGTTCCTTATCAATGAGATTACCACTTGGGTGTTGCCGGTAGGAATTTGGTCTACCAAGATCCATGTGCTACCTGTTGCAAGCACCTCCCTGCTTCCTGTCACAATCAGATTCCCAATGGTCAAACCCTACAGATTCCTCTGCAATACCAATGGCATAAGAGATTTGTAGGGGCTTCCACAAAGTGACCCACAATGCTGGGGGTGGTGCTGGTTGTCCCTCTTGGGTTCTCTTTTCCCACTGGAGGAATCAGAGGCTTAGGAGAGACCTTTCCATGGTGCTACACTGGCCTGGGGGAGGGACAACGTGGTCAACCTGTAGCGGCTTTTCTTACCCTTCTAATGCAGTGTGTCTTGGACTCTGAGATGCAGGGGGATGCTTCAGCCTCACCGCTGTGTTAAAGAATTCTCTCAACGATGTCTTTTTTTTTTTTTTTTAACTGAGCCACCCAGGCACTCCTGAATGGTGTTTTTTAATTTAAAAAAATTTTAAATTTAAATTCAATTAATTAACATATAATGTATTATTAGTTTCAGAGGTAGAGGTCAGTGATTCATCAGTCTTATATAATACCCAGTGCTCATTACATACGTGACCTCCTTAATGTCCAACACCCAGTTACCCCATCCTCCCACCCCCCTCCCCTCCAGCAAACTTCAGTTTGTTTCTTATGATTAAGAGTCTCTTATGGTTTGTCTCCCCCTCTGATTTCATCTTGTTTTATTTTTTCCTCTCTTCCCCTATGATCCTCTGTTTTGTTTCTTAAATTCCACATATGAATGAGATCATATGATGATTAACTTATTTTGCTTAGCATAATACCCTCTAGTTCCATCCACGTCATTGCAAATGGCAAGATTTCATTTTTTTGATGGCTGAGTAGTATTCCATTATATATATAGATATAGATATAGATATAGATATAGATATAGATATATATAGATAGATAGATATACACCACATCTTCTTTATCAATTCATCTGTCAATGGCCATGTGGGCTCTTTCCATAGTTTGGCTATTGTGGACAGCCACATGAGTGAGCCATATTGGTCTTTAGCCCAGTCAAGTCTCAGACGGCTATATACCCATTTGATACGATAAATCCCAAGTGAGAATTGCCTAGCTTCATCCAATTAACCCAGAACTATGAAAGGTACTAACTGTTTTTAAACCACTACATTTTGGGGCAGTTTATTTGTAGCAATAGATAACTGGAAGATAAACCATTGCACATAGTATTTAATTTGGAAAAATCCATTATAAAACCTAATGTATCAGAAGAATTTAGACTGGGTCAACCCAAAAAATTTTTGAAAAATTAAAATGTAGCATGCCAAGTACTGAAAGGCAAATGAACTCTCTTAGGCTATTAGGAAATCATTTGCAAATTATCTAATTATCATCGATCATGATCTTATTCTGATCTACTTCAACTTTGGGTGATATTTTCTCCTTCAAACATTTTGAGAAGTGAAGATATTGAAGTTGCTGTGTAAGGAGGGATATAATCCTACCACTAGACAAAAAACGTACATCAAATGCCTCTCTTCCATATGTGTGAGTGATTAAAAATCAGTCAATCCACCAATAAATAAAAGTTTAATGACACCCTATGTATGACATATATATATGGCATAGTTCCTGTTTTTAGGTTCCCCAAGCATTTCCTAATAAAGTCTTTCTAGACAGTGGGTGGGAAAACACAAAGTCTTGAGCATGGGGAAACTGTAGAGTCTATCACAGTGTCTGGCACATGGTAGTTCCTTACTAATTCTGTTGAATAAATCATGTGGGAACTCAGTGTCAAATACTGGTTACCAACTCAAGTCTAGGTGTGGCTTTACCTTCTGCAGCTCTTAAAGATGATATATGCCTCAGGGGCCTGCCTATAAGTCTGAAAATTCCTCCATTGGTGTCAGGATCAGGGAGGTCAGAATTGAGAATATTTTATATATGTGTGTGCATATATGATATAATTTATGTATTTTTTATAATTATACATTTATACACAAATGTAAATATGTATGTATATATGTATGTATGTATAAAATCTTGCCTCCCTCTTGCTCTTCTTCATTTTGTGCAAGGTAATGTGTTAAGACATGATAGGGTTTATATACATGTCGGGTTCTAGCCTGAGGTCTTGAGAGTACCTAAGATTCTGATTTATTTAAACCTCTCTTTTTTAAAAGGTCAGTATGCTATGGAGTATTTTAAACTTCAGAGGGAAAGATCTTCAATGAATACAAAACAGCATGAAATAAAGTAAGCCTAAGTACTTTATTGCACTATGGAATTCGTACATGGAAACTAAGACATAGAGACATATGGGCTGCTCCCAAACATAGGTAAATGAGTAACTTATGCTCAGATCATCAAAAGATCCAACTCCCCAACTCTTCTGACACTTTGCCTGGAATTCCACCATTAGAGGCATTTCTTTGGGATTAGCATTTTATTCATCAGACATTTGTTCACAAATATATTGCACAAAAGGAGTAATGTAACCACTGGGAAATCAACAGAGAGTAAGATCATGAATAAAGGAAGGCGACTGAAGTGAGGATCAAGAAAGGGGAGATGAGGGGCACGTGAGTGGCTCAGTCGGGTAAGTGTCCAACTTGATTTCAGCCTAGGTCATGATCTCAGGGTTGTGAGACTGAGCCCCGGTTTGGGCTCCATGCTGGGTGTGGAGCCTGCTTGGCTCTCTCCCTCTCACTCTGCCCCTCCCCCCTCCCCTCTGTCTCCCTCTCTAGAAAAAATTTAAAAAATAAAAAAAAAAAAAAGAATGGAGAGGTGAGGCTGCAAGCACTGGGGGCCTGTTGAGGAAAATGAAGGTTCTACCTACGAACTCTAGTCTGGGACTGTGGATGCTAGAGCAGCATGATGGGAGGCGGGAGAAGACATTGAACACCTGCTACACATATTTGCTCCAATAAGATGGTTTTTAAAATCTGCTCGAGGGACACCTGGGTGGCTCAGTCAGTTAAGTGTCTGCCTTCAGCTCAGGTCATGATCCCAGGGTCGTGGGATGGAGCCCCACTTCGGGCTCCCTGCTCAGCAGGAAGTCTGCTTCTCCCTCTCCCTCTCCCTGCTGCTCCCCCTGCTTGTGCGTGCACACTCTCTCTGTAAAATAAATAAATAAAATCTTAAAAAAAAAATAAAATCCGCTCAACCATTCAATATTATTTTCACTTGCTGACCATAGATGTAACCCCAGAGAGGAGACACTTCCCCTTCATAGCCATGGTTTTTCCTCACTTTCCAAGGCAGAAAAGATGGAAACTAGTCTTGTAAAGAGAATCTTAGGAAACTCTCCTCACCCCACCATTGCCACCAGCTTCATAGGAGTAGCAAAGCAAATTCTCAAGAACCTCTCTGATCCCCATAATGACCCATCTCCCCCAATAAATAGTAGCTTGGTCACAGGAGATATAAGATGAACAAGGCTGCCCTCTGAGCATCACTGCCTTATTAGCCACTGGCTCTGCTTCCAGGTAGATTGACGTGTTCTTGACATTTGGCAGCAAAGATAGTAATCCACCTCCATCCACATAATTAGACAGTATCAGGAAAAGCCAAAGTTGCATGAAAATTAGGAACCTCATCTCTATCTAACTATAATATATGCATTACTTTAAAGAAAAAATAAGAGATGTCCTGGACTTAAGTGATCTACCTTATGGCTTTATAGGCAGTGTCAAAGGAAAGGAATATATTTGTTAGGATTTGGGGAGGGTTGTTGCAGTGATAGGTTCCTAATTAGTTTAATGTGAAAAAGGAACTTATTCTTCAAATGCCAGAGATCTCATGGAATCCAAGGTCAGAATTGCAGATGGGCTCCAGGAACAACTGGAACAAAAAATAAAACTCATCACAAACATCTCTGTCTTTTCATTTGTACTTTCCAGCTTCTTTCTTTCTCATTTTTCTCTTTCTTCAAGATATCTGCCTCCATTCCTCCTGAACACAAGGTGGAAATATAGTCATGGAGGACTTAACTTTAAAGCATATGCTGTGAGCAATGGAAGGGTACCAGCTTTAAGCTCTGGCCTTAAGTCCAAAAATGCTGGACGGGGCTCTGATTGGCTTACTTCAGGTCAGGGGTCATGGTTAGAATCACCCTGGAGCTAAAGTCACACAGTGTAGATGGGATGCTCCTGAGGTAACTGTGTGCATGATGGCCATGGAGGTAGGAGTGAGGGAACAGGGATTACAGCCACTAGATAAACCAAAGGGCCAGGCAGGCAAACAACGTAGCCAACACAGAAACCTAAAGGCAGCACAGCGGACCTAAATGCAGGTGTGGGCATGACATGACCATTATGAGACCGTTTCTCTAAGAACTGGGTTCTCCCCAATCCTGTTTAAGGATCCCTCTGTTTAGAGCAATAGAGATACTTGTTTAATCAAGACTGAGACTTCACCTAACACTGAAGTATTCCCCCCAGCAGACCTTCCTCTCTTATATCCCATAACTCATAGCCTCACCCGCTCTCAGAATGACCTCTGGGGAGGGAATGACAACACTCTTCCCTTACCTTCAGACCTCCCCTTTGCAACCATCATGGTTCTCTTGGCTTTTCATTTGGCATTCCTGGGATTCAGGGGAGAAGTGTGGCAGTAAGTGGCACAGAGAACTGCTTTTGCTATCAGCAAGTGTTGGAGATTTGCTGGGATGTTTCATTACCCATGGACATCATTTGTTTAAGCAATTAGGAATTTGGATCTAGGGCATTTCTAGGGATTAATGATCAGGTGGTAAAAACTGACTGCTTACAGCCTTGTCAAGGGCTGTTTATCAGCAGGAAATGACCTGCTTCAAGGTGACTGATGATATCTAGTTGGCAAATTAGATGAACAAGAGCACGTATTCATTTTGAGTGAGTCAAAGAGGACAGTATAGTGAGAGCTTTTCGTGGGCAAGACTAGCTTCTCGGTTAGCCATTTGAAGCATTTTGCCCTTGGTTTTAGACACAGAGGTTCTCTCTGTAAACATTCTTTTCTTTTAGTGGACCATAAAAAACTGAAATCATGAAATGAGAAAAATATCTGCATCACTGTTGTGTAGATATTTAATCCTAAAGTTCAGCAGAAATAAGAGGTTGTGTGATGCAGTGGAAAGAATGATAGACCAAAATTTGGGACCAGAATTCTAGATCTGACTGCCATTCCTTACCCTTGTGACCATGAAGAAGTCACCTCACTTCTAAGTTTATTTGTGTCCTAAATAAGGCATGTGGAAGAAGTGATGTCAAAGGTACTCCTAGCTCTGTCATTTTGTGTGTATGGCTATAGATTATCATCAAGTTACCTAGAGGAAATCTGATGCCATCAGCAGTATGATGTTGTACATATTTAATGCTATTTTTTCCTAAGGCAGTCAAAGAATTCTGTACATGCTGGTCACGTGGGCTACTCAGCAACTTATTTCAGTGACTGAGTCATTTGCCCGGGAAACACCATGCTTCCCGCTGCCAGATTTGGAAGAGGTTTCTGAATAATGAGGTGGGCTGTTGACAAAGGGCATTGACCAGGCTGAAGGTAGGTATCAAAGTATGGAGCCTTGGAAAGCTCACAGGGCTGTGAGGGAAGGTTGTGGCCCTGGGACCTTCATGTTTAGGTTACAGTGAAACCTGGATAGCCAGGACAAGGGAAACAGCCCCTTGTTGGAAAAGGCAAGTCAGGAGCTAAGGTTTCTTTGTGGCATTAGGATGATGAAATTCTCTTGTTCAAAGAACAGTCTTTTCCAACCAAGAATGCACATTGCTTTTCGTGCAGGAAAAGCTGTAAATCCAATAGGCATTTTATGGAACAGCTATGAACACTTAACTCACCTGGATCCCACAGTAACTCTGTGGAGCAATGAGAAAGTTGAGGCTTACCTAGGATAAATAATGTTGTCACGGTCATGCAGCTGAACTCAGATACTCTTCCTTGCCTGTCTGATTCCAGAACCTGTTATATCACACTGTTTCTCCAGGGGGAAACAGAGCAGATAATCTGCCTCCGGGTAATTGGGAGTGAATGATGAATTTATGTATTTAATGGAAGCTAACACTTAAATGGCGTTCACTGGGTGCCAGCTACTTTTTCAATGCTTTCCACGTATGAACTGATTTAATGCTTACTATGTGCCTTGGACTTAGTTACTATCACTAACTTCATTTTACAGAGCAGTTGAGTAACTAATCCAGGATTCCACAGCCAGCATTTGGTGGATTTTGTATCTTTGTGCCTCTTTTGATGGTTTGTCCCTGTTGATTTTGGAAGGTAAAGAATAAAAAAGAACACCCTGGGATTGGATTTAACCTCCATACCACATGGTGTAATTTTCACAAGAGGGGGCAGGCCAGTGAAAAAAGAATGAGTTTTCTCTGTGATTCCACCCTCAGTTGGAGAGGCTGCAGGGCAGGCACACAGCGTGCTCTTGCTCTGAAACAGTGGGATTCACCTCTGGCAAGGGAAGCAAAGGACAGAAACAGAAGCTGCCGTCAATTGATTTCTTTTTAAACATTAGAGGGGGAAAAATAGGCAGATGATAACTCAGCACTTTAAAGCTATGCAGATTGGGATGGTGTTAATCAAATCTGTGGGATAAAGTAGGCAGAATTAGAGGGAGCAAAAGAGGATACCTAGAGGTCATTACATGCTGTGAGTCCTGACTGTCACAGCTACTGCTCTAACTTGTTAAATTTTCCCCAAAGGTAATGAAATCAAGAGGGAGGAGACTCCACAGAGTGGAAAGAGCTGGGGCTGAAGACATAAAAATTTCTTAGCAATCTTACTGACTTTAGGTTCTGTAGGAATCAGCAATGCTATATGAGAAGAGTGGGCACAACTGTGTTTTCCCCATCAGATATGAAGTACACAGAATAGAGAATGTCAGAGATGATGGGCCCATTTTATTCTGTGGTGGTCAGAGCCCACCTGGAATAGGGTGTAGGAGGTCTGGGCATCGTATCCACAGAGAGTATAGCTGGGGCAGAGCCACCAGAATGCTTGTAACCATTAGCCCCAAAGAAAAGGGAAGATTATGACTGGGGAAGGGCTAAGGTTGGAACAGAAGCTGTCCCAGAGAGATGAGAGAAAAGGTGTGGATCTTGGGTACTGGGGTTTGACACTTTCTAGAAAATCAAAAGGAAAAACCTACCACGTTTCAGAGCAACCAACAGTTTGTGCAACCAAGTACTCCTTGTTAGTTGCATCTTGCTATAATAACCAGGGGTTGGTTTTCCCTGACTACCCTTTTAAATTGCACTCCCACCTGACCCCTTTCTCTATCCCTTATCTCTACTTAATTTTCCTCTGTAGTCTTTATCACACCTGACATGCTTTATTCACTTACTTATTTATGATCTCCCTCTATTAAAAATTACACTCACAAGGACATTCATTGTCCATTTTCTCCTGCTGTATTCTCAGTGCCTACAGTTGTGCCTGACAGATTAGGTGTTCAGCAGATAAGAATTAAATGGATGAACAAACAAATGAATGAATGAATGAATGAGGTAGCAGCAGCAGAAATAGTGAGATACTGAAGATATGGGATGGTCCACACGTCTCACTACCTGGCTGCTGGAAGCACAGATGACCCTGACATGGGAGATTGTGAATGCTTTGTTGGGTGGAGGTTGAGTTAGATGATGATTTCTAGGCTAGTATTTTTTTAATTTATTTAAAAATTTTTTTATTATGTTACATTAATCACCATACATTACATCATTAGTTTTTTATGTAGTGATCCACGATCCATTGTTTTCATATAACACCCAGTGCTCCAGGCAGTACGTGCCCTCCTTAATACCCATCACCGGGCTAACCCATCCCCCCAACCCCCTCTCCTCTAAAACCCTCAGTTTGAATAGTATTTTTATGAAACTTCAGGAATATGAAGGGGAAGGGTGAAAAGAGCTTTCTGAGAATTTGATATACAGTATGGCTCCAGCTAATGCCACAAACTGGACAGAACAAACTCTAAAATGAAACATAAAGTTTTTCAGCTGTGGAGGAGCAAACATTCTGGGTGGAAAATGAGTTCTCCAGACTCTTATAAACTTTCTTAGTTTTGGTGGTCTTTGGTGCCAGGAGAGATTTTGAGAAACTTTATTTGGAATATAAAAACCCCTTAGTAGGACTAACCCATCACAGCTAAAGGCTAAAGATAGAGAAAAGCAGGTGGTAGAGAAGGTCAGGCTCATGTTCTCTGAAGGCTGTAGGGGAGAATCCTTCTTTCCTTCTTTGAAGCCAGCGAGGTTGTCCCCAATCTTTGGCATTCTTGGGCTTGTAGATGCCTCACTCAATCTCTGCCTCTGTTGTCACAGGGCATTCTCTTGTGTGTCTTCTGCCTCAGTGTCCAAATTTCCCACTTCTTATAAGGATACCTGTCATTGGGTCAGGGCCCACCTTAATCCAATACGAGCTCTTCTTAACCAGATTATACCCATAATGATCCTACTTCCAAATAAGGTCACATTCACAGGTTCTGGAAGTTAGGACAAAAACATGTCTTTGGGGGGAGTGAGCACAATTCTACTCACAACAAGAATATGTCCAAAACACCAAGTTAGACATCTGAGGCCTGACTGAACCAATTTTTCCTGGATGGTCACACCTTGCCTCCCACCCTGCCTTTTGGAGATTGTGTGTATAACAGTAATAGGGATCCTCCTACAGTCTCCTTTCCATGTTCAGAAATTGCAGGAGAGTACACTCTCCCAAACTCTGACCTTGTAAGAAATGTAAACATAACTGAAAATAAAAACAATTTAATTTCAAAGTTTTTGCTTGGGTCTTTGAGTAGCTAAGGTTGGGCTCTCAAAGGGCAGATTTCTCTATAATGAGATTGTAGTTAATATTATTGTGGCTTGCCTTTGGATGAGAAACTAATGATGGCATTCCCTCTCCCTTACCAGTGATTAATTCAGGTTTCAAGACAATTTGGGCCAATATGATTTATTTATTCTTCATTTATTCAATAAATATCTATTGAGTTTCTATTACATGCCAGATATCTCTGAAATGTGGCTAAAAATGCTCTATGCATAAGATGTGCCCTCTGTTATTGATTTCTAAGACTTATCAGTGTTAAAAAAGATGTCTAAAAGAACATGGAGGGGCTCCTGGGTGGCTCAGTCGGTTAAGCATCTGCTTTTGGTTCAGGTCATGATCCTGGGGTCCTGGGATGGAGCCTGGCGATGGGCTCCCTGCTGAGCAGGGAGTCTGTTTCTCCCTCTCCCACTACCCCTCACCCCCTCTTGTGCTGTCTCTCTCTCTCTCTCCCCCAAATTAATGAATAAAATCTTTTAAAACCATAAAAATAAATAAAAGAACATGGAGAAAAATGGTAGTTTGTCTGGAAAATGGTAATATGCAAACAACTTTCAACTGGCATGCAGGAGGTCTTCATGCTTCAATGCTGAGGATATAGTAACAGATAAGGCAAGATGGAGAATAGACTTGTTTGAGGTTTCTGCAAAGAAAAGCCAGGGTCCCTGTCCCATTGGGTATGAACAAGGATATATTGCTGTCCCAGTTGCTCACTCTGAGGGTATGAGCCCTAAGATCAATCTAATGCTTTGTTCAACAGAGCAGAGAGAGGGAAAGAGCTCAAATATCTGATGATATTGTTGAGTAACAAAACTAACCAAACCCTATATTAGGGCATTCTGTATTATGATAAAGTAAATTCTGAAAATAAACAGTGAATTGGGTTTGGCTTGAGTTCTGATTTCTTGCATGCTAAAGATATCACTGACTAGGCATCATTTCTTTTGTCTTTCTTAAATTCTGTGCAGTCTGAGAGGCACAGGAGAATAAAGGGGATTGGCACCTCTCTGCTTAATGATATTGTTTTTTACTACGGTTGTTGTAGGAGATTTTAACTGTTGTGTTTTGAAAAAAGGAGACCGTTGGTGAGAAGAGAGTGCATTTATGGACAGGGTCGCAAGGCTAGGAATTGAGTTGTGTCTTCAAGGAGACGGCATGTCAAATGCTTATCTTTTTTTTTTTAAGCTCTTTCTCTAAAGTACACAGTTTAAAAATATCTTCCTTTTGGTATAGTATGGTAGTTCCCCCTTATTCGTGGGGAATATGTTCCAAGACCCCCTGTGGATACCTGAAAATGTGGTTAGTACCAAATATACTGTTTTTTCCTACACATACATAGGACAAAATTTCATCTATGAACCAGGCACAGTAAGAGATGAATAATCTTAGAACAATTACAACAATATACTGTAATAAATTACGTGAATGTGGTCTCCTTCAGAACATCTTATTGTCCTGCACTCACCCTTGTTCTTGGGATGATGTGAGCTGACAAAAATACCTATGCAATGAGATGAAGTGAGGTGAATGACAGGCTTGAGGCTACGGTTGACCTTCTGACCATCTGTCAGAAGGAGAGTCATCTGCTTGGACTCCGGCTGACTGAGGATGACTGAAATGGGGGAAAGCAAAACCAATGAGGATGGGGTGAGGGGGGGCTGCTGTAATCCTTTTCAGTTACCTTCAGTTTAGTAAAATCTCAACAGCCTTGAGGCCTGAGGTGGAATTCTGGGGAGTGGGAAGAGGAGGCTGTAAGAAGTAGAGCCTGCTCACAGTCATCACTGGCCAGTGCACATGAGGAGGCGGCCCACCAGGAGCTCCCGTCAGCGAGCAGAGCTGAGGACGAGCGGAGGTAAACAGTCGTTTGGTCATGGAGACCCGTGAAAGAGCAGAGAGCTCTGGAAAAGCAGCTGCAGGGTGGAACTAGCTTAGAGAAGAAATGAAACCAGCCCACCTTTCCCAGAATATACTAGAGTATTCACCTTTGCGGGTGAGAGGAATGCTGGCATTTGCATTGTATTTACCAAGAATTTAAATAAAAAATTAATTAAATCTCAGACATCTTAAATGATTAAAAATACAAGATGTCTCTGTTAATGGACACCGATCCTTTTTTTTTGTTCTCTGTGCCTTTTTCAGGATCTCCTGTTTGAGCAATTTACTTAGATTGCAGGCAAATATGTATTGCTCCGTGACATGTGCAAGAGGCGGCTCTGCGTGTATGTGAGTGTGAGTATTTCTCTCTATAAACACATGTTCAAAGCCTTTAGGAATTTACATTTTGAGAAGTTGACTCCTGCCTCCTTTCCCACCCTCCATCTGCCCCCTTTTAAAAGTGCCTCAGATCCTTTCCCGAAGTTCTCACCAGCATGTGCTTCCAGATCTGGGGTGTGCTTTCTCTTGTCTTCTTGATTTTGTCAAGTTTTAATTTAAATGTTTTCCCTCTTCTGCCATCTGCTTTTTCTCCCTTTCTTTTTCATTCCCATCTCTTCATTCACCATTTTTCTACTTATCCCTAATAAGAACCCCGTACACATGGGGCGCCTGAGTGGCTCAGTTGGTTAAGCACCTGCCTTCAGCTCAGGTCATGATTCCAGAGTCCCAGGATTTAGCCACATCGGGCTCCCTGCTCAGCGGGTGTCCGCTTCTCCCTCTCCTTCTGTCCCTCCCCCCTTCTCATGCTCTCTCTCTCTCTCAAGTGAATAAATAAAATCTTAAAAAGAAAAAAAGAACGATATACACTTTAAGTATTAGACTGAGACTGGCCTTACCATTTTTTGCTGTTGCCAAAAGGTACACAGAAGCAAATACCCACACACTTGCATTTCCCGTTAGGAGAATCTATTGTTGGAAAGGGATTATTGTAAGAAAGAAAGAAATATGGGAGGCTTGCTTTTATTCATTATTTGTTTATTCTTTTTCACATCTTTATTGTTTTTCTTCTCCCTAGTGCTTTCTTGCTTCTTGTTTCTTGCTTCAGATTTTGTTGTTGTTCTTCCGGATTTTGTTCTATGTCTCTTATTACCACTTTCTCAAAACATTTGGGTATTGCATTAGTCTGCCAGGACTGCTGCAACAAAGTACTAGACACTGAGTAGCTTAAACACAGAAATTCATTGTTTCACATAAATGCAGCTAGAAGTCCAAGATCAAAGTGTTGGCGGTGTTGGTTCCTTCACGGAACATGGAGAAACCTGTTCCATGTATTTCTCTTAGTTTCAAGCAGCTTTTCTGGCAATCTTTCATGTTCTTTGGCTTATAGACCCATGACCCCCATCTCTGCTGTCATCTTCACATGGTGTCCCTGTGTGTATGTCTGTGTCTACATTACCTCCATTTTTTTTTTTAAAAATAAGGACGTTGGGGCACTGGGGTGGCTCAGTCAGTTAAGTGTCTGACTCCTGGTTTCAACTCAGGTCATGATCTTGGGGTCCTGGGACTGAGCCCCGCATTAGGCTCTGTGCCTAGCACCGGGTCTGTTTGTCCTTGTCCTTTCCCTCCTCCCCCTGCTTGCTCACTCTCTCTCTCAAATAAATAAATAAAATATCTTTAAAAAAATAAAACAAAATAAGGACATCAATTATATTGGATTAGGGCCCACCCTAATGATTCTGTCTTAACTTGATCCTATGCAGAAACCTTATTTCCAAGTAAAGTCACACTCTCAGGTACTGAGGGTTAGGATATCAACATCTTTTGGGGGGGACACAATTCAATCCATAACAGGCATCTTATGATTGGTCATATGGCCAGTCTTCCATGGTAACCCAAACACTGCTGAATATTGTGATTTCTTCTTTACATGTCAGCAATACATTTGTGATTTCTTAGGGACCATCAAACTCACAAATTCTATGTTTCTATTTGTCAGAGATAGAACTCAGATCAAGTCTTGAATATGGTGAACAGATCCACATTAGTCTTATGGTTTTGGGATAAAACCTCCCTCTTTCCTTCCTATTTTTAATCCACTCAGGTACAGAGAAGGCATTAATTATACACATATATCATGCAGAGTAATTAAGCAGGAGAGCTGGGTTTTGAAGACGTCCCTCAATACTCAGCATTGTTTGTGAGTCGTCATAGTGATGTAAAGAAGGAAGCATTGCTTTGGTAACTTCATTTTTCTCCATGCCAAGGAGCTAGTTGGCTCCATTTACAAGTGGGACTTGGCCAAAATGTCTTTAACCACAATCACCTACAGGATAATATAATTTCAAAACTGATCAGAATTCATGAGACAGATTTTAATTTATCCCCACTGGCTACTGACTAAAGGACCTGGGAAAAATTGAGGATGCTACTTAGAATCAGAAATGGAAATGTTGGAAGGGACAAAGACCCAAGGATGCATCAGTCACCTGACTTCACAGATCAGAGTACTGAAATCTAGAGGCTGTCCTTATTAGACTGGTCAGCAAAAGAGAAGACCTGAGTCCATGTCTCTTGGCTCCCAGTCCAATCTTCCTTTCAGAGGGAAGTTCCAATGGGGGTTTCTCTTAGCTTCTCTCATGCCTCCAACAAGCATTCATCTTGAAGATCTCAGGTGATGTTCTGGCAGAGAGATCAGAGGCTCTAGAGTGTTAGGGCTCAGTGGAGACTTGTAGAACCTCTAGTGTCGAGAATAGACTCTAGGCCAAACCCCTCACTTTACAGAGCCGGAAACTGGGATTCAGAGAAAAGCTGACTGGGTTCCTGCCACTAGCCAGAGACAGAGATGTGACCAAAACAGAGATCTCTGGGTGGAGCTCAGGAGGAATTCTTATAATTCCATTTGTCTCCTTTGTTGCCTTACTAGCTATAACCCTTGGTTTTGCCTTAATATTTAGTCACTTCTCTAAGGTTTATAGTATTCACCTTAACACAGTCTGTGTTCAAGTGATATTTTACCACCACTTCACATAGAATAGAAGAATTTTATTTCTCTCTTCCCACCCTTTATGCTATTGTTGCATTTTACTTATATAAATGCTATAAAGTCCCAAATACATGGCTATTATTTCACTTGAAGAGGCAATTGTATTTTAAAGAGATTAATTAAGAAGGAAAAGGACTCATATGTTTATTCATGGTCTTTCTGTTTCCTGTGCTCCTCATTCCTTTGTGTTGATCCATATGTCCAGTTGGTATCATTTTCCTTTGGTGATACATTTTTCAGCTTTTCTAGGTCTGAGAAAATCTTTATTTCACCTTCATTTTTGAAGGATAGTTTTTGCTGGATGTAATATTCTACACTGACAAACTCTAGCTGCCTTAGTCTCTTCAATTCGAGGAGTCTGCTGGGCTCTTCCTGGGTCTCCTTCCTGGCACTGCCGCCTGGAAACTTTCTCAAGGCAGCAAGCTGGGATAACCAGAGGGATCATCTTTTCTGTTTTCCACTTCTTAGAGATTCTCAGAGATCACTGTCCTTCATTATCTGATGTTCAGTGTCTTAAAAACCATGTTTCATATAATGTGTCTTGTTTTTTGGGGTGCAGGGAGTGGTTTCAGGTAGGAGGGTAACTTGATCCCTGTTAATCCATCTTGGCTCCATGCAGAGCCTGGAATGCAGAAGGCTGGGATGGTAGAAATTTAATCTTAGAAAATTTGGAGGATTTCCCACTCCTTCAGGGTTTTATCAAGGGTCAGGGCACCTCCTGTAGTACTGAGATATGGACTGGCAGGAGCCCAACTGGTCCTAAACCACTGATTTGTGCAGGTGGCTTCTGGGACATCTTTGGTCTCCATGATCCTACGGCTCTGGTAGCTCTTTTGCTGCTTCTGGGCTGTGCTGGATATCCAGGAGTCTTTGTGAATCTGTTACCCCCTAGACCCAGCACCGTGTAGCCATTCTCTCTCTTTCTGTGATCTGTTCACCTCCCTAGGCCTTGGCTGGGGAGCATGCGCATGTTCTTCTCCCAAGAGCACACTGATTTCTTGGGTCTTACTGTCTCTCTTTCTTCACCTCTTTCTCTCCCCCCCCACCTCTTTATCCTCTCCTTAGCTTTGGGGAAATCTTTTCCTTATCTAGAGTGGGAGTGGACATTGGGGTCTTGTCTATAAGCAAATCCAAATTCCTCAAGGGCTTGGGGCCTTGGGAACACAGAACACAGCCTCTCAGGCCATTTGTGCTTTCTGTCTGTCATGTCCTTCTCCGTAGACAATGAAGAGAACTGATCATTTGCCTGAAGAGCGGAGGCAGAAAAAGGGGAAATGCCACGATAAAAAAGAACTTTTCCAAAGCAATGATATCAAAGTAATGAGAAGTGCTCTGCATTTTGCTGGGACATTTACTTTTTGAACGTATTCCATTTGTAGTGATTTAAAAGTAACAAAGTATTTTTCTTAAGGAAGGGTGTGCTAAACAGAGGCTTAACTTCTTTATCTTTTTTAGTCTTACTATATTGGTATGGTAAATGTAAGCTAGATTTGGGATATATAATTACTTGGCTGTATTCAACAGGAATGTTCAACATGGCACACAAACCTGTTATTTTTAGCATCCTGAATAAAGATGTTTTCTCTTCTTAGCTCTTGCCTTCCCTGCCACATCCATTCAAATTAACCTTGATACATTATTGATGTATCCTCAATACTTAGTTTCTATACATAATTTTTAACCAGTAAACATCTTTAGAAGATCTAAGATGCTTAATTACATAACCTTGGAACTTTGAGGTATTTAGCGCAGTCTGGCTTCCAGCCCCACAATGCTCCTTTCCTGTGCTGTGGGCACAGGACCCCCAAACAGCCCCATGCCTGTCTCTAGGACTAATTGTGACCTTAAAATAGGTGAAACTTATAATCCTTATGCCCACATTGGGAGGTGAATTTCCAAGTTGCTCCTGGGTTGCCCCTGACCTTGTGCTCCAAGCTCACAAACTGGGCTTTTGATGTGCTTTTGAGACATAGACCCACTGAGTCTCAGTTCTGGTGCTCAAGCCCCTCTCAACAGCAGATCTAGTATTGCTGTTCTCCCAGGATTGGGTCACCGCCTTCTGCCAGAGAGAATGGACCTTTCTATCTTCAGACAGTCTTCTCCAGGGTTAATCATGTGCCCACACATCTAGATTTCTCTCTCTCTTATCCTTGGATGGCCCAGTTTATAGCTCTGCTTATTTACTGAACACTGTGGTAGTCAGAGACCTATTCTAGCACACTTTCCTCTATGACACACACCATTTAAAGCGATGTTGTTTCTTAAGAACTCCTATTGTGGCTTATATACAAATCCCTTGCCTTAATAAGCAGCTCTATGTAGCCAGTGTCCAGCACCGAATATTTCAGCTGTGTGAGATATATGTCCTCCCCACATCTACGAGAAGGCAGCTTGGCCCTATGGTCTCCATGTCATAGTCTAGCCCAGAGTTTGATGTTAAATGTGTATATGTATTACACACACCCACACAGCTAGTAAGGGTAACCTGGAATTAGATGTGGAGTCTTCCTTCCTCTCAGCTATACTGAGAACCGTTTAGAGAATTGGGTTCCTTTCTGAGGACTCTATTCCTCCACTTGAAAAAAGAAGAATTAAATCTACTGTCTCATGGGTATAATGGACAGAAATGATGGTTTTAAAGAGATATTCCTCAAACTGTTAACATGGTACTTCTGAGGAGCGGAGTTGTGTGTATAGGAGGGGAGAACATTTTCAATTTTATTATTCTGTTTTATTTAATTATACACAATGAGAAATTATTACTTTCATCATCATCATCATCATAATCATGTTAAAAAGTAGAGAAAAATGAGTTTGAAAGAATAATTCAGGCCAGAAGTTAGTCTCTTGCTTCCATACTTGGACAATTTTAAGGACTCTCTGATGCTTTACTGTAGTACAACTGATTTCTGATCTTCTTTGGTAACATTTCAACTGTCCAGTAGGTCCTTTATAAGAGTATCACCAGGTTGGGAAAAGAGAGACAGCTTGACAGAAAGAGGGCATTCTGAGCAAGGCTGTTAGAGTTTGAGTAGGAGAACATGGGTCAGAATTGCTAGACTGAGATCTGCCAGAAACAACAGCTTAGACCTTTTGATCAGAGGTCCCTCTGTGAGCTGTTTAACTGGGCTTCTTTATCCTCTCATGCTCCTGCTCCTCCAAATTCAGTTGCTTTCTGGTAGAAAATCTTTCTCATTCTAGGGAAGGACCTCCACATGCTCTCAACATCCATTATGTACCACCCAAGTAGTTATATCACTGCTCTCAAGATCAGCATGAGTCTTATGGTTGAAGGGGGCTTTCTCACCATCTGTAAGAATACTAGCTGCCATCTTCCATCTGTCATTACAGACTTCACGATGCTTGACTAAAGGCACAGAGCCATCAACACTGGAATCGTCAGACTTGTGTTCAAATAGTAGTCTTGCAACTTCAAGGTATTCATGGGCAAGATATCAAACCAATCTATGCATCATTTTTCTTTGTGTGTAAAGTGGATATAATTATAACCCCAATTCTATAAGGTTGTTATGAGTGTTAAATGAGATTATGCACATAAAGGATTTAGCAGAGTGACTGGAATATTGTAAATCCTCATGAAAAGTGAGTTATTGCTATTGTTGTCATTGTTGTTATGTTCCTAAGGGACAAATATTTAGTAACTGAACAAAAAGGTGATAATATCCCTTATCTTCATTACTTCCTGGTTAGAATACTCATGTGGTCTACAGCCGTACCACCCTGAATGACCCAACCTTTCAGAATATCCATGTGGTGCCTTTTTCTCAGATTTGGTGGTTTCTTGTTTAAGAAGATTCCCTGTTATCTTTAAAAATAGGATTCTTTCAAAACAATGCCACTTTGGTCTTCAAGGTGCCCTGTTTTGGGGTATGAATCCTGCCACTGGAAATTTTCTCCACAGCTAGTGAAACATCACACCGGAGTCAGACTATGCCTTGCTGAACCATCACTCTTGCCGGAGGTATTCCAACAATGGTGCTTTTCCTAGGCAAATAGGACATCCAGGTGCCATCTCTTTAGCAAACATCTCCCATTTTCATAACGGTTCAGGTTAAAAGTTAAAGGAAATGATGAAGTAACTTAGTCCAGAGAAGCAATTTGTATGTCAAGGAACTATGTCATATATTCAGCATTTATGAGTTGACATTTAATATGTACCAGGCACCCTACTGGGGGTTGGATGTAGAGAGGTGAATGAAATAGGCATGGTGCCTGCCCTTCATGGAGCTCACTACTGGGTGGGCATGGGAATGAGGCATGTAGACTAATAAGTAGGTAAGCAAATGCATAAATATGTAATTATAAAACGAGGACATCTAACATAAGGAACAATGGGGTAGGGATCAAAGGAAGCCTATTTTAATCAGTAATATTTAACATGCAACTTTGAGGGTAAGGCGATGCCATTAAAGAGCATTCCAGACAGAGAAAATGGCAAAACAATAGCTCCAAAGCAGTGATAATCTCAGCTAGTCCAAGGAATTACAAAGAAGCACTCTGGTTAGAATGTAGTGAGGGGGGAAGAGTGAGTCAACAAGGCAGACAATATGAACAGGGGGCAAGATCAGGCGTGGTCTTGTGGGCTGCAGTATTGTGTGTGAGCATTTCCAAAAAAGAAATGGAGAATGGATTAAAGGAAAGCCAAGGAGGAAACATCCCTCTTCCTTTCCTTTTTTTCCCTCTCTCCCTCCCCTCTCCTACCCTTCCTTCCTTCCTTCCTTCCTTCCTTCCTTCCTTCCCTAAATATTTGGCAAGTGCTTACTATGTGTCAGTATAATTCTAGTTACTAGAGATACTGAGCTAAATGAAGAGGTAGAAAGTTAGCCCTGTTGTTTCATACATTCTACGCAGGAGGCTGTTGCTGTAGTGCAGCATAGAGGGGTGGGGACCAGATGAAGGAGTGGCAGTGAAGAGGGACAGAAGTGGAAGAGTTTTACATCCCTCTTTTCACTCATTGCCACTCCACACATCAACTCACAATGCCAATGTTTCACCTAGCTCCCAACTTGGGTATCGTAGAAAACCATTCCTTTAGCTCTCCTGCCTGACCTCTCCCCTACCTTGCTGTCATCTGACTCCATGTCTCATTTCCAGAAAATGATGAAGATGAGAAAAGCAAGAGAAAGAGCCTGAAAGTACAAATCAATATATGAATTAGAACATGAATCAAATGAATGGAAGGAAATGTTTGAGGAGAATGAATGATGGCAGAATGCCAGCATCAATGTGCCCACTGCAAGAAGAATGGATCATGTCTTAGGGAAAGGATGGGTTAACTTGGTCCACTTGGAGAGATTAGGTATAGGATTTTATAAACTCAAGTTCTCAATCAATTTTCTGGTTTGACACTGCATGGGGGGTGCTGAATCTTGGGGCCTTTACCTTGGTTGGTTGATTGGTTTGGTTTTTAAAGATTTTTATTCATTTATTTATTTGAGAGAGAGAAACAGAAAGAGAGAGAATGTGTAGGGGAAGAGCAGAGGGAGAGGGAGAAGCAGACTCCCCACTGAGTGCTGAGCCCAACGAGGGGCTCCATCTCACGACCCTGAGATTATGACCTGAGCCTAAATCAAGAGTTGGTCCCTTAACCGACTGAGCCACCCATGCATCCCTACTATAGTTTTAAAGAAAACAGCAAGCATTTTAAGAAGTCATTGTAACAAAGATCTAGGTTCTAGAAAGCCAAAAAAGAGGCATTTCCCCATAAGTTTCCTCTGTTATAGCCACTAGTGGCTCTTGAGTATTTACTACCATGTCTAGTCTGGATTGATATGTACTATAATTATAAAATACTCATTGGATTTTGATGACTTGGTACAAAACCAAGAATATAAAATCTCTTGTTTAATAATTTTTATATTGGTTATATGTTGAAATATTTTAGAAATTGGGGTAAATATATTATTAAAATTGCCCATTCCCATTTACTGTTTTTATTTTTTTATTTTTTATTTTATTTTTTTTAAAGATTTTATTTATTTATTTGACAGAGAGAGAGATAGTGAGAGAGGGAACACAAGCAGGGGGAGTGGGAGAGGGAGAAGCCAGCTTCCCGCTGAGCAGGGAGCCGGATGTGGGGCTTGATCCCAGGACCCTGGGGTCATGACCTGAGCCGAAGGCAGATGCTTAACGACTGAGCCACCCAGGCGCCCCTCATTTACTGTTTTTAAATATGGCTACTAAAAATTTTAAATTATATACACAGCTCCCATTATGTTTCTTTTTTTTTTTAAGATTTTATTTATTTGACAGAGAGAGCACAAGCAGAGGGAGAGAGAGGGAGCAGCAGGTTCCCTGTTGAGCAAGGAGCCTGATGTGGGACTCGATCCCAGGACCCTGGGATCATGACCTGAGCAAAAGGCACTTAACCGACTGAGCCACCCAGGTGTCCTCCCATTATGTTTCTATTGGATAGTACTACCCTAGATAATAATAACTAACACTTATTGGCACCCAGCGTGTTCCAGACACTGTTCTTTTTAAAAAATTTTAATAACCAAACTTTATTTTTAGATCAGTTTTTGGTTTACAGAAAAATTGAGCAGAAAGTACAGACAGTTCTCATCTACCACCCCCATTCCCTTATTATTAATATCATGCATCTGTGTAGTACATTTGTTATAATTAATGAACCAATATTGATACATAATTACTAACTAAAGTCCATAGTTTACATTAGGGCTACTCGTCATGTTATTCAATTCTACAGGTCTTAATAAAAGTATAATGTCATGCATTGTCTATTACAGTATCTTACAGAACAGTTTCACTGCCCTGAAAATTCCTTGTGCCCCACCCATTCATTCTTCTGATCCCCCAAATCCTGACAATGACTGATCATTTTATGGTCTCTGTCAATTTGGCTTTTCCAGAATACCATATAGTTAGCATCAAATGGTATGGTGTCTTTTCAAATTGACCTCTTTCACTTAACAATATGCATTTAAGACTTTGCCACGTTTTTTCTTGCTTGATAGCCTATTTCTTTTTCTTGTTTTAATTTAAATTCAATTAATTAATATATAGTGTATTATTAGTTTCAGATGTAGAGGTCAGTGATTCATCAGTCTTATATAACAGCCAGTGCTCATTACATCACATGCCCTCCTTAATGTCCATCATCCAGTTACCCCATCCTCCCCCCCTGTAGCAACCTTCAGTTTGTTTCTTATGATTGAGTCTCCTACAGTTTGTCTGTTCTAAGCATGTTACATGTGAGTTCTAATTTTAATCCTCACAACTAATTTAAAGGTACATACTAACATAGTTCCATTTTTAGAAATAAAGAAAATAAGGAATAGATGGATTAAGTAAGTTCTCAAAGCTCCTACAAGTGGGCAGTAGCAGAGCTGGCATTCAGACCCAGCCAGGCCGGCTCCAAAGCTCACATTCATTTACCCCATTACCCTACCTCTTGGTGTTGAGAGTTGCTTCAGAATTTTATACGGAGCTAGGAGGGTATAAGGAAGCTAACAAGGACTTGCTGCTTTTGTGTACTAATTAGCAATTCTAGGCTGTAAGAAACAAAGACACACTCAGGTTGCCTGAGTTGATGGGGACTTATTATAAGGATGGAGAAGTAAGCAAAGAGTCCCACCAATGTCAACGTCAGGTTTCATGGGGAACTGGAAAGTTCTTTAGGATATCACAGTGATTCCAGTGTAAGACACAACTCCCAGACTACCATTCTTGGTTCATGACTTCCCTCTGCCTCTGTCTGAATCCATTACTGACTTGTTGTCTCATAGCTTCTATTTACTTAAGACAATTAACTGCCTTATGTTAAAAAGATTTTATTTATTTATCAGACAGAGAGAGGGAGAGGGAGAGAACTAGCAGGGGGAGCGGCAGGCAGAGAGAGAGGGAGAAGTAGACTCCCCGCTGAGCAGGGAGCCCGATGCAGGGCTTGATCCCAGGACCCTGGGATCATGACCTGAGCCAAAGGCAGATGCTTAGCCGACTGAGCCACCCAGGTGCCCCCTAACTGCCTTTTCTTAACATACTGATTATTTGCTTCTACACATCTTTGTTGTTTCTAAGATTTGCATTCTGAATTGCAGTCTGGAGGCAACCAGATGGGCTGGATTGGACATTTCCTAATACAGACTGGTAGTAGCAAACAGAATTTCCTGCCAGACTCCCTCAGGTCACTGGGCTTCATTATGTTTAGTTATATTTTGGACAAGAACTATCACTGATTGGTTATAGACAGCGTTCCAAGATCATATAACCCATGTAATGATGTGATTACAAGGTTTATTGGTTATGTCACTAAGTGCATTTATCTCCATTCATTCATTCACTAAATACTCACTGAGTGTCTGCTATGTGCAGGTACTGCTCTTGACTTTTGGAATTCATCAGTGGGAAAGAAAAAGGCAAAGATCCCTGCTCTCATGGAGCTTACATTCTAGCTGAGAGAGATCAACAATAACTAAGAAGCATAATAAGTATAAAGTACAACGTTGGTTAGAATGTGATAAGGACTATGGAGAAGCAAGTAGCATAGGATGAAGAGTGTTGCCTAAGGGGCAGCAGCTTGTATCATGTGATTAGCATAGGCCTCAATGAGAAGGTGAGCTATGCACAAAGCCATGAAGGAGGAGAGGAAATTAGCTAAGAAGGAACTGGAGGAAGAGCATTCAGAGTTAAAGCAAAAGCCAGAAGCCTGGCATGTTGGAGGAACAAGGAAGTTAGAATGGCTGGAGCAGAATGAGGAAGAGGAGGAAAGAAGTGGGGGATGCAGTCAGAGAGGACAGATCAGGTTGCACTTTGCCTTTGCAAGGATTATGGCTTTTACTCCAAAGAAATACGAGTCATCATCATGGGTTTTGGCAGAGGAGTGCCATGACCTGACTTACCTTCTAAGAATACTCTGGATACTTTTATTGCAAGTAGACTATCAGGAGGCAAGCATGAAAGCAGAGTCCCTGTTAGCAGAATATTGCAATGTTCCAAACAAGAAATGATGGTTATTTGTGCCTGGGTGACAAAAAGAGAGGTAGTGAAGGTAGTGAAAAGTGGCTAATTCTGGATATAGAATATCTTGCTCAGATATATATAAATATATATATATATATATATATATATATATATATATGAGCAAATCCCCAAAGGATTTGCTCACAGATTGGATGTATGGCATGAAAGGAAGTGTAAAGTCAAATATACAAGGTTTTGGAACCAAACAATTGGTGGGATGGAGTTACCATTGACAAAGATGAAGAAGGCTATAGGTACAACAGATGCTGGCGTGTAGGAATGATCAAGTTCAGTTTGGCCACACTGGTTTGATATGAATATAGGCATTCAAGTGCACATGCTGATAAGTAGTTGGATATTTGAGTTTGGTGTTTGCAAGGGAGTTCTGGGTTTATGATATATATTTGAGAGCTTTCAGAATGTAGATAGTATTTAAAGCCGTGAGACTCAATGAGCTCATCAAATTGGTAAAGGTACACAGAATACAGAAAAGGGCCAAGGACTGAACCCTATGGTATTGCAACATTAAGAGCTGGTTTAGAACAAAATCCCACAAAGGACACAGAAGTCACTGGTGACTTAGAAGAAAAACGGAAAGCATGGTGTCCTGGGAGCCAAGTGAAGAGAATGGGTTAAGAAGGAAACAGTGTAAAACCATGTAACAAGTTGGGCACCTGGGTGGCTTAGTTGGTTAAGTGACTGCCTTCGGCTCAGGTCATGATCCTGGAGTCCTGGGATCGAGTCCCACATCAGGCTCCCTGCTCACCGGGGAGTCTGCTTCTCCCTCTGACCCTCCCCCCGCCATGCTCTCTCTCTATTTCATTCTATCTCTCAAATAAATAAAATCTTAAAAAACAAACAAACAAACCATGTAACAGGTGAAGTAAGAAGAGGACAGAGAACTGACTATGGGATTAACAATGTGGAGGTCATTGGTGCCTTCAAAAAGAGCAGTTTCTGTGGAGTGGGGTGGTGGTGGATGCTGACCAGAGTGGGTTTAAGAGATGAAGAGAAGAGAAGAATGAGAGATGGAGAGGATGGATCACTTTTCAAGGATATCTGCTACAAAGGGGAGCAAAGGAATCCAGCATAAGTTGGTAGGGGAAGTGGAGTCAGGAGGTTTTACTTTGTCTTCCTTTTCTAAAATGAGAGAAGGGCTTACATGTTAGTATGCTAATGGGAGTAAATCAGTGGGGAGTGAAAAATGGAAAATATAGAAGAGAAAGGAGAATTCAAGAGTGAAGTCCCAGAGCAGACCACAGGGATGCAACCTGGGACCCACGGGGAGGGTATGATTGTAAATAGCAACTTGAGAAGTTGATCCATTAATAGGTGGGATGGTGGGAGATAAGCTGTGGGAGTCTGCAGGAGGTCACTTCTGAGTGGAGTGGAGGAAGTAGGAGGTAATGTCATGAGCTGAGAGTGAGGATAGTGGAGTTGTGGATATAGGTAGGTAAGAGAAGGTTTGGGATAGTCTTCTAGGAAAATGGGGAAGCGAATGGATTCTAGACAGTGATGGGATTCCATAGGCAGCAAAGCCAGACCGCTAAGGAAAATAAGTGACTGTTCCCTGGTTGTTGTTGTTTTTTTTAATGCAATGAAATTTGCCACTTACTTGGTTGAAATGAGTCAAATGGGGGCACCTGGGTGGTTCAGTCAGTCAAGCATCTGACTCTTGATTTTGGCTCAGGTCATTATCTCAGGGTTTTGAGATCAGGCCCCACATCTGGCTCCATGTTGAGCCTGGAGCCTGCTTGAGATTCTCTCTCTCCCCCTACCCCTCCCCACTTGCTCTTCTCTCTTTCTCTCTTTTCTAAAGAAAAAAGAGTCAAATGCTGGCTACGAGGGGCTATTGGCAAAGGAGAAGAAAGGAGATAGATTTTCAAAAGCTGAGCCAGAGCTGGACATCAGTGATTAAAATGAGCAGGTAATTCATCTCCTTTATTACATGTCTGGAAAACGCTTAACTAGCTCTGAGAGAGACAATGACATACTATCATATCAGAATTTGGAGACCAGGAGAGATGTCATTCGGCAGGACTGAGCATCCTGGTTGTGGCCCAGTGGAGGAGAGAAATAGATGAACAGCTCCTTAACTTAACACAGTGTGAAATGAAAAAGCTCTCCAAATGTTCTGCCTGCAGGTCTGTCACATTAGACTTGATTTCCAAGTTTGGAATCTCAGTGGCCTCTAAATAAGGGAGAAAAAAATTAAGAAGAAAACAGAGCCAGGGTGAAAAATGATGAGAACAGCATGATGAGGATGGGATGTTTCCTGTCTGCCTTTCTTGGCTGTAAACCTGATAAACCAGAACCTCTCCACTATGATTTCCAGAGGGCTTGACTATGACTGTAAGACATACAGTCATATCAGAGGACTGGATGTTATCAGAGAAACCCACTCTAATTCTCTCTAGAGAAAATAGATGTGATTATCAAATTCCATTTACTTTTGGGACTTAGTGGAGTCATATTAGTGGGCTTCTGTAATGTAAAGTCTTTGGCATAATTCTGATGCTGAATGCATCATTACATATCTCACACTTTAGTCTTTTAGATTTTTTTAAAAAAACCTTTTGTTAAAATGAATGAAAATGGATGCCTCAGAGAACAAGTTCTTTAGTCTCTTTACTCCTGCTCCCATAATCTGGGGGCTTAGACCAAGAACTGGGGAACCCAGAACCCCTTCTGGGCTGTAAGACCCTTCACTTAGGTCTCACAGCCTGGCTCACATCTGTGGAGGGGCTGGTTGTACACCCTGCTCTATATTGCTTAGAAAAGCATCTGACTTTCCTTCTTCCAGAGCAAAACTACAGCCAACCTATATGAAGTGTAGACTACATCTGTGTTATTAATCTGTTCTAAATCTAAAGCATGGAAATTGTCAGCTAATTAACAGAATAGAGTATTCACCAGTCAGGACCGTGTTAGTGACCTCAGATTTAACCTGCCCATCATACTGTGCCTATCAAAGACTCGGTGAAACAGAGGGTAAACCAGAAGGACACTCTATTCCTTAGGCTTTCATTACACTGTTGCTGAGATTTATCAGGAATTTAAATTAGAAAGAGGGAGACACAAGGAAGGTATAGTTTCCTAACTGTTTTCCCCCCCAAGAATCCACCTTTCAATTTAACTGGTATTTATTGAGCACCCAATATATACCTAGTACTGTTCCTTTAGTTTGATTTGGCTTTTAGACAAGAGCTAGTGAGAGCACCATCTATTTCATGTTGGTAGGTTTAACATGGTTTAGAAGATTGCCTTCTAGGACTGGAAAGAGATTGACATTTATACATTGATTAGTGTTCTCTACCCATAAATCGAATAGGTGGTGACAGAAAAAGCCACAAATCTTCCAGAATTACTTACCCAGGGGCTAAAATTTCCACCATTAAGAAAAGAAAACATCCACGTGCTTGAGCTAGTGTACTGACTGCCCATGAATTCTTCCAAAGTGTAAATGTCTTTAGGGGAACAAATAACTCTATTTTCATCATTGAGACCTTGGTGATAGATGAGTTTCTCAGAAAATTTGTTACTGTTCTGGAAAGTGAAGAGAAAGATCATGAAGGAGTGGAACACTACACCAGGCAGTCTTTTTGCAGGATGCCATGGGTTGACCAAGGGGTGGTTTCATAGCAGAAGGGCTAGGGAGGCTACCTGGCTGCACAGAGTTTGTTTAGGTCAGAGAAACAGCAAGTGAAAGCAAAGAGCAAGTGTGTGGGCAGACAGATTTTACATGCCCTAACCATCAACTTTTGATTACTCAACAATTTTACCGAGGGCTACTCCTTGTCTCAAATCTGTTTAGTTCTTTCTAACAGATTTTGGGATTGTCAGAGCAACATTCAACACTTAGCTTAGTAAAGATCAGTGACTTAGGACCTTAGGAATCAGTGTCAAGTTCAAGCTTTGTCTTTACTATTTAATGCCCACCTTTAGGCAAATCATTAACTTCAAGAAACCTCAGGTCTCAACCTATCAAAAGAGATAGTACAAAAAATCCTTGACATTGGAGCAGAATGCCTCATGAGCTTTCATAAATTATCACATTTGGAAATATTGTTCTATTGTATCTTTACCTCTTAATTTTTTAATAAATTGGAACAGTAAAATGTTTAAGACATATTTCTAATGTTTAATAAATGTAAATATAATTTGATAAATTTATATATATATATCTGTGAAATCACCAGGACCACAACCAAGATAACAAACATATCCATTATCCACCAAAGTTTTCTTATATCTCTTTGTAACTTTGCCCCCCATCCTCCACCCCACCCACATATCATTAAAATTTAAGTTACCCTTCAGATCAAAGGAGCCCATCTTGGCATCAAGTAGACAAGTTGCATCAGGATATGGATGTTGAGCAATTGGCCAAATTGACTCGGTTTTTAAAAACTTCTTTGCCACATTATATTGTCATAGCACAGACAATTAAAATATATAACTGCAAAATTCGAAATTAATTTATGTGATATATTTTCAGTGCTGCTTGTGAATGATTAAATCTAGACATGCTGATGGCCTATCTATTATTCACTTCATGGGCTGTTTTCAGGACAAATACAATAATATATGTAAAAGTTCCTCATAAATTATAATGTGCTATACTTACAAAATGTATAATTTTTATTGCGAAGGTCACTGCTTTTCCCATATGGCCCCATGCATATGAATCTTTTGGTAGCATATACAGCTTCTCTGAGTCCAGTTTTTTTTTTTTAAGATTTTATTTATTTATTTGAGAGAGAGAGAGACAGTGAGAGAGGAAATACAAGCAGGATGAGTGGGGGAGGGAGAAGCAGGCTTCCCGCCGAGCAGGGAGCCTGATGTGGGGCTTGATCCCAGGACCCTGGGATCATGACCTGAGCCAAAGGCAGACGCTTAACGACTGAGCCACCCAGGGACCCCTCTGAGTCCAGTATTAATTATTAATTAGACATCCTTGTTAAGGGCTCCACAATGTATATTGTTATGATGGAACCACTTCGCACTGGCTTTGAGGGAAAAAAAAAAAACAAAACTCAAATGACCATGGGTGAATCTTTTAAGGATTTTGGGACAGAGTGTAGTATGCATAATCCATAATTTAAACAATACCTGGACTAATAATACCAGACCAGAATATATGGTAACAAAATCAACCATGAACATTTCCCTAGTCTATTCTGTCTCTGTTAATCCTTAGGTAACACATTCAGAATTAAAAAGCCTCTTTTCTCTATGATACCTGTATGGAGAGATGATGGGCTAAGGACAATAGCATGAACTCAATACCATGAAGACTTCATGAGTTTTATCAGCCTCAAATATAATCTTGGCAACTGTCAGAGTCTGTACTTTCATAGCGTAAAGTATTCTATATCTTGGAGGTAAGACAGAGCCCATTTACAACATTAATTGGATTTTCAGGCTTTCTCCCTGACCTAAGAAAGTATAAAAATCCCTCCTCAACCAAGAGAGCTCCGATTCTGAAACTTCTTGAAGTAGGATAATTCATGGTTGAAGAATGAAGGGGAAAAAGACTAGGGGACTGAAAATTTACCTGAGGACAGATAGGAGAATGTCAAAGACCTTAAAACAGTAGTAAAATATCTCTTAAAATAGTAGTGACGAATACTGTCCATTTCAATGAAGCTTTCACTCAGAGATGACTTTCTAAGAAGATGCACGCATGAAAGAAGGGAAGGGAGGTGGATTATACTAGAAAGAGGAATCATTGGCACCTTCCTCTTCCATATCCGGGCACACTAAGTAGTCTAGTTTTTAAAAGAGCTCTTTGCTCCTTGTTATCAGTTGAGGTCAATTCCTTAAACTCATTCCTTTTGGGTTTTGCTTTTACCTGTGTTCAAAGAGGCGTCTTTAAGGGCTAAGTTTTAATCAATTGATTTCTTTGAAAGGTGTTTTTTTCTTCAGAAGGTTTTTCCAGTATTCTCTGAGACCAGCCTGCTTTGCTAGCAACTGGGAAGGGCTGGGTGATGAGCAGACATCTAAGATGAGGGCCTCCTCCTGCACTGTCTCTATATTGTTACTCAAGGTTAGCAGGTCAAGGTGACAACGGAGGCAATTTAAAGTCCCTTTGTCAGAAAGAGTCACTGCCAGTACTTATAAAATAATAATAGAGCATTTTTGCCAGTATTTCCTATGTATCAAGCCCTCTTCCAAATGTTTTCATGTGTTATCTCTCTCTCTCTCAAGATTTTATTAATTTATTTTAGAAATAGAGAGAGACAGCATGGGGAGGAGCAGAGAGAGAGAGGGACAAGCAGACTCTGAACTGAGCACAGAGCCCAACATGGGGCTTGATCTCATGACCCTGAGAGCATGACCTGAGCCGAAATCAAGAGCTGGACGCTTAACTGACTGAACCACCCAGGTGCCCCTTGCATTATCTCTTTTAATACTTATATCTGCTGAATGAGACCATTTTATGATTTTTTTCAATTTTACGTGCGAAGAAGAGAAATGGCAGAGGAGAAAAGGAACTTACC
Organism: Callorhinus ursinus; assembly: GCF_003265705.2. NCBI lineage: Eukaryota > Metazoa > Chordata > Mammalia > Carnivora > Otariidae > Callorhinus > Callorhinus ursinus. Next base: position 30,722,265 of record NW_027397079.1, on the reverse strand, counting down.
CAGGATCATATGCTAAGTGGCAAGGTAGAAGTACGTAACCAGCATTGTGATTCCAGACCTGTCATTCCTAATCCTTCTGTCAGGCTTCCTTCTTAGGTATCATTTATTCAACACCTCTTCTTGCAATCACAAATCCCATCCTGATCTTAATCCCCAAACTTGCCTGGTAGCAACACCTCACAAAACTACCAAAGCACCATGAAGTATTACACAGAGTTATCTGAATTCACGAGAGAGCACAAAAATCATCTATGGTCTAGGGAGAAACACATGGAAGAATAAGAGTAGAGGTGACAGCCCTATAGACCTATCTGGTTTTATAATATTCTTTCATAAAATAACTTTACATTGACTTAGGGTGACTTCTGTGAGATATTCCACAATTCAAGTGGTTGTAAAAAAAAGCATACAGAAATAAGTCGGCAAAAAATCCTAAATTCCTTTAAGAGAACTGCAGGCTATTTTCTTTGTTACTTTTAGGGACTGCCTCCATTTGTAACTGCTGATTATTTTAAGAGCAGGAACACCAGTCAAATAATCTAATGTAGGATCTGCCACTTTTTACAGTTGACCTTGGGCCCACTTAGCGCTGACTAAGGTCACAGAGCAGTAAGAATAATAGCTTTATTCTTGGCTTCACATCACATCTGTCCTTGTTTTATTTCTTTTGTCTCACTTTTTTTCTTATTAACCTTGTCATAGTTTACATTCCATACTAAGCCTCCGGAACCTATTCCTTAACAAGGTGAGTGAATAAGTAAGCTTTCTATTTCATAGCTGCTCTCTTGGAGAGTAAATGAGATAATAAGAAAATGGTTTTGAAAGAGTAAAATGCTATATAAATGTAGTTTATTGTCATGCCTCCCTGCCTGAATGTCTTTTCCTTCAACTTGCACGTAAGGCATTTTCTCTGGGTGATAGTTGTTCGGCTTCTGGTTACCACTGATTTTCTGGGCATGCATGTGGTGTGTTCTATGACACAAACAAATTATTTGGTCTCATTTGTGTGTGTTCCTGCGCATATGTCCTTGACCTCCCCCATTATTATAGTAATTTTTTCTGGGGGTTCTTCATTCTTTAACCCCTCATGTCTCCTCCCTGTCTGGCAAACTCTCCACAATCCTTGGACCTCTCATTTTGCCTTCATAAGAGGAGAAAGATCAGAGCTGTCTGATGATACTTTAACCATTTTATCTCTATTCATTTATAAAAAAAAAGGCACCATTACTTGTTTTCTATGATCAGAATACAATCAGATTTTCACCCTTTGGCAATTCAATATCGGTCATCGTTCTGTTTATGGGTCTTTCACAGGGGAAGGCATCTCTGTCAGTGCAATTTTTTTGAGAAAAGAAACTCACAGGGCAATATAGGTTGAGAACGTATAGTCATTGGCACACTTTGCTCTTTATCATTCCTGATTTTCCGGGGTGAAGTAACATATTGTACCATTTAAGTCTCAAAGGAAATGAACAGAAGGGTCCTTCCTCACACAGGCTAGGACATTGAGATAATTCTATAACATCCTTTGTAGTAAAATGCTTAAGAATGATGAAAATTTGTATAATTTTATTTTGTATTTTCTGAATAAACATGAGGATTCTTCTTATATAGTATCCTAAGAACTTGAATGTGGGTAGATATAGATACAATTAAACAATAATAAAATACAGTGTTAATGAAACAATGTACTTGAATTTAGTAAGAAAACCAAACTGAGGAGTTTCTGAATGAAATTGTAAAATATCTGTGAATTTATCCCTTCACAGTGATTCAAACATGATAAGAGGATAGGCCAACAGGAAAGAACAATACTGGGAAAATATTCAAATTTGTAACTGTGGAGGCCCCCCAAAGGTACCTGAGCTGCCCTACTGTTTGACAATTTCAAGACAGTGTCTGTGCTTTCTGTCGAGGCCGCGGTCAATATGTTGGCATAAATCTCTTTTTAATGGAGTGATAGGATTCTGGTTCTCAAAGGTTTAAGAGGATTCACTTCTATCACGTGTTCATATCCACCTAGGTTAATTAATGTTTAGACAAAGCTAATCTCATTAATAGGATTGTCCAACCCTGTGTAACAAGAGGACACTGAAGGCGTGTCGAGTGGAGTCCTGTGGAGTTTGAAGAGTCGCTGGCCTCACCAGAATGCCGGGGTTTTGAGGGGGTGTGCATTACAAAGAGGTGTTCTTGTCCACCTTACCCCCCGGCTTGTATCCTTCTCTTTCCTCTTAAGATGGTCCTGTAGATGGCAAGGGTCACAGGCAGGGAGTGAAGACACATCCATCACCAGTAGATGACATGCTAGAGGCACAAATGGGAGCCTGCCCCATCTGCCCACCCTTTCGGGGTCTCAAGGGGACGACACCCAAAAAGGAGGCACGGGCATTGGGCTTATTTCGTGTTGCCCCCAGTTTGGTGGGTCAGGCTTGGTATAAACTGAGGAGGATGAGAGGCATCCTTACTAAGGGCCCGGAGTGAAACCTGAACCCCTCCCTCCCACTAGCTCAGTGACCCTGCAGGAATTTGATCTTTGAACTTTCATTTCCTCCTCTATACAAGGAAGATACAAACAGAACTAACTCCTAGGGTTGCACTGAGGAGTAAATGAAAGAAATAACTAAGATCCTTAGCAGCGTAGGGTGCCTGGTATTCAGAAAAAAATTCACAAATGGATGTTGTTGTTGTTGTTGTTGTTGTTGTTATATAATTTGACCATTCTGTCTTTTTGGCCTCTTCTGGTGTGAGGCCCCACCCAGTGATGAACAATGCCCCGGGGGTCTGACCATGCCCCAAGCCCAAGCCCATGGGAGAGTGTGAGTCCAGGAGGGAGAAAAGGCAGGCTGGAGAGTCAAAGCTTGGAAATGAATGAAGTCAGCAAGAAGAACACTATGTCATAGGAGGGGGGCCCTGAGAAGCTCCCTGCCTCCAGGGCTCTCTAGGAAGGCTCCGTGCCTTTGGTTGGGGTCAGGGAATAGCTCACAGGGAATGTGTCTCTTTCTGTTCAGTGATGTGAAACTCTTGGGTGTTTTTCAGCAAGGACACAATTATCACCTCTCCCCCTTACCCAAAGCTCTTTGCTGAATTATATGCTATAACCGTTATAATCATATTAAGTATTTTACTTGTGAGACTATGCTATTGTGCATATAATAATAATAATAATAATAATAATTCTGGCTTCACGTTTATTATGCCCACAGGGTACCTAATGCCTTAGTAAACCTCTCCCCTTCTGTTGTACTTTCCGTTTTGTCCTTCCTTAATTTTTGAAGCAAGGTGGCTGTATCAAGGACTCCGGTATTAGTTAGAAATTTAATGTTTTTTATGCGTTCAGGAGATTACAGTTGATGACATTTAGTTCATAGTTTTTTTTTCCCCTGAAAAAATTAAATATCAGCCATGGAGTTGAGTTATTATAATGACTGAGAAATTCATAATAAACACAGTAGAAACCTCTTGGGTGAGGCAGGGTCTAAGTGAATTAATGATTGCTCCTTTTCTGCTCACTGCCTTTCCAAATAAAGACCTTCATTTCCCCTTTTGTAAAACATGAAGCTGACCCCTAAGCAACTGGTTGGAACAGGAGTGGGCCCTTGAGCTGGGACCCAAGAGAAAGATTTAGTCTGAGAAAGATTTAGTCTAAGAAAGATTTAGTCAGTCCGAGGACTGACTCACAGAAGAACAGAGGTGTGCTGGAAAAGCGAACGATGCTGGTAGGATAAGAATGACACAGGCTTAAAAATGAAGCAGAGAGATGGGGGAAAAAGTGTCAGGATGTCTTCCTAGTTCCTGGTTCTCATTCCCTTCTAAGTCTGGAAGCCTTCAGATCTGCTCTGAGGTTTTGTGATACACCGTTGAGTTCATACCATCAAGTCCTTTTTTTTTTTTTTTTTTTTTTTTTAAGTTAGCTTAAATTTTAATTTTATTTCTGTTATTTGCTGCCAGAGCTGCCTTGATGAATTGAGTAAATATTCCAGATCAACTTCCATGACCACTGGTGTTGGCTTTGGTTGGAGCGAGAAATAGGGCTCTGCCGCCCCATTTCAGGCTGTCCCACATGTCTTACACCTTGTGCTTCAAAAATGTGTTTCCCTTGAAGAGGCTCTTGAGAAGAAAATACTTTGACCTTGAGTTCCCCTAAGGAATGAGCCCTGAGCTATGTGAAACCTAAGAAAAACAACAGCTTTCTTTTCAAAATGTCAACATTTCTTTGTGTTGTGAGAGCTGGAGGCTCAATTGTGCCTTTGGGGCTGACAGTTCCTTTGTTTTGGAAAAACATCCTACAGGTTTTGCAAAATTAAAGCCCAGATCCTGTGTTGGAAAGGGGACAACGAGAAGCTGAAATGCTCCACGTAGTTATGTCAAAGGTTGTCTTCCTCAAGGGTACAATAGCATCTCTGAGATTATGTGTGAGGAGAGGCTGGTTTGCAAGACAAGGGAAGGAAAAACTTGCTTTACTTTTTGTGTTTTTCCTTACCGCAGGTGGTGGCTACGGCCAAGAGACTGACACACCAGCCTGCCTGGGCCTGAAACTCAGCTCAGCCCTTGTATCAGTCAGAACCCAGACAGGCGGCAGAACCACAACAGTCACTTGAGTAAGCGAATTTCACAGAAAGAATTATTAACGAGGCAACAAGTTGTTAACTAGGTAACTACAAATTATCACAGAGGCAGCAACTAAAAGAAGCAGCTATCACATCTAGGGCTGAAGGAACAAAGGAGCGACACTAGAATAGTTAAAACTTAAGTTATTGAAGAAGGAGCCCCATGGAGATGAAACACAGACTCCGAGGAGGGGCCTCTGATTGGCTGGTGCTGGGGTGTTTGAGGTGGAAGGAGGGGCCCTTGGGACCCACATCTCCCAAGAGGGGGTGCTGGTTGCCTAGTGCTAGTATCTTGGGAGGCTGGACAATAGAAGGAGGTAGTTCTGCAAGACGTGTGTGTGTGTGTGTGTGTGTGTGTGTGCGCGCGCGCGCGCACATACACACATGGGCGTGTTGTAGGTCCCTTATGCCTTCACCCTGCTTTCAGCCAAAGCTTATTGTGTGGTGACAACGTAGTCTCAGCTTGCTTTGTTTTGGGAATTGATGACTAAACCCATGTCCCGTGCATAGGGCAACACATGATGGAGATCAAAAGTCACCTGAGAAGGCTACTTTTGATATGGCTAGAAGTAAACTGTGGAGGAGTGCAGCTGAGCACCAGGTCCACATGCAGACTGTGCAGAAAAGGGACAGAGGGGATCCATTTGTGAAAATAAAAACATGCCATAGGGACTCCCAGAAATATGTTGGGGAGAATTGGTTCAAATGGAATGGGATGGGGAGTGTGGCGTCTCTCTCCATCAAATGGGAGCCCCCAAGACAATCCGGTTGAAGCCAGTGGTGTGGGTGGTAAAAGGATTCACCCAAGAGAGAACAAAAGAGATAAAAGTTTATTGAAAATACTGCAAGGAAGGGGGGGGCAGGACAGCAGAGGAGAGACTGTCTCCAAGGGGGGAGGGGGGGGGGGGGGGGGGGGGGCTGTTTTTGTAAAGAGGGAAGGTGAGACAGTAGGTAGGGCCATATATGGAATTTTCCCTGTTTTGATAACTGTGCCTGGTTGTAAGTAGCCCATTGGTCTTAAGGTTTATGGATATTTTTAGGTGGGTCTCTCTTGATGGGACTGTTTGTATTCAGCCTGGTGGTTGCTTCCAGCCCTTTTGCCTTGATCAAGCTTCCATTGGTCAAGCCTGTTGTCTAAAAGCAGCCTCTACAGCGAGGACTTAGGCTTTTGTCATGATGAAGTAACTCATTAGTTAATGATGGAATCAGTGAGATATTACGACCACTTTGAAGAGCCCTTAGGAAACTTGGGTATTTATGCACAATTTAATGAGAAAACACTAGAGTGAGATTGGAGAGTTAATTATAAATCTGTTCGATTTTCAATAAGCAATCAATCTTTGGGATTATCTCTTCCACCGGGCAGAAATTATTTGCATTTCTAACCAATAAAATAAAAAATTAACAAGTAACTTTACTAAGTCTGGAAATTTTAATCTACAGTGAAAAATGAGATGAGCTAAATATATTCTCCTAGGCAATCCTTGGGTGTCCTTTGCCCCCACATGATATTGAAAAGATATGCCACCCATGGTTTTGCCTTAATTTAAAGGTTTGGATACATTTCCTGACATTATTTAGGCATAAAATAATGGTATGATCTTGAAAGCTTCTCTAGAGGACTCACATAGTTCTGCATGGCAACTATATTAGAATCGACCTAAGGCATTGTTCTGTCTTGGGTTCTAGGCCACCTTCTTTTGGCTACTTTCTTAGTCTTGAGCATTTCCAGTTGCTTGGATTCCACCCAGTGTACCAAATGGTTCCTGCCGTGTGCATAGATTATTTGACTACCTTGACAAGGACTAGTTATCCTGGCTTTGAACTTAAATAAACTGACAGGTAATGACTTAAAATCATTGCCTTTGAGCACTATGTACTTCCCAAACCACTTCTCCATTTATTATCTATAAATATAATATGTATGACATATGTAGTAACATATCTATGAATATAGTATATAAATAAGTTACATAAATTATATGAAACACGTGTGTGTGTGTGTATTTGTGTGTCCAGATAAAAAGTTTGTAAAAGCAAAAGTCAAAGCTGGATATATAAACCCAAGTTTCTAGTCACTGAAATAAGACCTGCAATGGTACAGAAAACATCATTAGATAGACTAATGGTCATCCCAGCACCATTTCCCTTGCTGCTCCCAACTATTTGCATATGTTCCTATCTGCTTAGCTTCCAAGCCCATTTCTCTAACCCTTATAAAAAATCTAAAAATTCTTTTTAATAAATTCAGTTAGCAAATATTCTTTAATAAATTTTCTGCCCAATGAACAAGAATGGATTTTGTTTTTTTAATAAAAAATGCTGATTGGGGCACCTGGGTGGCTCAGTCAGTCAAGTGTCTGATCGTGATTTCAGCTCAGGTCATGATTTCAGGGTCATGAGATTGTGCCCCACGTTTGGCTCTGTGCTGAGCGTGGAACCTGCTTAAGAGTCTCTCTCTCTGCCTCTGCCCCTCCCCCACCACTCATGATCACTGTCTCTCTAAAAAATAAATAAATAAAATATCTTAAAAAAGAATGCTGATTGCTCTAAAAGATAATGAAAGGACTATAAACTACTCTTACAGATCTTTAAGAAAAGTAAAAAGAAGAAGATGTGCTGGAAGAAGAAAGATAAACAAAAGCAAGAAAAAGAAAGATTTCAGAAGTCACGTACAAGGGAGAAAATTTCTCCAACAGGATATTAAATAAATGGCGTACAACACTTGGAAAAGAAAATAGTCCTCCTCAGGAGCCCCTATGGATTCATTAAAGAGTCAAGTCAAATGAATCTTCTTTCTTTTATTTATGTATTTCTAACAGTCATTCATAACTGTTCAGGTTCTTTCTTCATTACTGACTTCAATAAAAAACTATGTATGATTTAATCAAAGTAGTTAACAAATTGATCATAATGGAAATAAAACACTTTTTATATTTTCTCTCTGGACACCTTTGTGCACATGGTAGAAGAAATCAGAATAGGATAATTGTTGCAATTAGGGGATTTCAAAGGCCGCTTTAAAGAAGGATTTGAAGTCACTTACAACAAAAGATGACTACGGTAGCAAAAGGACTGGAGAAAGGGGAAAAGAGCATAATGCTCACCATGGAGGCTGTTATTGTTTTGACTCTATGTTAATTTGGGCTCTCTTTAAAAAAGACAAATTTGAAGCAATTTTGCTAATGACATGAGAAAATGCTAAAATAAGGTTAGAGAAAAAAAAGGGTACACAAAATTGCATATATAGTTTGATCTCACTTGGGTAAAAAAATTATCTAGAAGAAAACTTGAGAGGTATATATTAAAATCTTAAAAAATATATATATATTTATATATACACACTGTGATCCAAAGTTAATATATATATATACATATATATATGTACACACAATATAAGCCTATATTATTTTTATAATTAGAGTTAAAGTCAAAAAGAAAAAAAAGAGAGGCTTTGGGCATTCTGGTAGCAGGGAAAATATGAAGTGTGATAACATACACCTGTTATGATAAGATTGAGAAAGAGAAGGCAGTTCTGAAATTAAATTCCACGAGAGTTTTTTCATACGGAATTTCATAAGAGGGAAATAAATATCATTTCTGGTGCTTTCTCATGTACAAAATTTATAGTTATATTAGAAGTAGAATAATTCATAGTATTAGAAGAATTAGAATAAGAACAATTTATGTTATTGTTTCTTGAAATGGCCTTTCATAAAAACCAAGGGTATAACATTAAAAGCAGAGTCAGTGAAGGTTAACTCTGGAAGGAACCACAGTGCAATAAATAGGTAGATTTTGAGTGGCTAACCTAGTCGAAGATTAGATCCTAGGGAATAATTGACTTAACCAAGGTCACAGAATATGTTAATAATAGAGCCAGAATTAGAACCTATGACTTGATTTTTCAGTCTGACAATGCTACCCTCCCTTTGCCTGGTCCCAAAAAAGAAATGTGGAGACTAGTTCCTATGATCACCATCTATCTATCATTGACTTGAATCCCTTACCCTCCTTTACATTAAGCTACTTTTAATTTCAAATCCTATCTCTGGATGAATGTGTTTGTGTGTATGTGTGTGTGTGTGTGTGCATTTGCATATGGGAATGTCCTAGATTGACAAAGGCCTGAGGAGATTAAGACATATACTACATCCAGATTTTAGCCACAACAGACCAAATACTTGACTTTCAATGATTAATGGAGAGAAATTAAGGTATTACTGATGGGAAATTTACAAGATGCTTTTAATATAATTAAAAATAATGTCTCTATTGGCTCTTAACTCTTCTCCAAGCCTAGTGTTGGCTTCTTTCCAAAACTAATACATTTTATCCAGCAATTGGAGAGCATATTTTAGGGAAAAAAAATGTCCATCTTTGATCAAAGTGTAGTTTGTGAAATGTAGTATTAGGTTACTATATTGGGAAAAAATTACCAGATTGTTGCTAGTCATATTTTCAGGAAATCATGAAGTGTTTTTAAGAGCAGGAAGATACATACAGGTTCATTTAAACCTGTCTCATTTTACAGATGAGGAAACTGAATAGTAACCAGGAATCTGTGATTTTCCTTTTTTTCTTACTTCTTTCATTTGAAAAATAATTTTGAGCATCCTTTATGTGTCAGATCATGCAGTAGCTCTTAAGGAATTAAAAATCAAAAGCCTTGATTCATAGCCTTAAGAAATACCATACTAGGGAGGGTGCAGCATGCATTAATAAACATTAATCCATCAGAGCATATGTTATATTGTATTTACAGTTATGTTCCTAGAGTTACAAAGATAAGGGAATAGTGCAGTTTGCCTGGGTGGTCAGGAAAGCTTCCCTAGAGTGGATAATGTTTTATCTGGGCCATGAAAAATGAGCAGAAATACACCAGCTTCAGAAACAAGGGAAGAGTATTCAAGGTAGAGGGAAATGAGAGGCACAGGATCGAAGCATACAGGTGTGTGTTTACTTAGGGGATACTAAGCACTGGCTTAAGCTCTAAGGGAGTGACTGGAGATAAGATGGCATAGGTAGGCTCTGATATAGTTGGGGAAGGCTTTATAGAGCAAGCTAAGTTGTATAAACTTTATTTTACAGGGAATGGGGAGCTATTGCATGATGCTAAGCAGGGAAATGACACTTCACACTTTCATGTGGGTCTATGTTTGAGAGAAATAACTGGTCGCACTGTAGAGGATCGGCTGGAAGGAGACAAGTTCAGACGAAAATGGTGAGGTAATGGAAAAGATCAGTGAGAGTGTGCCTTACAAAGAAGGAGGGGGTATTTATGAGGTTAGAATCGGCAGGACCTTATGGCTGTGAGGGCTGAGATAGGGAACAGCCAAGGGGGAAAATGAAGTTTCTGGTTTTGAAGAAAAGTCACGGTGATGCCATATAATTAGGCTACGAAATACATGAAAAGGGCAGCAGGAACAAAGTTTGTATGTCATGTTGGACATATGCAGCTTACCCAGGATGGAACATTTAAAGGGAGGATAGATATACAGGAAATAATTGAAAATCATGTTTTAAGCTCAGAGGAAAAGTCTGGGCTGGTGTTACTGATTTCGGAGTTGCTAAAGTCAGTAAAAATTGAAGCAAGAAAGGGGAACAGAGAAGGAGAGAGGTCTAATAACAGAATGCTGGGGCATACTATGTTTAAGGAATGGTTGGGAGAGAGGAACTAGCATCAGACATGGTCAGGAAGAATTATTTGTGTGGTAAGAAGAGAATGAAGAGAACAGTGTTGTGGAAATCATGTTAGTTATGTTTTCAGCTGCAATTAACAGTCAAACTCAAAATGACTATAATGATAGAGTGATTTATCTGCTCATGTAACAACAAAAATGATAACAATAAAACCTCCAGAGGTAACCAGAACAGACAGAGAACAGATGTCTTAATCACAAATCCAGGCACATTTCTTTCTGAGTCTCTCAGAAATGCCCTTCTCTGGGTGTTGGGTTCAACCTTGGACTGCTAGGAGGATGGCTGGAGCAGTTCTGGACTTCCCATCCACATACAACAAAGGCCCTTCTTCCAGTGGTTTTTATCTTAAAAAGTGAGGAAATATCTCTCCCTCTCTCCCCCAATTTCTATCAGTCTTGCTCCTCCATTTTATTGGTTTGACAAACTATTCTTGAACCCATCCCTCTGAACAATACAATTCCATATACTGGTTGCATTAGGCTTGGGTTTCTGAAGTGGTCACTAGCATAGGAAGTAGAGATTGGGGACTCATGGATCCCTCTTTTGTCTCACAAAGTGCAAGGCTGTTAACCAAAGAGGGTGAGGCAAGATGGGTATTAGGTAGGGGGGATGTCTGTTATGAAAGCCGAGAAAAGGTAAGATTTACGGAATGAAGGAGTAGTCATTCATATACAAAATTGCAGATCAAGTAGAATAGGTACTATAGGGAAATCGTTAAGTCTATCAGTTCATGGTCATTGGTGACCTCTGGGTGAGACCTTTCTGAGAAGAGCCGGGGCTGCTCTTGAGGAATACTCTTTGAAGGGTTGTGGCAGCAAAGAGGAAAGAGATGGGGAATGCCGATGTTAAATCAATTGCAATTCAATGAAGCATATAAATTCCTTTGAAAATGCTATTTTATTTCATTGATAAATTTACATCAGTTCACTCTTTCCCAGGTCCAAAATTAATCCTATCACACGGAAAGGCTGCAGCAAGTCTGTGAACAAAAGGAAGATCCAAACAAAGAGAGAGTGATAAATGTCTATGGGCTTGATTGAAAGGTGGCCACTAAAAATGTGAGAGATGAGCTTTGCAACAACATTTCACTGGAATCAGAATCATGCTGTATCTTTGGTATGTTTTGTTTAGTTGGTTTCTTTGATGCAAATAAAAAAATGCATACGTTTCATTTACAAGGTCAGTCTTAGCAATATTATATGCACTTTGTAATTGCACTGTAATTACATTAAGAGGTGGAGGCAATTTTCTTCGAGTGTGGCCAACCACTCAGAAGATTGGTATAAGAAAGCAATAGGGTGCGGTTAGTCAATGTCAAGCCATAGAGTTTCCAGATTCTTAATGCTCAAAGGACACAATAAGTTTTCAAACTCTATGGTCACCAAGAATTTAATATTATTAATTCTGTGATGCTAATAATAATATTGGAGTTATCCTCATGCGGCTGAGAGATGTGTTATTTTTCAGAGAAAGTAATTCTAGTAATAGTCCCCTTTCATTTTCATAGCACTTTTCACAATTCATTCTGTTTTCTCCCCCAGTCACAGTCCGCCTGTGAATTAAGAATAGATCATGATATCTTTATTTCTAAATATGAAAACAGAGTCCTAGAAGAGTTGCTTAGTGATTAGTTGAAAGTTACCAGTTATCTTGAATGGTGACTTAGTGTCTGGGTTGCAGCCATTCCACAGTGAATGGAGACATATCAAGACATGCAGAGTGGACGCCAGGGAAAATGTGAGGACCATGATGACACTGGGAGAGGTGACTTTAGCTCTGACTGGACCAAGTGGACTGGGGTGAGGGTGAGGCTTCCAAGGTAAATAGCCAGACTAATGATTGACCTTGGCTCAGGGCAAGGATGAAAATGTACAGGAAGTCCATTTCATAGAGAGTTACATTTGGAAATGACTTTAAAGGGCATTCTAATACACCCTCTCCTTTTACCACAAGGATGCCAAGGCCCAGAGAATTTTGAGCTGGGTAACAGGCAAATTCTTCCCCACTAGTCCTGTGACTCCTAGCCTACTGATATCTCCACTTCTCTAAGTCACAAGTTGGAGTCCTCAAGAGAAGGAGCACAAACCTGATGGAAAAGCAAGTACAGAGAGACAGGTGATGTGGTTCAGAGGCTCATCACCTGGCAAAATTCGGAGACTAGGGGAAGTGTCATTTCCCTAGTGCCAAGGGGACAACTGGTCTAGTCAAGTAACTGTGTGAGGGGCTCCAAAGCGGGGGGTGGGGGGTGTAAGAGATTCAAAGCTGGAAGGAGGAGCTCTCCAAGTGTTACCTGTTACAAATATGTCCTGATGAATTATGAAGCTGGCATTGGGACATATCCCACATTCTCTGCAAAGATACTGAATATTTGGAAATTATATTTGTTGATATAATTTGTCTTGATTTTGGGAGAGGAAGTTGAATTTTTTAAAACTGCAGATACTTTCCAGTAATAGGTAACGCTCTTTTGGGGGTTGAGGGTAGAGCGGGGAATGCAACTTCTGTCTGATTTATTTCCCTTAGAGCAAGAAACAAATAGCCTTGTTTATTATTAGTCATAGTTATTACACTATTCATAATCTGTTTTCCCATAAGTATAGTACTGCAATGATGAATGACAACATATATATAGAACAAAATGAATTTATTGCAGGATGTATTTCTAGTGACATGAACAAGAAATTGGGTCTGCAATATGTTCAAGCTGTGCTGGGTAACTCTAATTCTGCCCAAGAACTCACCTTGGATAAGGATGAGGAAGGAAGGATAAGACACATTTCTAACTGGTGTTTGATTGCAAGCTCCCCTCTCTGAAGACAGGGTCATGTCTTAGTCATTTTTTTTTTTATTACACAGTCTTATTCATAGTACACAATGAAATAAATGTAGAGTAGAATATATTGAAATGAAGTGACTTTTTTATTATGATTTTCCCTCCATCACAATGATTAACATACACTGAGTGCTTACTGTATGTTAGAAACTATTCTAAGTGCTTTACGTGTTTTAATTCACTCAGTCCTCATAACAACCCTGTAAGGTAAATATTATTATCACTTCCTCTGTGTAATATAAGGAAAACTAGGCACAAAGAGATTGTGCAATTTGCAAGATTAAATAACACAGGCAAATAAATTAGATCTGGGATTTAATCCCGGACTTGCTGACTATAGATGCTGCTTTCTTAATCACTACACTCTCCTGGTGAGTGTGTGTGTGTGTGTGTGTGTGTGTGTGTGTGTGTGTGTGTGGGGTGAGAGTATATTTGCTTCCAAATTGCTAATGATTTATACCACTATAATTTATTTTATGATCTTCCCTTTCCTCATTGAAATATGTTGCAAATATTAAAGTCTTAGTTTTATGTTTTAATAAATGGATGTCTATCTATTCTTGTGTCAGTACCATGCCATAATTCCATTACATCTTTTAATATGTTTGACCTATCCCTTCCCACTTCTCTTATTTTTCAAAATTGTTGCTATCTCTCCACATTACTTGATCTTTCCTTTTTTGTTTTCAATGTGTTTTCCTGACTTAGGAAAAACTCTTCTTCCTCCAGAGTAAGGAGATGTTAGGCCAGGAGCATTCCTTTCAAATGATGCAGGAAACAGAGCTCAAAATGGACTCTGAGGCAGATAAAAAAATAACCTTAGGATGGGGGTAAAGTCAGGGTGTTGGGCACATGTGATGAGCTGGGTCTTATCATTCCGGTCTTGCCCTTTACGTGTGTGTATGTATGTGTGTGTGTGTATGTGTCCATTTACAAACATGTATGTTTTTGGTTTTTTTCTGGGCTTCAGTTGACATCTTTTCTGGATCCAGGAAGGGTGAAGGATTTGGGAAAGCAATTATTTTAGTTCACAAAATAGCAACTCTGGGTGGAGTAGAACTGATTTTTCTCTAGGCCAACGTATCCTTGAAAAGATGGTCACAAATATGAAGAAGCCAGTGGAATGGTAGAAAAATGATTCAGAGTGCTTCAGTGATCTTTCTTATGGGATAAGGCTTGGTGATATTCAGCAAAGAATCTTCTGCAGTTTGGGGACTTCTGCAATTTGGGGTGGGAAAGGTTGGTCTGGGGAAAGGGGGGTGGAAGTTTCCTCTGCTTTGATGATAATAACTCTAATTTACTGCATGCATATTATGTGCTGGTGATATTCTAAGAGCTCTACCTATTTTACCTCTTTGTGTTCACCTAATTCTATAAAGTAGGGGGCACCATCCTCTTTTCACGGATGAAGAAGCAGAAGATCAGCTCAGTGGGGTGACACAACTCATCAGAGCAACACAACTAATAATTCAGACCTGAGTTAAAATCTTTGACATGGATTACAAGGCCCTCCACAACCTGGCCTCTGCCAGTCAGACTCATCTTATGACATCTAAATTCAGTCACACAGGAGTTTTTTCCAGTTCCTTAAACATGTCTTGTTTGCTGTGGCAGAAGCCCTGCTCTATTCCCCAGAACATCTTGAATTCCCAAGCACACAGGAAACTCCCTTTGTCAGCCTCCCTGGGATTTTGGTGGGACCATATGACTAATAGGCACTACAGTGACACAGAATATTCTCAGACGTGGCCCCTAAAGCACTTCACGTCTTTGACTATGTTTTCTGTTCCCCATCTGCCCAGCTGGATGTGCAGGACCCTTGGAGAGCAGACGGCAGAACCTCAAGACGGTGCCCCTGCTTCACTACTCGGACAAGAGCTACCAGCTCAGCTGCTCAAAGAGCTGAGATAGGAGAGAACAACATTCATCAGATAAGGATCTGAGATTTTGGAGTGGTTTGTTACAGCATCTAGTATTACTAATCATGACTTACTCTAGACTAGAAATTGGCCATTTTTTTCTTTTGGAAGGCCATGTCATAAATATCTTAGGTTCTGCAGGCCCCAGGGTCTTTTTTGCAATTACTCAACTCTGGTACTATAGTATGAAAATGGCCCTAGGTCATACGTGAGTGAATAGGAGGCATGGCTGGGTTCCAATAAAACTTTATTTGTAAAAACTGGGGCAGGATTGATTCGGCCTACAGACCAGTATGCTGACCCCTGTATTAGACTAAAGGACTAGAAGAGCATGCTGTCTTGTCTTTCTCCATCTTTGGAGACTTCTCTGTCTTTCTCCATCACTCCCAGACTTAATCCACCTTTTGCCTGGCTGAACTGTGACTTACTCTTCATACCTCAACTACAACTTCAGTTCTATGCAAAGATGTTTCCTATCTGCCCCCCTTTTCTCTAATTCCCCTTTTCAACCAGGTCAGGACCCACACCAGATATTCCTACAGCAGCCACCTGTATTTCCTTTTTCATAATTAGCCTCCCATTTATAATTTGTTCTATGTTTTTCTTCCTCACTATGCTGATCCCTTCATAAGAAAAAGAAGTTATGTCTACTTCATTCATTGCTTTATCTCTAGAACCTAACATAGGACCTGGCACAGAGTAGATGCTATAAATACATGTTGATTCAATGGATAACTATGAGGCATATATTATTAACCACTGCCTTCAATATATAGAATCTGTGGAAACTCATCTTCCTTCCCCTTCCCTCTCCTCTTCCTCCTTGTCCTTCAGTCCTTGAGCTCAATATAGCCAAAAAGGAAACCACACAATTATGGTATTATTGTCACACTCTTGAATGGAAAAAATACCACAGAGATATATATCCTCAGGCATATTTCTTTGGTGTAAATACTGACCTTGTCTTCACCTCAGTCAATATTTTTTCTTCAAGACCATAAATCATGGGATGTCTTCTCATAAAAGCCAATCTGTGTCACGTCTCTGAAAACTAATTCCATCTTGAGCCCCATAAATGAAGAGAGGCTATTTCTGAAGTTCTGTCATCATATTGCTCTAACACCTATAAATCTGAAAAGCTTTCCAATTTTCCTCAATATTGTACATATTAGGTTAGTGGACCACTCCAAATGGTCAAATATAGTTTTGCCATATACAAATAGAGAAGGTAGGAGAAAATGTATTCTGTTTTCAGGATAAAGAACACATAAGAAATAATGGCAGTTTAGAACAGCATAAGAACAGAAAGATCCATAAAGAGTATATACCAGGGCAGCTGACGTAGATAGTCCATGAAGATGAACTCGTAGTTCTGTTAAATGTTTGGTTTCATCAGATAAAATGTGGGGGCTGGAGAACTCAAATACTGTCATGGGCAAATTTAGAGTGCAGCTAAAATTACTCGGGCCACCAGCCGAGGGGTAAGTGGTGCTTTTGAGTTCCTCATGTGTTTCCCAGTGGCGTCTGAACCTCAGGCAGGAGTGACAAGCTGCCTATCTGGGAAAAGTCCAAAGGCATTTTACACAAAGGCAACAGGAACTTGCCTCTTCCTTTGTTGTGTGGTCATGGAGAGTCAGTAGGAGTTTGTACAGGTCGGACAGAGAAGGGGTCAGGGTGTCAATTCCCAAGGGACCGCAGTGTCAGTGATGGGGCTTTATAGCCATTTACATCCTTCAGTCTAAGATATAGCCTAAGAAGTATCTTACGTATAATACACTTTGGGGAATAGAAGTAAATTACTAATATTTTTCATATAGGAAAGCCTCACAGATCCTAGATTGGGAGTTCATAAAAGAATAGCTGGCCCCAATTCATTTGCAGAAATGAATCAGCGCCCAAATCTGGATTCTTGATAGCAGATGGAATCTTCATCTCTGACAAGGAAGAGAAAATCCTAATTCTCGGTCATCATTCTGTCCCTGGAACCCAATTCATTGTACTGTGCCATAAATATCTGCAGAATTTATGAAAGAATGATGTGATTGACTAGATGGATGGATGGATGAATGAATGAATGAGTGAATGAATGAATAAAAGACAGCTATCAAAGAGAGCGGAGTTAACATTTGGCCCAAAGTCCGTTTTCTCTTTTTCTTATGCTCTTTATCGCTTCCATAACGATCATTGGTCAAGGGGCTTTACAGTAACAACACAACAGCTAATCTGTAGGCAGCGCTTTTACAGACCTTATTTTATGTAATATAAAGCATTCAGCCTCAATTTTCTGGGTGCATTTCATTTGCTCGTGTTGACCCAGATGTCCATTAACAAGTAATCACCACTTTCAGCTTCACGTGAGCAGAGCACCTGTGTGCGGGGTTTCCACTCAGCACTCGACAGGACACCGTTGTCATTCTCAACATAGATAACTGAGTTAAGAGACCTTGGTTAGTTACATTTAAAATGCAAGGCTTCAAATGATGCCTTCTGAGGGAATTCAGTGTGATCATTAGGGTAAGTAAACACATTAGGCATTCAATATATATGCTGAGCCAAATGTAATAAAGGAAAAAAGAAACTTTTTTTCTCCACTGTGTCATTTTGTTTTGCAACTCTAAGCGTTACTGCATGCTATAATTCTCCAGAATGACACTTAATTCTTCAGTTAAAATGCTGTATCAGACATATTTCAAGCTAATTATTTGGCATTATAAGATCGTATTCTGTTCTCTAATAGCTTTGCAACATACTTTTTCATGAGAGCATCAGTGATTTCCAAAGATTAAAAAAAAAATGATTAAAGACCAATAATGATTATCTGTCTGGGTTGTCCGAGCTCATTGCTGCGTGGGGCTGAGCCTCTGCTTTGGGAAATTTATTTTATGCCCTGCTGCCTGGGCGCTGGATTCTCCTGCTAATTAAACAGCCACATTATTTTCTTTCTTGCTTGCTTTTTTATTTTTTTTATTTTATTTTTAAAGATTTTATTTATTTATTTGAGAGAGAGAGAATGAGAGATAGAGAGCACGAGAGGGAAGAGGGTCAGAGGGAGAAGCAGACTCCCCGCCGAGCAGGGAGCCCGACGCGGGACTCGATCCCGGGACTCCAGGATCATGACCTGAGCCGAAGGCAGTCGCTTAACCAACTGAGCCACCCAGGCGCCCCTTGCTTGCTTTTTTAAAACAAAGTTTATTATTTTTCTATTATGGCAAATTTAGAGAACATAAAACAGCAAAAATAAAAACCAAAGTTACTCTTCTCTCTCCCCTCCTCCCCCACTCCATTTATCCACCTGTAAATCTTTATTGAGCACTGATTATGTGTCAGGCACTGTTCTAGGCACTAATATTGTCATGACTTTCTAAATACCCATTTCAACTGAGATTAAGATCTGTGAGTAAAGTGTCCTGTAATGAAAGTGTAGCTAGCGAGGTTTGTCTTTAGTTCTCTGTCCCTTTATCTCTGCCTCAGTCCTTCCATTACTCCCTTCACTGCCTTCCAGAAATTCCCTTCCCAGCACATTAGGACTCTGGGGGCCTTTGGTCTTCTTTATGCTGACATAAAACTTGCTTTCAAGAATGGTGCTGATAAGACTTCATGACTAAGAAGCTAAAAAAGAATTCATGACTCCTGGTAGCTTATAGCAGTCTGGGGTTTCTGGACTTCTTGGGCGCAATAAAGGCAGTTTTAAAACCAAAAGATGAAAGAGAGTATTTGTTTACCTATGATAATGCTCCATGAGCTAGACAAAACAGAAGCTTTGCTTGGAATTTCTATTAGTCTTTGATGTATAAGAGGAGGAAAAAATATTACTCAAGTACAGCTTGATAAACAAAATCTTTGACAACAATGTAACCAAGTGGTAAAAATAAAAGCTTATCCTCTTTACCCGTGAAATTTTCAGCACAGAACTGAAGGCGGGTGTGGGCTAAGCCTGGTAGGTAGGTTCCTACTGCTGACCTTGCCTAAATATTTCATATTTTCCATTGTAGTAGAAAGAGAAGGGAGCAAGTAGAGTGTGGCAAGGGGAAATGCTGGTAATCTGCTTTCCCGGACATGGTGCCTGGTGCTCTGACAACATGGAAACTGGCCCAACTTGCTTAATGGATGTCATCTCATCTTGCTAAAGATGACCTGAAAGGATGCCTGTTATATAGCTCAAGAGCCTTCTTTGGTCATTGGAGTCTTGAGTTGCTCAGAGATCAAAAAGAAGAGCCCTTCCTCCAGATTTTGAATATCAAGATTTTTCTCTAAAGAGATTTTTCTTCTTGCTTCTCTGGGCTGCTGTTAATTTGCAACCCAACTGAGTGGGTTAAAAATGTCTTTTGATCACATACCAACATGTGGTCATCAGAACACTGGTGACATTCAACCACAAAAGAAAACTGGGGAGGGAGGGATCTCAAAGTGACCTTGGTGACAAAAGGGACTTCCGCAGTGAACCATGTATCTCAGGCAAGGGTGTCACACAATGAGCAGACTGTGACCAGCTGACATTTCATCAGTGAGTCGCTGCTCAAATATTTGGAGGGGATGCATTGATCCCACTCTCCTGGAAACCCCCAAAAGCTCTGATAAAATGCCCGCTTTCATTTAGCTGTTGTTAAAACAACTAAAATTCCCTTCTCATAATTGTTGGGACATCTCAACAATATAGTTCTTTCTTTCCCAGCTTGCAACTCAAACAAATATTGTTTCATTTATTTCTTGCGGCTTCCCCAGCCTCATACCAATGTAAACAACTTTTCTTGTTGAAAGGCATTTCCCAGGACTCCCTGAGGGTGGCAGTATTGTTCACACGTCAGTACCTAGTACAAGAAATTAGGCACCTGTTAGGGAAATGATTTAAGGAGCATGGATTTACACTATGAAAATGAGCAAAGCATATAATGAGGAATGAGGATTCCTTTAGGCCTCCAGTATAACCAATGCCCCCAAAGCCATTCATTCCAACGTGTATATGAAATGCAAAAAATAGATGAATAAAAGTGGCAGTGCAAATACTATTTCAAATAGGCTCAATTCCAGATAATTACTTAATACAAGCTTACTACCCACAATTCCTTAGGGTCTCTGAGTTATCCACAGACAGCTGGGTGGGCAGATTTAGATGATGTCAATTCACCAGGAATTTTCCAGGAGGAGACAGGCTGCCATTGCTCTCATCCAACTTAACTCTCCAAGAATTTGCAATTCTTATTAGTAAACACCCTATTGTCCTTTGAGTTAAGTCATTTGAAGGTCATGTAGCAAGACTGCTCTAACAAAATATTTCACTCTCATGCTTACCATGAAAAATCTTCTCAGAATAATTCACAGTGGAATTGAGCAACTAGAATTGGTAATTTTAAATGAGGAAAAAAAATCATTATCCATAGTATTGACTGGAAAGGAGATGTCCATTTCTAGGCACAGTCAAATCAATCACTTCCTGTAATCTCTATTCCTGTGATGGTGTTTGGCAACCTGGTGATGGTGTCATAGTGTCATCTAGAAACTTGGTAAATAATTGATGTCAGACCCTGAGTGGGGGAAATGGCTTTTTTTTCCTTAAGATCTATTATTCACTTTTTAGAGAGAGAGAGCAGGTACACGAGTGCATGCGAGTGGGGAGAGGGGCAGAGAGAAAGGGGAGAGGGAATCCTCAAGCAGACTCCCCGCTGAACGCAGAGCCTGACTCGGGGCTCCATCCCTGGGCCCTGAGATCATGACCTGAGCTGAAATCAAGAGTCGGACACTCAACCAACTAAGCCACCCAGGCGCCTCGCTGAGTGGAAATTTCAAAGGGATACCTCAGTAGCTGAACGAGCAAAGCAGACATTTAGTTTCTACAAACAAGTCAGGGATGTAAGGAAAACCCCTGGAGATGAAAAGCTGGGAATATCCAGGACTTCCCAGAAGACTTCAGATTGAGCCTTCCCTGATTTCTAGTTGAGTCACTTATATACCTTTTATTGTATATGGTTACCGGGGTTTTCCAGTTTTTAGGATTCTCAGAGAGGAGGCACAGATAACTGTATTTGTACTTAAGTGACAGAAATAAGGTACCATAACTTCTCCACTCTGCATTGCTTGATATAGTAGTGAGTTGCCTGATAGTGTGTCACACATCAGTGCCAGCTATTTACTGACTCCCTTAAGAACTTTCCTTCCTGGAGCCATTGATAATTTAGGAAAAGTCTCTGTAAAGAGGTGCCATTTGTAGAAAAGTTAGAGTTAATAAATAATATATTTACTAAATGGTTATTAAATTCCAGATATTGTTATAGGTCCTTTACATTTATTACCTGCTCTAATCCTCACAACATCCTATGGGGAAGGTACTAACATTACTTTTTATTTGTTAGGCAATGAGATTGAGGCTCAAAGGAGTTCAGTTTGCCCAAAGCCATTACTAGTGAGGGGCGGAGCTAGGACTTAAACTTTATGCTTCCTTCTGAGAGGACAGAGCAGATAAATTTATGAATCCATTGAATGGGCTTGTTAATTTATTAAATGTTCTTTGATTCAATGAGTTTAGTTTGGCAGAGGGTGGTTGGTTAGCTTGGTTATATGTTGATTGTCAAGACATCAGATAAAATCCTTTACTTGAGGCCCACCGTTTTGAAAACATTTCTTATTGGCTAAAAGGAATCAGATAGTAGGAGTGTGATGGGCTGCTACTAACCCAGATTTTGCAGGGAAAAGGAATAGTACGTTTCTTACTTTAGAGGACAATGTAGGAAGGCCTACATTTAGAGATGACCAGTTGTTGATTTAATGGCGATCACCCCAGGGGCTCAATTCTCCAACAATGAACCCAAAGCTTTGCCTGCTAAGTAGCCACAGCTGCTGCTTTTGCCGTTATTGGAGCCCCTACACTCCCCAACAGAATTTCCCCTGCCAGATTTCTGCTTTCTTCCCATAAACGGGACCTAGAAGATGTGCATGTGCCCAACCATAGGCTGCATAGTTAGATAGGTTATTCCTTGAAGGAGGAGAAAGGAAATATGTGCCAGCCACCTGACATGTAAACATGAAAAGACACCTTTACTCTTAAGGAGATGCCTTCTGGCTCAGTTGAAGTTAGGTCCCAGCGCAGCTCAGTAGTGAACTCCCTGAGTGCTGTCATCTATCTGGTGACCAATGATTACTTGCCTGCCATCTACTCGTCAAGAGCCAGTCCTGAAAACAATGTTGGTGCTATGCCAACAGAGATTCCAACTAGTTTCTTTAGTTAGATTTAGTCATTTTGCAGTAACTGTGGAACTGGGGGACTCTCACTCAAAATCATTCCAGTCTTCCAGTCTGGGCATGGAATATGCAATTTTAAACAAGCAGGGATGAGGAGCAGGGAGGAAGTCTGATTTTAGTAGGGCATCAGACAGTAGGTATAATCTGCAACAGGGCTCTGCTACTATAACTATTTTTGGCATCACAAGTGTGCATAGGCTGTACCAAGGAGTTAATATTATAAATATAATACTTTTCAAAAAAAGGACCTACACTGGCATTTCTCAGCATAGCACTTGCTTTGGAAACACCTAGGAGATTTACTACAAATTCAAATCTCTGAGTGATACCTGTTGAATCAGAGAGGCCTAATCCCTTAGCATACATGCAGAAATTAGGAGAGTTGATTCACGATTTAAATAGAACCATGGTTCTCAAAATGTAGTTCTCAAGACTAATAGTATGAGCACCACCAGGGAACTTGTTAGAAATACAAATTCTTGAGTCCTACCTTATTAGACCTATGGATCAGAAATGGATTGGGCCCAACAAGCGGTGTTTAACAAGTCCTCCTGGTGATTCTGATACATGTAAAGTTTGGGAACCACTGGAAAAGAGAGTCCTCAATAGGCCTATAATGACATGAATTAGCTGTTGAATCAGAAATATGTGGGGGTGGGGCTCTGAGATCTGTATTTTTATTATGCTTCCCTGGTAATTCTGCTTTATACTTGTTTGAGAGCAATTGATCTAGAAGAACAAAAGTTTTCTTTTCTTTTTGTCTTCTGCCAAGGTATTTCTTGTTATCTCCAAGGCTAAGAACCAGACCATTCCTCTAGTTACTAAAAGCCCACCTACTTGGGCAAAGGGCGGGATAGAAACATGGTTCTGTATGTCTTTTACAAGCTTGGTGTAGGTAGATGTAAGTGTGCATGTGTATGTAAATATTCAAAATAATGATCAACTCTGCCCAAAAGACTGTTACTGTACTATGTCTAAAAATTAACCAATTCCCCTTTTACTTTAGTAAAATTTAGTACATTGTTTGAAATTTTACCAATTAGAGATATATTTAGGTTAATAAGCATTTTTAAAATTTCAGGTATAAAAGTAAAAGATTTTACAGAAATAGAATGAATAATCTTAAAATTTGTATAGAACCAAAAAAGACCCTGAATAGACAAAACATTCTTGAGAAAGAAAAATGAAGCTGGTGGCCTCATGATTTCAAACTATATTACAAAGTTATAGTAATTAAAACAGTAAGGTATTGGCATAAAAACAGACACATAGACCAATGGAACAAAATAGAAAGCCCAGAAATCAATTCATGTGTATATGGCCAATTAACTTACAACAAGGAAGCCAAGAATGTATAATTGGGAAAAGGTAGTCTCTTCAATAAATAGTGTTGGAAAAACTGGACAGCCACATGCAAAAGAATGAAACTGGACCCCTGTCTTCCACCACACCCAAAAATTTACCCTGAGTGGATTAAATACTTGACCTTAAGACCAGAAGCCATAAAACTCCTAGAAGAAAACATAGGTACTAAACTCCTTGATGAAGGTTTCAGCAATGATTTTTTCAACCTGACATCAAAAGCAAAAGCAACAAAAGCAAAAATAAACAAGTGGGACTACATTGAACTAAAACGCTTCTGCACAGCCAAGGAAAGCAACAGAATGAAAAGGCGACCTACTGAATGGGAGAAAATATTTGCAAATCATATATCCAATGAGGAGCTAATACCCAAAATATATGAAGAATTCATACAAAATTCATACAAAGTCCCAAACTGATTAAAAATTGGGCAAAAGATCTGAATAGACATTTTCCAAAGAAGACATACAGATGGCCAATAGGTACATGAAAAGATACTCAGCATCACTAATCATCGGGGAAATGCAAATCAAAACCACAATGAGATACCAAGTCATACCAGTCGGAATGGCCAGTATCAAAAACACAAGAAACAACAAGGGTTGGCAAGGGTGTGGAGGAAAGGAACCCTTGTGCACTGTTGGGAGGAATGTAAATTAGTGCAGCCACTGGGGAAAACAGTATGGAGGTTCCTAAAAAAATTAAAAATCGAACTACTGTATGATCCAGCATTTCTACTTCTGGATTTTTATCCAAAGAAAATGAAAATACTCACTGATATGAGGAATTCTTAATCTCAGGAAACAAACTGAGGGTTGCTGGAGTGGGGGTGGGGTGGGAAGGATGAGGTGGCTGGGTGATAGACATTGGGGAGGGTATGTGCTATGGTGAGCACTGTGAATTGTACAAGACTGTTGAATCACAGACCTGTACCTCTGAAACAAATAATACATTATATGTTAAAAAAAAAAGAAGATAGTAGGAAGGGAAAAATGAAGGCAGAGGAATCAGAGGGGGAGACAAACCATGAGAGACTATGGACTCTGAGAAACAAACTGAGGGTTCTAGAGGGGAGGGGGGCGGGGGGATGGGTTAGCCTGGTGATGGGTATTAAAGAGGGCACGTTCTGCGTGGAGCAATGGGTGTTATGCGCAAACAATGAATCATGGAACACTACATCAAAAACTAATGATGTAATGTATGGTGATTAACATAACATAAAATAAAATAAAAAGAAAATGAAAACGCTGACTTGAAAAGATATATGCATCCTCATGTTCATCACAGCATTATTTACATTATAATCCATATTCCAAGATAGGGAAACAACCTAAGTGTACATTGATGGATGAGGATGAATGGATCAAGAAATTGTGATATATATATATATATATATATATATATATATATATATATATATATAGAAAGAGAGAGAGAGAGAGTAGTAGTATTCAGCTATAAAAAAGAATGATGTTTTGCCATTTGTGACAACATGGATAAACCCTGAGAACATTATGCTAAGTGAAATAGGTCAGACAGAGTAAGACAAATACCATATGATCTCTTTTATATGTGGAACAAGCTCATAGACACAGAGAACAAATTGGTGGTTGCCAGAGGCAGGGTAGGTGGTGGGTGGTGGTGAGAGAAATGGGTGAACTATTTTTGTTTTAGTTTAAATAAATTGAAGTTTTTAAAAAGAAAGTAGATGTATAAATAGGTGTTAATATCAGAAGAACTTTTAGAGATCACTGATCTTGTATATTTCTTGTATATAATGGTACTTGTTTAGTATTTCAGTACTTTTTTTCCAAGTAACATTCATACTTGCAAATAAATTTCTCTTAGATGCTAAGGTAGGCACCGCTCACTATTCCTTGTAATACTATGCAGGAAGGTAGGGAAATTGACTACCATGATCAGCTTCAGCAAGACACTGTTGGAAGCCAACAGCCCTTTGTTATAGCTCTTTGGCTTGGATAAGCAGGCCTATCTCGTGCAGCCAATTTTTTAAGAACCTTGGTACAGTATTACAAACTGCCCAGAAGACCCATAGACCCAATCTCTCCGAGTAAGATATAGCATGTCTCTCAGACATCACTTGGTATATATTGACAGAGCCAGCCATTTTCCTCATAATCACCTGAGATACTAGGTATAATCATCATGACCCAGACTGCTGGCAAGGTTCAATTCATCTCCCAATGTACCCTGTTCATTGCCAGGAAGAGCAGGAGGGTGTTCTGTATCCCTACAGAAATGACACTGATATTCCAGTCAAGCATAAAAATCATGGACTTTCTGGCGAATTCTGAGGATCAGATTTGGTCTGGTAGGTCCAGATGCTTACATAAACCAAGGTCATACCTGTGTGTGAAGCCTCTGATAGAGCAGCCTCTGTTGGGTGAGGCACAGGCTACTTCCAGTGAATTAGGCATGGAGAACATCATAGAGTCTACTGCTGTTTTTTACTATCCATGTTTTTCCCACTCTTTGTTCTCTTCTGTCTGGAACTAAGACCTCTTTCTTACCAAGATCCATGCTTCCCATTGAACCTCAGAATCCTACCACCAGCACTGCCTCTGTCCCTGTCAGCTGCTTCAGGAGACCTCTTTCCTACCTTGTTCCATCACCTCTTTCTCAGGCAATCCAGATTGGCCAGCTAGGGACAGATGTTTTCTTTCTGGGAAGCAGTACAGCCATGTGAGAATTTAGTAACTGACACGTGGGTTACTGAAAAGCATGTATACTTCCTTTCTGTGCTCTAAACAAAGCCCTCTATAAAGAAATACATCTGAACCCTGTGGGATTGCTACTTTCTCTTGCTGCTTCCCATTTCCTAGTCTAGTACCTCTTGATGATGAACAGCTCTTTTTTTTTTATTCTTTTTTATTTTATTTATTTATTTGACAGGGAGAGACACAGCAAGAGAGGGAACACAAGCAGGGGGAGTGGGTGAGGGAGAAGCAGGCTTCCCGTGGAGCAGGGACCCCAATGCAGGGCTCGATCCCAGGACCCTGGGATCATGACCTGAGCCAAAGGCAGACGCTTAACGACTGAGCCACCCAGGCGCCCTGATGATGAACAGCTCTTAATTCAGTTGATGCTTTAGGTACCCGCAGGCTCATAGAGATCAGTTGGAATGTTGGGTAGAAGGCAATCTTCCAGAAGTAGAAACAGAGTAATGCTCTTCAGCTTGTATTGTGCTCTTATATCTTCCTGTGAAACTGATGAATCTGATCCTACATACCTCTTGGGAGAAGAGATCTTTAATCTGTTTGGACATTATATTAAACCATTCCTTGAACAAACATTGAAGCTTGCATAGCATTCTCCTTGGTAAAATCCCAAGGAATGTGAGTTTGGAAGCCCGTAAATATGACATTGTGTCAGGAAATGTAACTTCCTGAAATTAGATAAGATGTTAGTGATTTTGCTTTAAGACTCACTCTCTAGAATAATCAAAGATGGCCAGAAGCTATTGGTGATTTATTCCCCACTGTTATACTCTCAATAGGCTTGGTAACTAATTTCAAGAAAAACAGAGGAAACCTGTCTGTTCTACACAGCTATGATCTTTCTGAAGCTAAGGTCTTGTTCACTTCTGACTTGACCTGCTTTAGCCAATACCCACACGAGTTATACTGAAAGGGATCATAGTCTACTGGGCAGGGCTTATTGCAGTGACCTTATGATCTGAGCCTACCATTCTTGGCTCCTCTCAATCAAATTAATTGCATTCTGCAGGAATGGGAGTTAATAGTCAAGAAATTATTTTCTGGTAAGTTGTGGGGATGTTACACTGAGATTTTGCATGGCTTGTAGAAGTGCCGAGACTATGACAGCTTAAAGATGTTGGAATATGATCAGACTAGTCTATTTAGGACCAGCCTAGCCTCCTTCCTCATGTAATTAGATCTCATCAAACATGTGCCAAGCAGCTACAGTTGGAGGGCTGATGTTCTCTCCTGGAAATGGGTGGTTCCAAAGGTGGTTCCCCTCAGGAAAATCTCTCTCCTGAGAATTTTGTCCCTTTTAAATGTATGTGGCATTTCCATCCAAGTGACAGGGAAACTACATAAAAATCCACTATGCATATTGGTACAGTGATTCCTTGTCCTTTCAAACTTGTCTCCCTTCACTCTACCTGCTCACGGTCATCCTCTTTGCTCATTGCTACTCTGGCTTCTCCTCTCATTTTGAAACTGATTCTTCGTTTCTGCTTTTCTTTTGGCTACTTGAATTTGGCTACTTCTCTGTTTGTCGTTTTTGTTGTTCTTTTGCCAAAATATTCTGAATTGGAAATTGATTCCCTCTGGGGACAAGACTTCAAAAATTTTCTCATCTGTTCCATATGCTGAAACTATGGATAAAAAGCTCCCTGTTCTCTCCTCACTTGAGTGTAGGGAGGTTGGGTTGATTAGTGTTTTTATTTTTAGTCCCTTAAAATGTACAGGGCATAACCATGAGTATGGCCAGAGGAATCGTGTTATCTGGTAGCTCTAAAATTCTTCTGATTTGCCTCACCTTTCCTATTGCTCCCATTTTCTGACTCTTGCTCTCCTTTGCTCATTGGCTTTCTGGTTCTCTCTGATTATTTTGGCTTTGTGCCTTGGCTCTACCATCTTCTTCCTTTTAAAAAAAAACCTGCAACTTAGGACTTTGCAAACTTTAAAACAAATACTCTGATAGTGCTCATCTTTGAGATTATTCCACCTTGGCTCTGGGTCTTACCCAGCACTAGCTTTGCCTAGACCCGCTGGTTACATGCATGTTAGACCATGTTGACAGAAAAATAGTGTTGATCCTTTTTCTGTAAGCTCAGCTTTCAGGTGATTGAAGGCAATGGTCTCCCTGCAACTGCCTTTCTGCTAACCAATCCTAGTTTCTTCATCTGTTCATATGACCTAATCATTTAGTCTTTTGACCACTCTGAACCTTCTCTGCTGGATACATTCCAGTTTGTTCATACCGTTCATGGTGTGTGGTTCTCAGAACAAAGACAAATTAGCATCACGTTGAAGGTACCATCATGCCATTTGTTCCATGCACTAAGGTACTCCTTTAACGGAGCCCAAGTTCATATTTGAAATTCTGGTATCTCTTTCACAACACTAACATTAATGTTTAACATTTGGCTAGTGAAAATCCAGGTGCCTTTCTATACTGTTCGGACATACCTTATCCTTTCTGTAATTGGACACGTCTCATCCTTTGAAATTCTTCTAGAGTCTTCGTTCTAAAAAAAATAAAACAAAACAACTTGATACTAAGTACAATACAATGATTTTCAGACTATGCTCCAGTTGAACCTGGAACTCTTCAGACTGCACTTCTAAAATTAATCCATGTGCTTGCTTATCGATTAACAGAATAAATTAAATTGAAAGAATTTTCTCAAGATTTAACATATTTTTTTAACACATTTACATCTGATGCCACCTGTGTAGTAGTGCTCAGCTGTGCAAGTAAATAGTTATATTAGTTTTTTTCCCCCCAAAAGCAGTATTACTTCCAGTGCTTTCCCCTTAAAACAAATTTAAGAAGCTGCCATTTAATGTATTACAATGTATCCCTCCCCTTTTCAAGTAATTCACAAATCTGATAAAAAATGGTACCATTTCTTATTAATTAAACTGCTGACCAGAACCTCCCCAGTGCAAACAAAATGCATTAATTTGTACTCTTTTGGTAAGGTCAGTTAGTGAGTAGGAGTTTGCCCTCAGTATGTCTCTCTAGACATTTCTATTTCTTCTATAAGGACATCATGAGACCTTGTCAAAGGCTTTCCTGAAATTCAGATTCGTCTGAAGCATTCATTTCATCAACTAATTATGTGTGTGTGTGTGTGTGTGTGTGTGTGTGTGTGTGTGTAATCAGTTGGGCACGATTAGTTCTTGATAGGTCCCGTGGTATCTTCTAGTATTCTCTACATGTCCTTGTATGTGCTCACAACTCAATCTATTAACATTTGCCTGGATTTCACATCAAGCTTCTAAGTCTGTAAATGACAAACTCCATCTGCATCTTTTTTTTTAGATAAGAGGGAACACATTTACCCAATCTCCATAATTCCACAAGGTACTACAAATTCTTAAGGAACACTACACCACGATATGTGTTTTTTACTGTCACAGAACCAAACCACTTCAGAGATGCCAGGTGTTGCTTATTATACCTCACCCATCTATCAATATTTCTCCTACCCTTTCCAGAATAAAAATCAAGTTTGCTGACAAAGCAGTCTAACGCAAAATCCAAATTGAGTTCCTTTCTATCTCGTTGTCATCTGTTAGCACTACACCAGTAGCCCAGGCAGCTGATAAATAAATTTCTTGTTATTCTATTTACTTTTGATATAACAAAAGATGTTTGTTTGCTCTCTTAGCAATTTCTCAACTATTTGAAAGTTTTCAGTATTTTAATATCATTTTTAGAGATTCAAACCAATTCTTTCTCTTTTCTTTCCTTTGTATGGTATCTCCCCCAACCCCTCTCTTTTGCATATGCCTGCAGAAGTGTGTTTCTAGAGGCTTCACATTGAAGGGCATTGGTCTCTTTAGCTATGCCCTCTCTTTGTTTTTTATTGGGATCATTTGTAATTTTATTGTCAGGATACAATTTTTAAAAAATCTGTCCACTCTCATGAGTCATCCTCATGTTTATCATGTGAGGTATGAATTAAGGTGGAGGGACAGGCTTAGAGGTTTCTTCTTTATTCAGCTTGTTTTCTCAGATGCATGGGAAGGAGGTTGGTTAGGAAGCACATATCCTTCCACACAAAAAATAGAAAAATAAATAGTAGAAATGGGGCTTTAAAGTCCTTCCACAAATTGTTTAGTTGATTAAAAATAGCTAATGGCATTTAAATTCAGTTTTAAGGAAAATCTTTTGAAAATATCTGATTTCAGAAACCGCCTGGTTCCATGGTGTTAGTCCTTGCCTGCCCCAATCTTGCTTTGCTGCCACAGTAATAACCAGCTCCTTCCTGACTACCTTGTCTCCAGGACATTTTGTTTCTTCTGATTCCTGCTCCAGTTCCTTATTGGGACTGCAGCCAATTCCTGAAGCACCTGCACACAACTCCTGAAACTTCCTTTCTGAACTGGACCTATCTCTCAACCTCTCTCACATTGACCCAAAGGATTTGCTTTGTTTATGACTCAGACATGCATCTGACAGAACTGTTGGTGGCCCAAAGTCCTGCTCCCAGCCTCATCACAGTCTTTAGATATTGACATCAATCTAGATTTGTCTGTAGTTCACAATGATCAAAGATGGCAACTGTTCCGATGTTAGCCTGCTTCAGGCTCATTAACGAGTTCTCAGAATGCAGGGAGTTTCAGAAAGAGGGAACATTTACTCTTCTTGGAATCAATATAAAATCAACTTTCTACAGAAGTTTAAATGAAATCCATGACTATATTCAGATTCTAGACATATGACAGGATTTATAGTTTTGATTGAAAAACATTTTGAAAGGTGAAGTGTATACTTACTTGGCCACGTGAAAAAGAATATAGTAAAATAACACAAAAATCCCTTATTTGATTGATAAAAGATCAAATACACAATTTGGGTGGAATTTTGGTCTTCTTGCTGAATATGTCTATCAGTAAAATTGAGTGCCAAATGTCATTTGAATTTCCCAGGAACTATACTTATATTTAAAAATTTCAAAACAATCCATTATTTCCATCTTAGAGGGGAGGAAACTGAAGTTTGGGGAAGTAATTGGAATGATATTTTTCAGCTAGTAACTTCCAGAACTAGAAAGTAGGGTGACCAACCCTCCCAGTTTGCTGAGATTGCCCTGGGTTTAGCACTCAAAATCCTGGATCCTGAGAAAGCCTTCAGTTCTATGCAAACCAGGATAGTTAGTCACCCTACTAGTGAGCCCAAATTTGGAAAATTCTGAAGCCCATGGTTTTTTCCTTTAATTGCCCAGCTTTTACTGGCTCTTTTGAGTTCTGCAATATTCCTATAGAACACTTCAGTTGAATATTAAAATACTGATAATCATCTGCTGGAAAGAGAAACAGCCTTTTAGCTCTTTCACGGTCTACCAGTGAATTTTAAGACCTCTTACTTTTGACATACCAGGACTTTTTCATAACTCACTACTTTCTTCTTTGTCCAACTTCCAACTGAGTCACCTTACTCTCCCTAAAATACCCCTTTAATATTAGTGACCTTATACTGATAAGACTTGCTTTCTTGGTAAGAGCTTATTTGAATTTAACTCAGATGCAGAAAGAACATTGGCATCCTGACAAGAGGGAAACATCATGGCATTAATTCTCATGACTAAATTTCTAAGTGTCTGAAGCAGCATTTCTTTGGTGAAATCAGTTTGATTAGAGGGATTTGCTTTTTTTTTTTTTAGTTTTAAAAGAAATAGGTCATGAGGATATAATGTGCA
Source organism: Callorhinus ursinus (assembly GCF_003265705.2). Classification (NCBI taxonomy): domain Eukaryota; kingdom Metazoa; phylum Chordata; class Mammalia; order Carnivora; family Otariidae; genus Callorhinus; species Callorhinus ursinus. The sequence goes on along the minus strand of NW_027397079.1, from coordinate 30,690,186 downwards.
GCAAGATGACTGTAAATAATACTGTATTGTATACCTGAAAATTTCTAAGAGGTAGATCTTTAAAGTTTTTGTCACAAGAAAAAAAATTTTTGTAACTATGTATGGTGACAGAAGTTAACTGGAAGATTTTTAAAATTCTTCAGTGTGGATTTTGATAGTTCACATTTCATTAACTCAACATGAAAGACGGGAAGAAACCTTTCCTAATTAGATTTATAAATCATAAACTAGAATTAGCATCACTACAAAATTTTAATGAATTCAGTAGAAAATGCTGCATTTCCAAGTACAAGATAAATTTTTCCATTTCAATGCGGTGGGGGGGGGGGAGAAGTCTTGGCGGTAGGAGGTCATGTGAAGAATGCAGCCTAATGCTCATGTTAAATCTTCCCAACTTACTCTAGCTAATAGCGAACGTCTCCATCTTTGCTCCGCATAGAGATGTTCAGATTTTATAACACCTGCTGTTATTTGATTCGGTGTCAGCTCCCCATCACGCTGTGGAGTCTCCTAGCTGGGTTTATCCCAAAATGTTACAGTGTCCTGTGTCTACTCAGACTCCACAGCCTGCCACATAGAATCAGGACTATTGCAGAGGGTAATTAAAAATATTATTTCTTTTGGGGAACAACTTTATTGCTTCTCCTTTCTCTCACCTGGTCTTCCTGGGGAAATAGCCATGAGAAGGTTGCAGAAGTCAAGCATCTCCGGGAAGACTATTTTAAAGAAGCCTTGAGTTCCCAGTACATCCTTACTGGGTGCTTGTTTTTGCTGGGGACTGGATTAGAGGGCTGAACAAACACAGCAGCCCCCCCTTGTCCAGGGTTTTAGTTTTGGTTTTGCTCTCCATAATCTCAGTTCCTGGGTTGGTCAACCTCAGTCTGGAAACAGATGCTCCTCCTTCCGATGCAGCTGCGTCATAACGTCAAGAGCCGCCCAACGGTATGTCACAGCGCCTTCGGCATTTACCTCGCTTCCTTTCATCACTAGGGCATTTATCATCTCACATCATCACAGCAACAAGAAGGGTGAGAGCAGCTCAGTAAGGTATTTTGAGAGAGAGAGATCACATTAATATAACTTTTATTATACAGTATTATTAATTATTTTTTAAAGATTTTATTTATTTATTTGACAGAGACACACAAGAGAGGGAACACAAGCAGGGGGATTGGGAGAGGGAGAAGCAGGCTTCCCGCTGAGCAGGGAGCCCGATGCGGGGACTCGATCCCAGGACCCTGGGATCATGACCTGAGCCAAAGGCAGACGCATAACAACTGAGCCACCCAGGCGCCCCTATTATAGAGTATTATTATAATTGTTCCATTTTATTTTTAGTTATTTTTAATACCTTGCTGTGCCTACCTTCTAAATTAAACTTTATCATAGGTATGTATATGTGGGGAAAAAACATGGTGTATATAGGGTTTTGTACTATCAGTGGTTTCAGGCATCCACTAGGGGTCTTGGAATGTGTTCTCCGTAGATAAGGGGGGTGCTATACAGCCCTTCTCTCCTCTCAACGGGCCTTCTCAACTAGAGAAGTGTCTCTGTGTTAGAAAGTCAATACTAATACTACAAAGGATTATTGAACACCTACAAGGTGCCAGGCACCTTACTAGGCATTGTGGATACAGAGGTACATATGAAAAGGTCATGGTGCTCATGGAATACTCAAAGCATAATGGTGAGAACTAGCATAATACATAGATAATCACTAGAAGGTGTGGGAAGTGTTAATACGGGGAAAGAAGAGAGGGCTGCAGAAGACAAAGAAGGGGGTAATGATCTGGGCAATTACATGTAACATGGGACAAGATCAGATAAGATGGCTGGCAGTTGGAAGAGAGATTGGAAAAGGGGTGAAGTTGTTTTCCAGTGCCCAAACCAGCTCTGGCCAGCCTGGACTGGATGCTGGGTGTGAGATTCCAAGGAAGACTGCTGGCCTCCCTCTTGTGGGCACTGCTTTACAGCATGTTCCATGCATCTGTCAGCTGCCCAGGATTGGTCCCTCCCCCCATTGAACTGAGAAAGGAGTTTTAGGGTCAAATTCCTCACTCAAAAATTCATTAATCTCCTCCAGTGGCTGGTTACCTTTTTTTTCAGTCCTCAGCCCCCTGAGCAAGAATACCTACAGTTTGTTCAGCTGTTACTCCCTATTCTGCCTAACATATTCCCAGCATGGGTTTCTCTCCTCTGTCTTAGGGCCTTGTCTGACATTACATTAACTCCATGGGCATTCTGTAAAGCCCGGAGCCAGGAGTTCATATCCCAGGAAGGTTCTCCTCACAGACGTCACATTAGGGAAGCCAAGATAAGGGCTTGGTTCATGACTAACATCTGTACGTTGCTTTTCTCCTTTACCTGAGAGGACAGAGCCACTAGGATAGAGATGGGGGGGTTGATAGACCAATAAGCTTTTTTGAGATATGAAATATTTTGAAGTAAGAAATACATGCAACACGCCTTAATTTGCATCTTACTGGTACTGAATTCTTTTCATATAGGTGTTTCATATAGGTTTTTATGTACATTTCAAGAAGGTGACAAAAAGAGCTGAAAGTTGAGCCCATTACAAATACCTTCTTGAACAGGGACAGGAATGCAAATCCCACAATCACAAGTTCTGTCGACAGGGTTATATTAATCTGTTCAAATGATTTAAGGACATTGATTTTCCATTACTCCTCTAAAACAGTGTCACATGAACTGGGATCATCAGAAGCGAGGGAGTCTGAGTGTACTTCTATTTGGGTGTCTGAGTTACTAAGGGAGACAGCACCACCGGCAGAATGCAAAATGCTTGGAATCTTAAAAAAGTTAAAAATAAAGAGGGGACATATGGAAGCAACAGCAGGACTTGTGCTCAGACTCCGAATCAGTGCAGAGCATGGGGTGTCTGGAGTTAGGTGCCTCTTTCATCTTTGCCAGGCTACCCTCTGCCCTCCGCTGCAGTGATTCCCACTGATGGCAAGGAGGGGCTGGAGGCCTCTGTAGTCATTGTAGGGATGACAAAGGTTGCATCTTTTATCATTTAGACATAGAATCACTTTAATTAAACAATTAAAAAAACCTCATTGAATCCCACTATTCTAACCCAACAATTGCTTTTCTTTCTTCCAGTTTAATCCATAGCTTCATTCCCATAGGGACATTTTTTTTTAATGTTGCTGCCATACTGCATTTGTAATTGTATGACTTGCTTTTAGGAAAGGAAAACTTCAGGAACATTTATGGCAGGGACATTTTCCATGTTGTTCCAAAGGCTTTATGTTTATCATGTTTAATGACTGAATAGTACTCCATTGACTGGACGCTTTGTAATTTGTATACCAATTCCCTTGCTGTTGGGTGTTCAGGAAGGCTATTGCTTTTGGCGGACTTCTGCTGCTGCAGAATTCCCAGCTGTGTGGGCTGAGATGGAAAAGGAAAGATCATTCCAGGGCAAGCCAAGATTAGATGCTGGGGAGCATGTGGACAAGAAGCCAAAATTTAGTCTATGGAGCAGAAGTGGGTTTGGGAGTGGATCGGGGTCAGAACCCAGGCCAGTACAGAAGAGCTTATTCTCCACCCCTCTTGTTTCAGTTATTTGTTCCCTTTTATCTCCGTTCCCCAATCGTACTCCTCTTATCCTTCCATAAACAACCGTTCCAAAGTGTTTTCCAGAAGCAGCTATCCAGTGGTTATTTGTAATTCCAGTGAGGGTCGCTGGGGCAGGCTTTCTGCTGGGCTCCTGCCAGCACGGGGGTGAGGGGTGGGGAGGGCGAGGGGAAAACCCTGGTCAGAGGGGCTGGGTGGGTAAGGCTGCTTGATGCCGGAATTTACCAGTGCACAGATAAAAGATATAGTCTTTAAAATTAGGTAAGGTAGGCTCAGCTATGCTAGTAGAAGGTACCCAATATTTAGTGACCAAAGGACAAGTGGTTTCTTTCTTTGTCTCCTAACAGCACAAGGCTGGTGTTCAGGGCAGTGGGATGGAACTTCTCCATGCAGTCATTCTAGTCTGCTCTCTTCCACACGTGTCTTCCAGGATCTCCCTGAGTATCTCCTTTCCTGCCCACAAGAAGGGCAAAGAGAATGAAGGAGCATGAGTGGGAAGTCATATGGGCCTGGCCTGTAAGTAGAGACACCACCTCCATTCACAGTGATCTAATGGCACAGGAGCCTGGGAAACATGGTCCCAAAGAGAAAGAACAAACTTGGGGGGCAATTAGTGGTATGTGTACATGTGACATTTTGGCCTCCCATCTGCCTTTCTCTCCTTTGTCTTATTTCTCAGTTGGTTCAGAATTATTACAAACAAGGGCACTATCCGAGAGCCCCCTAAAAGACTCCAGCAAAAATTATTTGGCAACACACTGGTATTACTAATATGAGTCTACTCTCTCAGTGATATCTGAAGGAAGGGAGCGGGGAAAGTTTGAGAAAAAGAGAGGTAGAAAATATTCTGTGCAATGGGGTCTAGATAAAAGTCATAAGGTCATACCCACTGAGGAGCCACATTCACTGTACTTAAAGGTACGACTTTATCATTGACAACTCATAGGCAGACATTTCAATTGCAGGGATCAGCATCTATTCCTTAGCTGGTAATTTTATTATTTTATTTTATTTTATTTTTATTGAAACTCAATTAGCCAACATACATTACATCATTAGTTTTTTTAATACATTTTGTATTATTATGTTCAATTAGCCAGCATGTAGTACATCGTTAGTTTTTGATGTAGTGTTCACTGATTCATTAGTTGCATATAACACCCAGTGCTCACCACATCACGTGTCCTCCTTAATGTCCATCACCTAACCCCATCCCCCCACCCACCTCCCTTACTGCAACCCTCAGTTTGTTCCCTGAGTCAAGAAACTCTCATGGTTTGTCTCCCCCTCTGATTTCTTCCCATTTAGTTTTCCCTCCCTTCCCCTGTGGTCCTCTGTGCTGTTCCTTATGTTCCTCATACGAGTGAAACCATATGATAATCATCTTTCTCTGCCTGACTTCTTTCACTTAGCAAAATCTCCTCCAGTCCATCCATGTTGATGTAAAAGTTGGATCTTCATCCTTCCTGATGGCTGAGTCATATTCCATTGTATATATGGACCACATCTTTCTTATCCATTCATCTGTTGAAGGGCATCTGGGCTCCTTCCACAGTCTTGCTGTTGAGGACATTGCTGCTATCAACATTGGGGTGCATGTGCCCCTTCTTTTCCCTACATCTGTATCTTTGGGGTAAATACCCAATAGTGCAATTGCTGGGTCCCAGGGTTAGCTGGTAATTTTAAACTCAGACTTTCCTACACCTTTATATGCCTCACCTTCATTCACTGAATCAACACTTATTGGGTTCATGAAACAGTTTCTATTCTAGTGCAACTAGTAAATATAAAACATCAAAGGATATCAAAGTTTCAAAATAAAATGAATTTGAAGTTGTCAGAATCAAAGATAAACTATGAGTTATACAATGCTTGCAGGATAGGAGAAGTGATTGAAAAAAATGACAAAATAAAATTTGATAAAACAAAAGCTAAAAAAGCTCTTGAGTTCTGAAAATAGGTTAGGCAAGTGAGTGGATAAAAAAAATAAGTACTTTCTTCTTAAAAAGCATTTCATTAATCGTGAGCCAGAGAGAAACAAATCAGGTGGAGCATTCTCTATGAGTTCAAGAAGGTGTTTGCCAATAGCAGTCTTTACAAGGGGAGGGAGAGAAGAAACTCTTTTCTGTACTTCTCCAATCTCTGCTAACCTGCTTCGTTGCCATTGCCCTGTTCTGAATTCTAAGTCCCTCTTGCCGAGTAAGCAGCAATCGGTAGACTCCCTGAGCTTAAACTTGGCAGCTCCGCTTGGTCTGTGTGACCCCACATCCCACTGGCTTTGGGAATTCTGGGGTATGAACAGGAATCCTCACAAGAGCCACCTCTCACTGGGTGCCTACTGTGTGCCAGCCACTGGGTGAGAGTCACTTTATGGGCCTTGTTACATTCAGTTCTCATCACCTCCCTGAGAGGGAGGCACTATTATTTCTTCCACTTTGCATATTCATAAAACTCAGGCTCTGGATATGGAGCTTCCCCAGAGGTTACCTGGTGAATTAGGGGCAGGTCTGGGATAAGAAACCAGGGCCATTAATACCCGAACTTGAGCATAAGCCATTATACTGTTCGGCCTTTCCTTAGAGCCACAGAGCAGGTGTGGGCAACACATTCTCAAGTTACAATATATACACCCTTATTATTGTTTTTTTTTTCTTTTAATAAAAGGACTGTCCTCATTTAAAAAATCCTCCTCTCGGGGCGCCTGGGTGGCTCAGTCATTAAGCATCTGCTTCGGCTCAGGTCATGATCCCAGGATCCTGAGATCGAGCCCCGCATTGGGTTTCTCCCTCTCCCACTCTCCCTGCTTGTGTTGCCTCTCTTGCTGTCTCTCTGTCAAATAAATAAATAAAAATCTTAAAAAAAAATCCTCCTCTCCCTGTCCTTGAAAAACTGAAACAAAATTGTTTACACAAGTATCTTCTGAGATACTTGTTGCCTAAAGTGTTTAAGATGAAGAGGTGTGTGTTTTGAGTAAGGAACCTCAATTTTTCACACAAGAAAATGGGGGCATCGACCTCATAGAGGTCTTTGCCATTTTAAATGAGATGATATGTAAGGAAATCTCTAAACTAAACAATTAAATACAAGTGATTATTGTAATTGCTATGTGGATGAATCTGGAAACATACGAATGTGTTATGAAATATTTTGTGATAAAAAACAAGTACTTCGGTGAAGAAATGCTTCCAAAAACCTTATAGGTCCTCCCCAGTTTTTTCCCAATCATTCAATCTATGCATTTATGCAGTGGTACTTTTTTTGAGAGAGTTCCTTGTCTACCATCTCTTATCTGAGCCTCTGGGATTGTGTACAATCCAACAAGAGGGTGAATTGCAGTAGACAACCAGCGATAAGGTTTTGTGGTTTTGGTTCAAAGACTCTTCCAGAGGGATGGAATATTAACTCTCTGCAAATGAAAAGCTGTTAATTGGCTGACAGGGAATTAGACTGGTCTTATTTTTCATCAAGGCTTAACTCCTCTAACTGCCCGTATTGTGCTCTTAAACTGAAATAGATCACTGTGTTAAAATAAACACCCTCCTCTTATTATCTGAAGGGTTTTAGCTCAGTAATTTTAAATGAAACTCTGTCATTTTAAAAGTTCAAGAACTCTTTAGGTCTCGGGAAGGATTTGTGGATCCTATTCCGAAAAGGTGAAACGGAAGCCATTCATTAAATGTCATTATTAACCAAACAATCTTGATGAGTATTTAGATCCACTGAGCGAAACGTATGCAGATTTTCCTCAGAAATAAAATAACCGAACATTGTTAGAAACAACTGTGAGGTTGAGAAATCACAGTTCTGTCTATCTCCAAATCTTTCCAGGGCTCCTGGGCCTCACCACAAATAAGAAGTGGCAGTTTGCTCTCAAACAGAACAAACTGCATTCTTTAGTCTGGCCCTGAAGTTATACTTAATGGCACAAGGAATAGCCGAGTCTCTAACTAGTGATACCTTTCCAGGGCTCTTGGTTTCCTTGTCTTCCCATGCAAATCAGTTTCCAAAGTAGGCATCTGCCTTGGCTCCCACTTTCTTTAGCTGGGTATTTGTGTGTGAGATGTTGGTGCAGTATCAGTCATACCTCGGTCTCCAGCCAATTCAGCAGCGTTCCCATGGAGACTGTTGACTGAGCAGAGAGTGTGAATTGAATCATCCAGTCATCCCCAGAGCTTGCTGTGCTCCTGTTGTTGTGAGCTTGGTGGTCTATACCCAGCCCAGCGGCACCAGGATTGGTGCCATCATTAGTTTTCTAAGCCCGTGGGCCAACAAGACATTATAATCAACATTTACTGACTGCCTGTAATAGTGTCATAGCCCCCTAACCAGGGTCCCTGATTCCATTCCTGTCCCTCTACAATCTATTTTCTGCTCAGTTGCCAGAACGATCCTTCAAAAATACAAAATCCAGTAAAGTAACATGGGACGCTTGCTGTGGAAATGGTACGGCCGCTCCTCAAAAAATTTAAAAATAGAATGACCATATGAAAATCACATATGGTCGTATTACTCTTATGAGGCTTTTCTGAGCCACTCCATCTAAAACGGCACCCTTGTCCCTGTGTTCTCTTACTCTAGGTTTGTTTTCCTTCACGGTACAACTACTCCCTGATAGTATTTTTTGTACGTGTATTTGTTTGTCTGTATTTGTCTCTCTCTCCAACTAGAATGTTCGCTCAGTGAGATGGAGGATGTTGTCTGTCCTGTTTATCACTGTATCTCTAGCGCCTGGTCCCACTGACTGCTGTTCAATGAATGACGAATGAATGAATAAATGAATCAGTGAACCAGGGCTCCAAGGAGGGTACAGGGAAGGGATCGGAGGGTCTACAGCAGAGGGCAGGTGACTGTGTCTGGGCAGCGGTACGAGTGGCTAGGTGGGTACGGTCCCTTGCACAACTAGGTCAGGCCTCCCCCTCCTCTCGCTTGATAGAGCTTAGGGCCACCCTGGGTGTTTGGGGAGCCTGAGGAGGAAGACTATTATCACCTTCTCTTGTTGCCTGCATTGCCTGACATTCTTCAGTTAACGCCTTCCCGTTTCCATGTCTTGTCTGGACCCCCACCTCTCAACGTGGGTTTCAAAGAATTAAAATCTGAGCCTGCTATCCGCATTTTGACAAAGACAGGCCCAGTTGTTACCACCACCTCTAGCAGAGGTGCCAGTCACTTTAATGAACTCTGTTCAGAGAACAGAGGAAAATGCATGCCTATTCTTTCCACGTTAGGCTCCAGTGTTTGATAAAATGTTTGCCTCTTCTCCTGTCTTCAACTCTTGAGGGCCAAGCATGTTCTTAATTCAAAGCTTAACCTTAGCTTTGACCCTTCCCCTCTCCCTCTCAGGCCCAAGTGACCCAGGAGGTAGCGTTCCAAGTGACTCGGGCCCAAGGATTATTTTTTAATACCTCTTTAATACTCCGGAGCTCTTCCTATAGTAATAGTCACTATCACCTAGAGTAATCTGCCCGCATCCCCACGAGAACAGCTGTGATGACCTTTCAGCTGTCCCAGGGGCACTTTAACTTTGTTTTGGTTGTGACACAGGATCGGGGCCTGGGAGTCCTCACTAGGGTCCAGGCTGATATCCAGCCCAGATACATTTGCATTTGGAAAGCCGATCACACACATGTGACTGAGTGTTTTGTTTTGTTTTCTCAGATGCTTTTGTTTCAGCCATTAAAGCTGAAATCAAGCCTGGGATGCGTTTTTCAGGCTCTTACTAAAATGGAGGAAGGCGAGTTATCAGATGTATAGATTAGAAATCCATAAAATTCTGTTTTTAAAGTTGAAGGTTGTCAGGGCCCGTTTTTGTCCAAACTGGTATGGCTTCCTCAAGGAAACAATGTCTAAGGCGAGAGCAGAGGACGGGGGAGGAGGGAGTGCAGTGGAGAGAAGAGAGAACCAGGTTTGTTAGAGAAGCTACAGGCAGCTCCGCAGCCCTTCGGTGGGGTAGGTTTTGTGGGCAAGAGCTGAGCTGGGAGAGCAGAGACCAGGCCATGGAGGGCTTGATGACTCACATGAAGGGTTCAGAATTGTACTCTGAAGGCAGTGGGGAAGAGTGGACACGTGTTTAAAGCTAAAGAGGGGACAATTTTTTTTAATTAAAAAAAAAATCTTCCTTGAGGTGCCTGGCTGGCTCAGTTGGAGAAGTGTGTGATTTTGATTTTGGGGTTGTAAGTTCGAGCCCCACACTGATGTAGAGATTTCTTAAAATAAAATCTTTAGGGGCACCTGGGTGGCTCAGTTGGTAAGCGTCTGCCTTTGGTTCAGGTCATGGTCCCAGGGTCCTGGGATCAAGCCCCACATCGGGCTCCCTGCTCAGCAGGAAGGCTGCTTCTCTCTCTCCCCTCTGCCTGCCGCTCCCCCTGCTTGTACTCACTCTCTCTCTCTCTCTGTCGAGTAAATAAAAATCTTCAAAAAAAAAAAAAAATCTTCCTTTTGCTGCTAAGTGAACTGTGAATCATAGGGGAGATTTGAAGGTTTGGATGGAGGTTATAATAGTTCAGAGACATGGGTGCCTGGGTTGCTCAGTGGGTTAAGCATCTGCCTTCGGCTCAGATCATGATCCCAGGGTCCTGGGATCGAGCCCCAAGTCCCTCTCCCTCTGTCTGCTGCTTCACCTGCTTGTGCTCTCTCTGTCTCTGTCAAATAAATAAATACATAGATACATAGATACATAAAATCTTTAAAAAAATAGTACAGAGGCAAAAGATGGAGGTAGCTTGAACAAAAGTATGGAAATTGCAGTGGAGAAAAGTGGAGAGATTTTTAAAATAGACTTTATCTCATTTCTTAATCATTATTTTTTAAATAGACTTTATTTTTGAAAGCAGTTTTTGGTTTCCAAAAAAATTGTGCAGAGTTCCATACACCAGCTCCCTCGGCAGCCCCCTTCCCGTGTATACACTGTTTCTCCTATTATTAACATCTTGCCATTAGCGTGGTACATTTGTTATAATGGATAAACTTACTGATAAATTATTATTACCTTAAGTCTATTGTTTGCGTTAGGGTGGATTCTTTGTGTCATACAGTTCCATAGGTTTTAACAAATGCATCATATCATGCATTTACCACTAAAATACTGCACAGAAGAGTTTTACTGTCCTAAATATCCCTTATGCTCCACCTATCCATCCCTTCGTCCTCCCCCTAAAACCATGGAAACCAATAATCTGTATATTGTCTTACAGTTTGCCTTTCCAGAATGTAATACAGTTGGAATCATACAGGATTGTTTTGTGTACAACTTTTTCAGCTGGCTTCCTGCACTTAACAGTGTGCACTTAAGGTTCCCCTGTGTCTTTTCATGGCTTGATAGTGGTTTTTTTTTTTTTTTTAAATCACTGAATAACATTGCATTGTATGGATGTACCACAGTTTATCTCTTCACATACTGAAGAACATCTTGGTTACTTCTAATTTTTGCAATTATGAATAGAGCTGATATAAATATACATGTGTGGGTATTTGGGTGACATAAGTTCTCAGTTCTTTTGGGTAAATACACACAGTGTGATTGCCGGATTATGTAGTAAGAGTATGTTTAATTTTGTAAGAAACTAGCAAACTGTCATCCGAAGTGGCTGTACCATTTTGCATTCCTACCAGCAATGAATGAGGGTTCTTGTTGCTCCCAGCCTTGTCGGGATTTGGTGTTATTGGTGTTTTGGGCTTTAGCCATTCTAATAGGTGTGCGGTAGTATTTCATTGTATCAATTTGTGATTCCCTAATGATATGTGATATTGAACATCTTTTCCTATGGTTATTTACCATCTGTGTGTTTTCTTTGGTGAGATATCTGTTCAGGTATTTTTCCTATTTTGAAATTAGGTTGTTTATTACAGTTGTTTCAAAAATTCTTTTTATTATAGATTCTAATACTTCACCAGATGTGTGTTTTACAAAGATTTTCTCCTAGACTGTGGATTGTGTTTTCATTCTCTTGATACTGCCTTTGCAGAGCAGAATTTATTTCAATGAAGTCCAGCTTGTCATTTTTTTTTTCTCTTTAATGGATTATGCTTTTGGTGTTGCATCTAAAAGGTCATCACCACATCCAAGGTTACCTAGATTTTCTCCTGCATTATCTTCTAGGAGCTTTACAATTTTGTGTTTTATATTTAGGTTATTTATCAACTTCAAGTTAATTTTTTATGAAAGATATAAGATTTTGTTTAAATTCATTTTCTTGCACGTAGATGTCTAGTTGTTTCAGCACTATTTATTAAAAAGACAATTCTTTCTCCACTGAATTGCATTTGCTCCTTTGTCAAAGATCAGTTACTATAGTTGTACAGGCATATTTCTGGGCTCTCTCTTCTATTCCATTGATCTTTTGTCTGCTCTTTCACCAACATCATACTGGCTGGATTATTGTAGCTTTACAATAAGTTGGGTAATGTCAGTCCTCGACTATGTTCTTCTTCTTCAGTATTGTGTTGGCTGAGTCTTTTGCCTTTCTATACAAGTTTTAGTCAGTTTGTCAATATCCACGAAAGAACTTGCCGGGATTTTGATTGATATTGCATTGAATCTACAGACCAAGTTGGGAAGAACTGATATCTTAAGAATATTTAGTTTTCCTATCCACAAACATGGAATATCTCATTTCTTTAGATCTTCTTTGTATCCTTCATCAGAGTTTCATAGTTTTTCTCATATAGATCTTATACATATTTTGTTAGACTTATGCCTAAGCATTTTATTTTGAGAAGTGCTGTATAGTGTTGTATTTTTTTATTTCAAATTCCAATTATCCATTACTGGCATATAGGAAAGCAATTGATTTCTGTATATGAAACATTAAGTAGATGTTAGCTGTAAGGTTTTTGTAGTTTTTTTTTATTAAATTGAGGAATCTTCCTGTATTCATATTTTGCTGAAAGTTTTGTCACAAATGAGGTTGGATTATTTCGCCAAATACTTTTTCAGTATCTATTGATACCATCATGTGACATGATTTTTCTTCTTTAGCCTGTCAATGTGATGATGGATTACATTAATTGTTTTTCAAATGCTCTATCAGTCTTACACATCTGGGATAAATCTCATTTGGTCATGGTGTATACTCTTTTTATGCAATGTTGTATTTGATTTGTTAATATTTTCTTGAGGAGTTTTGCATCTATGTTCATGAAAGAGGTTGGTCTGTAATTTTCCTTATTTGTAATGTCTTTGTCTGGTTTTGGTATTAGAGTAATTTTGGCCTCATAACACAAGTTAAAAAGTGTTTCTTCTTCCCCTCTGCTTCTATTTTCTGGAACAGATTGCAAACAACTTACTAATTTTTTCTTTAAGTATCTGGTAGATGTTAACAGTGAAACCATCTGGGCCTGGTGCTTTCTGTTTTGAAAGGTAATTATTGATTCAATTTCTCCAATAGATAGAGGCCTATTGAGTTTATCTATTTCTCCTTGTGTGAGTTTTAATAGACTGTATGTTTCAAGGACTTGGTCTATTTTATCTAGGTTACCAAATTTATAGGGATAGAGTTGTACATAATATTCTTTTATTATCTCTCTTTGTTTTAAATAAGGCATATGCTCAATGTGGGGCTCAAACTCATGACCTTGAGATCAAGAGTCGCATGCTCCCCCGACTGAGCCAGGCAGGCACCCCTCTTTTAAGGCACCTCTCTTAAGAGGATTATCCTTTTAAAAAAATATTATTTATTTGAGAAAGAGAGAGAAGGAGAGCATGAGCAGGGGAAGGAACAGAAGAGGGGGAGAGAGAAAGAATCTCAAGCAGACTCTGTGCTGAGCACAGAGCTTGGCATGGGGCTCTATCTCATGACCCTGAGATCATGACCTGAGCTGAAACAAAGAGTCTAAAGCTTAAGTGACTGAGCCACCCAGGCACCCCTTTATCTTTTTAATGCCCATTGGATCAATGGTGATGACCTCCTTTCCATTTTTGATAATAGTAATTTGTGTCATCTATCTTTTATTTTTAGTTAGCCTAGTTAGAGATTTATCCATTTTATTGGTCTTTTTAAAGACACAGCTTTAGGTTTCATTGATTTGCTCTGTTAATTTCTTGCTTTCAACTTCATTTGTTTTGGTTGATTTTTTAGTTATTTTATTCTGTTTAATTTGGATTTAATTTTCTCCTCTTTTTTGAGTTTCCCACAGGAGAAGCTTAGATTACTGAGTTTAGATTTGTCTTCTTTTCTACTATATGCATTCAATGCTATACATTTTCCTCTAAGCACTGCTTTTGCTGCATTCCACAAATTTTTGACATTTCATTATCAATTAGCTCAAAATATTTTAAGATTTCTCTTTGACCTATGTGTTATTTAAAAGTATGTTGTTTAATTTCTAAATATTTCAGGATTTTCCAGTTGTCTTCCTGTCATTGATTTCCAGTTTAATTCCAATGTGGTCTAAGCATAATTTATATGATTTATGTTCTTTTAAAATTTTTAAGAGCATTTTATGGCCCAGAATATGGTCTACCATGGTAATTGTTCCATGCAAGCTTGAGAAGAATGTGTATTTTAATGTTGTTGTATGAAGTATTTTTAAAAATGTCAATTAGATTTAGTTGACCAGTGTTGCTATTCAGTTCAGCGGTACCGTCATTGATTTTGTGTCTGTTAGGTCTGTTAATTACTGACAGGAAAAGGATAGATTTTTTGAAATGTATGATCCTTTGGATTTTAGCCATTCCAATAGATGTGTAGCATCACCTCATTGTTGTTTTAATTTGTCTTATTTTTATCTTGAAACAATCTTATGCTTATAGAAAAGTTCCAAATATAGTACAAATAATTTTTTCTCTTTTTAATTATTTGAAAGTAAGTTGCTTATGTAATGTTCCACTATCCTTGAACACTTTAGGGTGTATTTCATACAAACAAGAACATTTTTCTACATGAACACAATATAACCATTTACATCGTGGTCCCAGATCCTCTTAGTCAACACTACTAAGGGATAGACATATATACATGTGTATGTGTGTGTGTATATATTACATTTATTTTTTTATATACCTGTTCCTCCAATTCCTAATCCAAAAGGGTTCAATCTAGTTTTCTCCCTTCCCATGCTGGTAACTCCCTGTTGTTCTCATCCCACTCTTGCTCTGGCACCTTGGGACACTGCAGCTTTCCGCCACCCCTACATATTGATGTGGACGCATGCCGTTCCTGTCCCCACTTAATGGCTTTTGTACTGAATATTCAGGAAAGGAAGGGAAGAGAAGAACAGGGTGAGACATAGAGGAGCAAATGAATAGATCTGAGAGAGATTAGGAGATAGAATTTATAGAACTTGGTGATTCATCACATGTGATGGTGAAGGAGGAACAGGAATGAAAGATAATATTCAGGCATGATTCAGGTAGAGAACAGAACAAGAACAGTCCTGGTGAATGTGTGGGAGTGAGATGGGAATGGTGGAAATGCAGCTCAAGAGACAAGTATGGCTTAGAATACAGATTTTTGTGTTCATCGGATTGTATATAAATTTGAAGACATAGAAATGGATGAAATTCCCCCCAAGAACATATATATAAAACAAAAGAGAAGAAATCTGTAGAGTACTCTAATTTAAGAGATGGGCCAAGAATAGCAATTGGCTATTGTGTCAGGAAAGTCCAGGGAAGGCAGTCAACTGAATCAAATGCTACCAACAGCTCAAGTAAGATAAGGACAGAAACATGCCTCCTGGATTCAGCAATAAGGCTATTAGTGACCTTCAAAATGGTTCAGGTAGATAGGAATGTTGGTAGTGGGGACAATGATTGAAAAGGGAATGTTATTTTAGAGAGTATAGAAAGTAAGCAAATGTCTCAAGAAACATGTCTGTGAAACAGAAGAGAAAAATAAGAGTCTAAGTGGGTAGGGGGTAGACAGCCAAAACTGATGAGCGAACTATGCCAGTTTAAACATTGATGCGAGATGTGCAAGACCCAGGGATGAGGGGAAATAAATATTGTAGGTCTCTGATGAGGCTAGAGTTTAGTCATTTTCATACTTGAGAGAAATATCACCTAAAAATTTTTTTAGAATGCCTAATTCTTTGATACCAAATCTAGAGATGCTAATTCTGAGGTCTGGACTGAGGCTTCTGTACCTTGTCAAGTCCCCAAGATGATAAGGATGCTGGTATTGCACAGATAATACTTCGCAAAATAATAGAAGTTAAAGGTATATAGAGCACAACAATGGGATTCTCTGAGGACAGAAAAAGGGATATTTAATCCTTTTGTGACAGGACCAGGTGTAGACATGTGTGTTGGTTGAGAATACAAAGTTTAGTGGTTCTTGTCTGATGTGTTCTGTTTTCTCTATGAAATAGGAGGTGAATATTCTCCCTAAGAGTGAGGGGTCCAGATGTTTGAAGACAGCGGCATAGATTGGAAATAGCTAGGATGGAGAATTGGAGAGAGTGTGCACTATTAAAATAAAGAAGGCTTTCAGAGAAGTCTGGGAACCCAGCTGAGGTTCATAAACCATGAACTTACAACAGCCACTATCTGCATTGTTTTTTCAAGTGTCTCTCACTGAACCTAATATCCCAGTGTTTGCACCAGGAAAATGGTCAGTTGGGTTGGTCTAGGCTTTGTATTTTTGAGGTGTCAAAGAT
This sequence comes from Callorhinus ursinus, assembly GCF_003265705.2. Classification (NCBI taxonomy): domain Eukaryota; kingdom Metazoa; phylum Chordata; class Mammalia; order Carnivora; family Otariidae; genus Callorhinus; species Callorhinus ursinus. Next base: position 30,673,992 of record NW_027397079.1, on the reverse strand, counting down.
AGAAAGATAATAGAAGAAAGGAGTTGCACTTGGTGCCAAAACATTTTTGAGACGATGAAATCCAAAATGAAAAAGAAAAGAAGTAAAGGCAGAAGAGCTCTACTGAGGCAAAGAAAAATGAGTCATGGGGCAGAGGTCCCAGCAAAGCCCTGAGTGGAAGGACAGAGCTTTGTGGTCATTGGGGGGATATTTAATTGGAAGATTTCAGAGTTTCAGCTGCTCTGGGTGAAGCTAAACTGCGTAGGATGTGGTCATGGGAGCGGAATAATAAAGTGGAGTTGAGGTGAAGATCACTAGAGATGCAACAGGTCAAGAAACATAGACGTCAGGGCCTTTGGAGGACTGAGTTCAATAGCTTTATATCTCTGTCACACAGGAAATAGAAAGTGCCAAACTGCGCATGCATTGGCATTTTTACTCTGAATGTGAATTTAAATCAATGCATTACATCTGTAGAGAAAGAGACTATCCGGTGTGACCTCCAATTACAGAATGCCTGTGTCACCTCAAGGAACCCAGAGGCCCAGAAATCAGATCACTTAGGTTACCTTTCTCTGCTTAAGGTAAGAATAGCTTAGATAAAGGTACTAACAATATCATTCTTTTTCTTATTATGAGTAACTTAAAAATTGCTTTATAACAGTGGTTTTGTAAGTATGGTCTTTAGACCACCTGCATAAAAATCACTTGGGGGTGACAGTTAAGAATGTATACTCCTGGAGTCAACCCTAGACCCATTAATAAAGTTAAATAGAATGGGGGACTGAGATGGGTGCAGTTGGAATTTGTATTTTAACTAGATCTTGAAAACATTTTTATGTACATACTACACACAGACATATACACGCCTATATATGTGTGTTTTCCATGCATGAGAGCATGTAAACCCATGTTGCTTATGCATGGGATTCATGCGCAGACCCACATTCTCTGAAATGTGTCCTCTGTGTACTTCAATGATGCACATTGCCCTTCTAGCAACTCTAGCTCCCTTTCTTACATAAATGCTAACACAGGGAATACAGAGAGCAATAAAGTGACTTCTTGCTTATTACTCTGAAGGATACAGAATATTCTCCAGGGGGTTTTAAGCAAATATTTTTACAGATTTTACCTTTGATTGAATTACAGAGCTTGCATCCATGATATCTACCCCAGAGAGGGCATAATCTTTAAACTCTAAAAAATAAATATTACCTTCACTGGTTTTGTTCTTTAAACAAAAGAGTATATTAGTCAAGGATGAACTGGTAGAGGAGAATTTCAGGTTTCCAAATGTCAAGAAAGAGACAACACTGCAGCCTACTTTAAGAAGAAACCACCTGTTCTAATTAACATTTTTATCTTTGACATTTCCTGACTGCTTTTCTATGTCCCTGGGGCTATTATTTTAATTCGAATTTAAAAATAAAAATCCAATATTCACTCCTACCCCCATTTTTATAGTTCAGTTAATCCCACCTAGCTCATCTGCTTTGTTGATTTACGTTGCTAATGCCACTTATGGAAGACAATCAAGGATGCTTACATTTTGCCCAGTTAGTTTACTGCTACGATCATCCGAGATAAAAGTGTCAGTTATTCTGTTCCAATAGTGAACTCAATAATTTTTTTTTCCTTGGAGTTAATGTGTTCTCTTATTTCAGTTTTTCTTCCTCCCTTTCTGTTTATGTCCAAAAAGCATTGCATTTATTCCCATGTTTCATTTCCTATTCAGCATTTGGATGTGGCTATTGACAACTATCAGGTTCTCAGTAATTTACCTGAAAGTTCTCCAGCTCTCCCAGCCCCTGATATTTTTAAAAGGATTCATAGAATAACCTGAAGAGACCAAAGTTCTAGCCATTTTATTTTTTGCAGCTGGTTTGGACTTCATAAAGCAAGTAGTGGTGTGATATTAGAAGAAAAAGAAAGTGGAATAAATAAAATGGTCATTTACTGCACAATACCTTATGCTGGAATACGTGCTAAATGTGCTATATTTTATTGCATTTAATCATCACCAAAATTTTTGCAGTTGGGATTATGTTTACTATTATTGCAGATTAAGAAACAGATGAGGCTCCAAGAGGTAAAGCAATTTACTTTTTCGTCAAATACTCCCACACTACTTATATTTTCTTTCTTTTTTTAAAAAAGATTTTATTTATTTGACAGAGTGAGAGAGCAGGGGGAGTGGCAGAAGGAGAGGGAGAAGCAGGCTCCCTGAGGAGCCTAATGTGGGGCTGGATCCCAGGACCCTGGGATCATGATCTGAGCCAAAGGCAGACGCTTAACCAACTGAGTCACCCAGGCGCCCCCAAACCATTTATATTTTCAATATCTGTATCTTTCCATTTTCCTTGTCTTATTATATAAACATGTTAAAAATCTCAGAACCTTAGAAAACAAATCTTCCTTTGACGGTAATTCTGTATCACCTGGTTTCTTCACAGTAAACCTCTTGCAGGAGCAGTTTCCAGTCTGCTACAAAGTCTTCTTTGTTTTTGCTTCTTTACTACCCTGAGTTCACTCTGAAGGGACAGCATTCTGGCTTCAACTGTACCCTTGCTTATTAGCAAAAACCCGCAGGCCACTCTGGTCCTCATCTTGCTGACCATGCCCTCATGAAAGAGCTTGACTCGATACCGGGGTTGTTATCAAGATTAAACACTTAAAGAAGTTCAGAAGTGTCGAATGGCACGTTGTAATATATATGCATATATATGTATTTTAATTCTGCATGTTATCCTGTTTTGACATCTTAATAAAAAAAACTTTCTGGTTGGGGAAAGTCTGCCTCTCCCTAGATTAACCAATTCTTAGAGGTAACTGAGGGCCCAGTTAAGAGCATGGCCTTGATGTATAAACCAATCCAGAGCCACACCTCCTCTATCTGGTCCCTGCACTCAGGAGGCAATATTCCTCTACCTTAATCATCCCAGAGCCAGGTACCAGGTACCTAGAGACCACCCCCATAGCCCCAAGCCATTAACATACTTCAAATCAGCTAGTCCTTAACTATTTACCATTCTTTGCCTTTCCTGCAGAAACCCCAATAGAGGCCATGGCCTAAGTGCTCCCCACTTCTGTCTTGTCCTTTGACTACTCCGGTGTTTTTCCACGTGGTGCTGTGTCTCCTATCTCTAGGACTATATACTAAACTCTGTTTTCCTGAGCTTCTCCTCTGTCTCTTCTCATGGCTAAACTTGATTGACCATCCCCAAAACAAATACAAACCAGAAACCCTCATTAAATGTTAGATGTTGCTGAAGTGTGATGGTTGCTGTTATTCCTAGGCTTCTATGAACACAGTGAGCAGGGGCTCTAGTCACCCTACAAATTCTACATTTTTAGTTTCTTTTACTAGTTTTTGTTTTCATTACTGCCCTGAGATGCAGGCAAGAGGGATCGTTGCTTGGCTTCCCTTGCACATTTAAAAATATCAGTTATATTGAGATATAATACATGTACAATAACACTCATTAATGATCAGAGTACAATTTGATAAGGTTTGACAGATATATAGAGCCGTGTAACCACCGTGATCATGATACAGAACATTTCCATCATGCCCCAAATGTCCTTGCGCCTCTTTGGAATCAATCTTCTCCCCCTTCTCTTGGTCCTTGGCTACCATTAAACTTCCTGTCGTTATAGTTTTGTTTTTATAAAGTTGTGCATGAATGGAAACTATACACTATTGAGGCAAAAGATTATATCTGGCTTCTTTCACTCAGCACAGTGGTTTTGAAATTTATCTATGTTGTTTCCTATCAGTTTTTTATATTTTATTGCTGAGTAGCATAAGCCTATTTTTATTCAAATACCAGGCAAGGGACATTTATGTTATTTCCAGTTTTGAGCTGTTGTGAATAAATGCTGTAAACATTTGAGCACAAGTCCTTGTGTGGACATATTTTTTATGTCTCTGGAGTCAATATCTGAAAGTAGGGCATTTAAATCTTATGGTGAGTGGATGTTTATGAGAAAATGATAAACTGTTTTCCAAAGTGGTTGATACTGTCTTGCATTTGCAAGCAATCTATGAGAGCTCCCATATCCCCACATTTCTTGCCAGCACTTAGTACTCAGTCTTTCTGATTTTAGCCATTCTAGTGAAAGTGTCATGGTAACTCCTTGTGGTTTTACTTAGCATTTCTCTGAAGACTAATGAAGTTGAGTGCCCTCTTATGTGCATACTCGTCATTCTTCTTTGGATGATATATCTGTTCAAATCTTTTGCCCATTTAAAAAAGTGGGTTGTTTCTTTGTTTTATTGATTCACAAGAGTTCTTCACATCCTAGATATAAGGTTTTCTCCTACATTTTCTTCTAGAAGTTTTGTAGTCTTCGGTCTAACACTTAGGTCTGTGGTTTATTTCAATGGGAGTTGAGGATCGAGGAAAAATATATAACACATATACAGATATCCAATTGTTCTACCTCCATCTGGTAAAAAGCCCATCCTTTCCAATTTGAACTGCCTTGGCCCCTTTGTCAAAAACCAATTGACCAAAAATATGTGGGTTTATTTCTGGCATCTCTTCTGTTTCATTGAACTATCTTAAGTGGAATCTTAGATTGTTGATTTGACACATATTCTTTTCTAATATAAACATTTAATGCTAAAATTCTTTCTAAATGCTGCTTTAGATGTATTTCATAAATTTTTGTATATTTACATTTTTATTCAGTTTAAAATATTTTCTAATTTCTCTTGTTTTTTTTTCTTGGCTTATGTGTTATTTAGAGATATATTATTTAATTTCTGTTTTATTTGAGCATTTTTTCCAGATATCTTTTTGTTAGTTATCTTTAGTTTAATTCTGTTATAATCAGAGAACATACTGTATGATTTTAATCTCCCTTAAAATTTTTCTTCTACTTGTTTATCAATTACTGATGGAGGAGTGTTGCAATCTGCTACAGTGATACCGATTTTGTTCCTTTCCCTTTTCAGTTCTATTATTGTGGATTTGTTTGTTTTTCCTTTTAGTCCTGCCAATTTTGTTTTACGTATTTTGAAACTCTATTAGTAGGTGTATTAAGTTTAGGATTATGCTGTCCTCTGGGTAAATTAGTGCCTTTATTATTATGAAATATTTCTCTTTATTCCTGACAATATTTTTTTTTGTTTTGAAATCTTTGTCTGATATTAATATAACCACTCTACTTTTTTGTAGATTAGTGTTTTCATGGTATATCTTTAAATAGTCAATTATATTTCAAAGAGCTAAAAATGAGAAAAATATATATTTTCCCACATATTTATTATTTCTGGCATTCTCCATTCCTTTGTGTAGTTCTAAATTGTCATCTGGTATCATTTTCCTATGCCTGAAGAACTTCCTTTAACATTATTTGTCATTCAAGTCTCCTGCCAGAGGCAGGAGAATAAATCCAATCCCTATTACTCTTTTGTGGTCAGAGGGAAAATCAGGGATTTCAGCCCTAACTCTTCAGAGTCCTGCTGTGGCACTTCTATGGCTGTATCTCTCTCCACAGTGTGAGGATTCACTGGGGCGAAGGGGAGGTACTCACTCAGAACCCATGTTCTCCCTCTACCTAGGCCATATTCTGGATACTCAGGACCCAGGAATTTTCTATTTAAACATCACAAGCTGACTTTCAGCCCAGACCTCTACTTATGGATCATCCTTTTAATGGACACAAGGGTAAGTATTTGCTGTGGCAATATGGACAAAACTCAGATGTGCCATGCTAGGGTACCCAACTGTGTGCTCAAGTGGCTCCTTGTAGTATAGGATGGATCCAGGGTGAGAAAAGAAGGAAAGTGGGGCATAGGTGCCATCTCCTCTTCAAGGCACCGTGTTCTGGTATGGAATTTGAGTCCAAAAGTTCTAAATTCAATCTAACATTCCAGGATGTTTTGATAATATATTTTCAAGGTAGGAGGATGAAGTATATTTTGTTTAACACTGTGTCAGCTTTAATTCATAAATTTTAAGTATTAGATATGCAATGTAAGCCTTCGTATGTACTCTTGCCCTAGGCCTGGCAAATGTTAGGTGTGGGCTGGGTTTTTTCCCCTTACTGCCCTTTAAATGAATGTGTTTCTTGTATTTGCCCTTTATCCTCTTCTTTTGTCACTCTATAGATTTGATGATAACCTCTATTCCCAAAATTTCCACTAACACAGGTGTATGACAGTACAGAAATGCATTAAAACTAGGTTCTAAAGAATCAGTGGAAACAAACAAGACAGACAAGACTGAAAATGGCTCTCTGGGTCAGGGAGGGGAAGAGAGAATATGCCATTAGGCAATAGTGTATTAAACTAATTTCCCGAGAAGCTCATGAATAAATCAGTGAGGGCTGAATAGTATAATGGATGAGTCTATGTGCTAGAACCAGGCCACCTGAGTCAAATTCTGCTCCTGCTACTTACTAGCTGCGAGGCCTTGGGTAAGTTTCCAATCCATTTGTGCCTCGGTTTCTTCATCTATACAATGGGTATAATAATATAACCATCTCATAGGATTATTTTAAGAGCCAATGATTTAATAACTATAGAACAATTGAAAGAATACCTGGCAAATAGTAAATTCTCAATGTATTTTAGCAATATATTAAGGAAGTACATTTTCAGAGTTCAAGCTGTGTTTTCTGTATGTCTCTGTTGCATATTTTAGAACTGGATAATCTTCACTTGCCAATATTAGGATAATCTGTGGCTTTAGCTGCATGTACTTCAAAGCTGGCTACATACTCCCCAGTCCTGTTACCTCTTCCTGGGCACATGTTAAGATGTTTTTTTCCAGCTTTTTTTTTTTTTTGATATTATGTTGGGGCTATGTGACAGAGTTCTGGAAAAAGAAATGTGTACAGAATTTATGTATATAATTTTTAGGCATGGTCACAAATCCTCTGGTTACACTCCTCTCTCTTCCCCCATCTACTGACTAGATTATTCCAGGATTAGCTTGAACCTGTAAAATGGCAAAGCCATAAATAGAAGCACTTGGATTACTAAATCATAGCTTACATGGGAATCACTCAAAAAACCACCCAACCAAGAATATTCACAATGGATTTAAAAAAAATTTTTATTACATTAAACCAATAAGATTTGGGGTCGTTTGATACAGCTGTTAGCCTATTCAAATATAAATGTTTATCCGTCGAAGTAAGGTTCTTTCATAACAAAAATTGGAAATATATGTTATTGGCTTAGCAATTGGCTATGGTCAGTAAGGAAACTGAAATTGGCAGCTGGAAAAATGGTAATCTTATTATGCAGTGGCAAGACATTTTGTAAAACTTTTCCCTGTGAACACTTGGAAGGTAGAACACGTGCCTATTGAAATTGAACTCTAGGAGAGAAATGAGAAACATAACTATAGTGGTGTGTGGTTTTTATTGGCCGTGTTTGACCAAGAAAAATGCTTGAGAAAGAAATGTCTAGTTTGCAAGCATAAATGAAAGGGAATAGGGAGAGTCTGGGAAATTCAGTTCTGCAAACTTGAAAAGTCAGCTGTTTGTAGAATCTGAACTGTGGGAAATGGAACTTAAAAGAAAAAAACAAACTTTAAACACTTGCAGCTCAGTAAATCTCTCCAGGTGAATCAAATGGTTCACAAAAAAGTTCAGTTCAAGGATAGCTATACAAAAATTATAGCTGCAAGGTAGCCTATTATTAAATTGAGAGAGATTAGTATAGTGGCAAGAAACAGAGAGATAAAAACATATTTGAGAATTATGTTTAAGAGAAATCTTTGAAGGTGGTTTCTGGCACATAAAATTGCTAGGAAGCAAATTGGTCAGAAGCCTATTAAGCTTTTGAGGAATTTTTATCTCCAAATAAGCTACAAACTAAACAACAACAACAACAACAACAACAACAATAAAAACACCAGTTTTGAACATTTCAGACTTCAACCAACCACTGGAACTTCAAATTTCCATAAACTTTAGGCTAACTCCCAAGGCTCCCAAGAGGTATGCTCCCTCTCTCTCGCTTCACATGTGGCCAAAGAGAATAATGGACAAGGTGGAGCTCACAAAGGATGGGACCAGAGCCACAGAAAAAGATGGACAGGGACATTCTTAGCATAAGAAAAAACCTTATCAAACAGCTTTTCCTACCACCATTTCAGGGTTTTCACATTTTCTACCCAAAAGGACTTGAGTGTTGCTATAGATCATTGACTTCTAGGCTTTTCCACTGGTTCCTTTTGTAAATAGGGGTGTTTATTACTGTTACAGTGCCTCTGTTCCACCATTGCATATTGGCTCTCTGTGTGTGTATGGTCATGGACAGAAAATTTATCTTTTAATTCGTAGGTTACCAGAACGCAGGGAGCCATAACTAGTCCTAATGGGAAAACTATGCATCATCTGGAGATCCTGAACTCTGAACCAGATGTAATGATTGGGTGTGATTTGGGGTTGTTCTCATTAGTGAGGGGGTAAGTGTACTTTGCAGATAGGAGGAAGAGTGAGCTGAGAATTTGGTGGCCAGAAGGAAGTCTATAGCAGAGATTGACTAAATGCTCAGCAATCATATTTCCACTTCTTGAGTACACAAGAATAATGTATTTCTCCATTTCCCTCGAACTTAGATTAAAATCACGTGACCAGCATTTGGTCAATGGTATGTCGTGGAAATGATGCATGCTATTTCAGGACTGGCCACAAAACTCTATGTGCAAACTTTTCCCTTTTCCCTTATCTGCTGACTGAAGATGTCAGGGGTACCTTGGAGCCACAGGATAGAAAGAGCCTGGGTTTCTGAGATGCTGCTTGGAGAAAAGCTGTGAGGAGAACCACCTGACCAGGGATGTGCACCTTGGAATTTATTTAAGCAAGAAAATACTTGACAGTATTCAGTGATTGGGGTGTACTTGTTCCAGTGGTTAACATATCCTGAGTAATACACCACATCATATATTGTGGAGAGTAATAATAGAAAGTATGATAGAGAGTAATGACTTTAAATGGCACCTTAGTATTAGAAATGGAATGAAGGCAGTTTCTCATTCTGATCTCCAGAATAATCTTGAACCCTGCATGGGTTCAAAATATTGAGTCAGATGTTTAGAAGGGTAAATGTTTAGAGGATAAATACTGGTGGTGTTCTGGGAGCTTTTCTTAGTGGTGGGTATTTGAAGGGTGAACATAAAAATAAACCAATGAGTTTACCACCCCTAATTTCCTTGTTTCAGAAAATAAATATTTTCTAGAGGAAAAAGGGAAGAGTATGATGCATCTGTCAGAAATGCTAGGTTCAAGGATATCCCATCTTTTCCCAAAGTTCAAAACAGTTATTTTTGTGTGGGCCTGAAGTCTGAAGTTTGTTTAGGGTGAATATTGTTTAGGGTGAAGTGTGTGTGTGTGTGTGTGTGTGTGTGTGTGTGTGTGTGTGTGTGTTTCCCCAGGGTGTGCTATTCTCATGACAGGGATATCTTTGAATATGGGCTGGAATGGTCCAGGGAGATGGTTGCAAGTCTAGAATTGAGAAAGCAGAAGAAACTTTTGAAGAGTCTCACAGGACATTTGTTGTAGCACATGTTCTAGAAATTAGTTTCTTTTCATCACTGTACAGTTTGCCTAAGGGCCCAGATAATAGCTTGGGGAATTTGGAAACCATAGAAAATCTTTACATCAGACATATGATTATTAACTATTTTAGGGCAAAAAAGTCTTAAGCTATTAGCAGACACTGAAGATAACATTGAAGGAGGCTTGCTTAAAGATTCAGTGCCTTGGGGTGCCTAGGTGGCTCAGGTGGTGAACCGTCTGCCTTTGGCTCAGATCATGATCCTAGGGTCCTGGGGTTGAGCCCCACATCAGGCTCCCTGCTCAACAGGGAGTCTGCTTCTCCCTCTTCCTCTGCTTGCCACTCCCCCTGCTTGTGCGCTCTCTCTCTCACTTTCTCTCTGTCAAATCAATAAATTCTTAAAAAAAAAAAAGAATCAATGCCTTGAGAATACATGAACCATGTCAATCTAAGAAATCTGGTGAATTTTATTTTATTTTTTTAAGATTTTACTTACTTATTTGAGGGAGACAGAGTGAGCGAGAGAAAGGAAACACATGAGTGGAGGGAGAAGCAGAGGGAGAGAGAGAAGCAGACTCCCCACTGAGCAGGGAGCCCGATGTGGGCTGGATCCTAGGACTCTGGGAGCCAAAGGCAGATGCTTAACTGACTGAGACACCCAGGTGCCCCAAGAAATCAGGTGAATTTTTTATGAGATTATTTTGGAAAGTCCAATCAAATAGCATGAATTAATTCCCTGATGTCACTGATTTTATCTTGTACCTGTTGCAATTAGACTTTTACTCCCATCTTTTCACTGAAATGACTTTCATAATGACCCCAATGACTCCATGTTGCTAATCCAAAGGTTACTTTTCAGTCATCTTATTTGGTTTTTCAGTTGTATTTGACATACTATTTATTATCTTTTCCTTGGAATAACTTCTCCATTTGGATTCCAGGACACCTCACTCACCTGGGTTTTCTTTAATCCCTCTTGTTTTAAGTTCTTACTTTCCTTTGCTGGTTTCTCCTCATCTCTCTGACACCTACATAAATGTTAGCATTCCCCAGACTTACTCTTTAGATCTTTGTTCTTTTCTATCAACACTCATACATTTGGTGACCTCACCTACTATCTTGGTTTTAAATGCCATCCATATGCTCATGATTTCCAAATCTGTATCTCCAGACTGTACCTCTTCTCTGAACTCCAGACTCGTATACCAAAATGCCTCTTGGATATGCACTCTTAATTCTTTTAGCAGCCATTTCAAAATTTACTCCTGATAGTCCTCTGCCAATCCTTCTTCTCAAGTGCTCTTTCCAGATCCATAAACTACAACTCAGTACTACTTATAGCTCAGTATAACCCTTAATTCACCTCTCATACCTCACTTCATATGAAAGAGCAAGTCCTTTGTTTTCGCCTTTAATATATATCCGGAATACAACTACGTTTCACTATCTTGGACTTCTGCTTATGATGAACTAGCCAAATAATCCTTCTTCAGAGAACAACAGAAAACCTGGATAAAGCACAGAAGAAAATAAATTTGAAGGCATAAAAGAGCCATTAATGCATCCAGGACTTGAGTGGCTAAGATCTCAGAGAGAAGAGAATATACTGAGCAAGACCAAAATTTTGTATCATTATTCCTCTTATTTGTTGATTCATAAACTGCATAGTGAGAAAAGCTATGAAGCTCAGGAAGTTGTAGCCAGAGGTAAGGAAGCTGATTAGAACTTTCCTCCGTTTCATGGGACAGGGAGACATATATTGGAGTTTTGATATTACGAGGATTTGATGACACAAGACTCCAGAGTGAAGAGAAACACAGGAGAGTGAATCTCATATTCCACATTGCTTTATCACACAAAAGCATTTGTCTTTTCATAAGACGTCAAGGGCTGAAGGGCCATGAAGCCAAGCAGTTATTTTTTACAGTCTCATAGCACTAAGGAGACAATATTTAGAACTCAGAGCCCTTGTAAACATATCAAGCTTTTAGTTAAAACTCCTGCATGTCTACATCTCAGGAGTGAAGGAAAACCAAAATTAGATAAGACTTTTCAAGGACTAAAATCCAGCCTTGAGAATGTTCAGTTCCTGATCAGATCAAGATGAACTACTCCTATTCCAACTTTTTGCCCAAAGTTAACATAAATCCTCTCTGGAAGAAGAAAACACCCTCCATAGTCTTCACAGTTTTTCATGACACAAGGCCATTTAATAAAATGTGACCAATAATGTATATGCACTAAGAAAGTACTTAGCAAACCAAGAGATGACTAAAACCAAAGCATATAATATAAATAGACTTAAAATTATTAGAGTTATCAGATATGGATTTTCAAGAATATAGATGGCAAAATGGAGAATTTTAGCAGAAAACAGGAATCAATGAAAATATTAAACTGATACTATAAAATTGAAAAATACAATAACAGAAGCTAAAGACTTAATAGGTGAGTTTAATATCAGATTAGATAGGGCTGAAGAATGAGTAGATAAACTGGAGGAAAGATCAGAAGGAAAATATCCAGACTAAAACATAGAGAAAAAACATTGAAGATTACAAAAAAAGTTTAAGCAATATGTGGGACAGTAAAACAGTCTGATGCAAATATAACCTGAATCACATGTTGGGAGGAGAAAAAAATGGGACAGAAACAATATTTGAAGAGATAATGGCTGAGAATTTCTCCAAACCAATGGAAGAAGTCAAGCCACAGATTCAAGAAGTACTTTCAATCACCATAGGATAAGTACTAAGAAAACCGTACAGAAGAACATCATAATAAGGCTGCTGAAATAATCACAAAGAGAAAACCTTAAAAGTAGCTACAGAAAGAAATGACATTTTAAAAGAATAGTTGCCTGTCAGCTGATACCGCAAAAGAAATGATACACATGAGATTTAAAAAAAAAAAAGGAATTCCATCTCTAAAATGCTGAAAGAAAATTACAATCTATCACACAGCAAGCAACCAAGCAAAGATAATCTGTCCTAAAGACAAATAGTGTGGAGATAGTATGATATGAGATTTTGGCAAACATCAGACTTATTCTGACTATCCCACCAGGTAACATCAGAGAGTTGCAGTCTCCTTATAAATTAGGAACTAATTACAAGCCCAGCTGGTTATTGAATTCTTGCCTCCTCCCAATCTACCCCTCTCCACATTTAGGAAGTGATTACAAGGCCTTCTTTACCAGAAGCCTTGGTAGGAGGGAAAAGAATGATGTGGAATTTTCGCAGCAAAATAATGATGGGAAAGTGAATGAGGCAGGTGAGGAGAACCTAGGAGTTGTAAGCCTAGTCAGTAGCTATCAGAATCTGATAATCCTGAACTTGAGCCCTAAATCGGTGGATCTAGACTGGCCACTTAAGCTAATTTCTCTGATGGAGGCTGCAGGTAACATACAGTTAGAGAGGAGCTAGATCTGACTGAATTATGATACATCTGGACAATGAGTAATGATTTTACCCAGCTGCTTGGGAGTGCCAGGTATGAGTGTGGCAGCCTAGGGAGGATTGTGAAGAACAGATGGGATGTTTGGGAAGAAATCACTTTATTTGAATGTACTGAGCTTGACTTTTTATTGTATTGTGTGAGTAACAACTCATTAGGGAGAGCGACCCAAAGGATATTATAAGTGCATTTCTGGGGGAGAGGGGGCAAAAGGACAATGCAATGATGTGCTGGAATCAGTTTCTACTGATTGAGAAGAACCAATTGTGCACATCACTTCTTAATCTCATGTTCAGTGATGTGTTTGCTAGCTTGAAATCTTCCATGGTGGGGGATTTACAACACAAAAATTTGACAAGTGCTACAAATTAGGGCTTCCCCACCCCCGCCCCCACCCCTGAGATCTGGTTGATACATTTGCTAGTGCACCATTGGAGCTGTGTCATATGGCGAGATTTCATAGCATGAATTATTGGGACAATCTGGACAGAAGATGACATTACATATTTTAAATACTGATCTCTCTCATTATATAACTCAAGCTCAGACTTTTCTCTAAGATTCAGTTCCATTTTTTTCTCATACCTTCTGGATCTTACCCCCAGATTTACAATAAGCACTTCAAATTTAAGTTGTCTAAAATTATTATCTTCTCTTCCAAACCAGTTTTTCTTCTGGCATTCTTTACTGTATTTCTTGACAACAACTTAACCCAGGAACCCAAATCAGAAAATTAGTTGCCTCTCTCATCATTATTCTCCAATGATCACTGGGTTTTGACGAGTCAACCTAATTAGCATATGATATGTTTATTTCCTTATTTCCTCTATTAGTCCTGTAGTCTTGGATCAGACTCTTATGCTCTTTTTGCCTTACTCAGTGTATCCAAACATATAATCATCAGAATCACATGAATACTAACTAAAATACAGATTTCTGACATCTTTTCTAGAGGTTTGGGTTTGGTTATGAGAAGACTAGAATCTATATTTTTACCAGGTGATCCAGAATTTAGATGACTCTAATTCTTAACTAAGTATGGAAAGTACTCAGGTATAGGGTAAAAATCAATATTTCTAACCTTGGAAGACAAGCCCAACCACAGTCAGCCTTGTGACTGTTTCTCTACCTTTATATCACACTGCTTTCCAACACATCTCTTACTACCTATATTTTTTCATCAAATATTTAGTGTGCTCCAACTATGTATCAAGCTCTGTCTTAGGTGCCAGGAATTACAGTGTGAAAACAAACAAGTTGTTTGTTCTCACAGAGGTTTATATATAAATAAGCCAGATTTCACTGTTTGGAGGTCACTGAGCATACATTATTCCTAGGCATATGTTTACATGTTTGTTCTTTATGTTGCTTTGGTCTAGGTGCCTTTTCTTTCAGGTTCCTTCTCTGATTACCTTTTTGTTTGTGCCACCATTGTTCCTAGCTCATTCCTCTATTATACAAGGTTGATTTCCCTGTCTATCTCTCTTACTAAACTGCTGGCTCCTTACAGGCAGTCTTTCAAACTCTAGAGTCTAGACCAATAATTGATATAAAATATTTCCCAAACATTTACTTAATGAATATTACTCAACTAGTAAGTAACACAATAGAGATTTGAATTTAGGAATATCTGACTCCAAAGTCACGTCTTTTTAACTATACTTCACTCTGTCAATAAAGTATGCTTCACCTCATCAGAAAAGCCATTCTTTAATCATGTAAAGAGAATCAAATAATGCTTGAAGACAGAACTACCACCTGACCAAAGGGAGATGTGCCAGATAACCACTTTAGTTGATCAATATCCAGTTCAGATTGGAAAATTCATGCCAAAGAGTATTCTTTGAGATTTATTAAACTAACAAAAGAAGAAGACAAATATCTCCCCTTGTCTTGGCTTAATATAGGTATAACTTAGTCATGCATATACCTTTATCCTTGCTAGGGAAGGTGACAGGCTAAGACCAGGTGATGGTATTTCCTAATACCAATCTAACCCATTAGTCTTAAACTTATTTCTAGATATAGGTCAGGCACAGTACTTGGCACACAAAATTCCTCAGAAGCATCTTCAGAAATATTGGATTAGAAGAGGATGCTGATATAATTTGGCAGAAAATGAACATAACTCTCAATCAATTTAAGCTTCCACTTTATTAAGGAAATTAATGCAACTCATATGATTTTTATTCTTTAGCAAAAAGAATTGGGGCAGCAAAAGATAATGGATAAAATTTAGAGTGTCTGTTCTGTCATCTGATTTGGGAAATGTGTGCTGACTCTGCTAGTTCTATTAAAGATGTTGTCCATAAAATACACCTGGACTAGTTTGGTACAAGTTATTTTAGAGCTGTGAGAAGGACCATTATTAATAAAAACTTGTCTTCCCCTTATAATTAATTCATGGCATTGCCACCAGAGTGTTCTTCTTATATCATAAATTTTATTATGTCACCCCCCCCCACTGAAAAGCTTTTGATGACTCCATGTTTCCTGTAAGAAAATGTGAAATTCCTTAGCTTAACATGTAAGATTTCTACAAGCTGATCACCACCTATCTTCCTATTCACAATTCATTTTTTTCTCTCAATTCCAAGTACATATTACATTCTTTAATTACACCAGATTGCTCACCCATAAATTCCTCTTGATTTTCTTTCACTATGTTCTTGATTAAGCTATCTTATCTGTCTTCATGCCTTTCTTCCTTATTATATGGCAAACTCCTGCTATCACTATTGATGGTGTTCCCTCCCATTCCTGACAGTCCTTTGAGAAATATCCATTGTCATCTATATTCACACATAATTTATATGTACATGGGTGAATCAAACCCTAGACACATGGTCTGAGAAGCACAAGTATAATTAAGAACAGAATACTCAAAACGGTTCCAGAAAATTTGGGGTGTATGGTGCCATAATTATGACAGTTATCACTAGTACCTTGAGTCAAGCATTATATTATATGAATTTATGAATAATTCCTTGCCAAGCATTCATTTATTTATTTTTCCAATAAATATTTTCAAGTGTCTATCCTGTGTTATGCCCTGTCATAAGCAATGGGGATAGAGAAAAGGAGAAATTTTCTCCTTTCATGGGATTTATGTTGAAAGAGGTAGACAAGAAACAACTAACAAAATAATTTGAAACAATGGTTATTACTATGAAGAAAAAAATCAGTATGATAGTGACTTGCAAGGTAGGCATGAGCAACATTAGATATGGGACAATTCTATAATACGGAGATTTTTCATAGAGTGTCAAAAAGACAAATAATACAATAGAAAAATGCAGAGAGGATTAGAATTAAAAAAAATCACAGGAAAACAAGCTCAATGGCCAAAAAACATAATAAAAAGATGCTCAAATTCATGTACAGTAAAAGAAATTCAAATGAAAATAAAGATGAAATATCACTTTATATCCATTGGATTGGCAAAATCAAAGAGCTATAAAACCGCTGGCTGGTAAGGATGTGGGGACAAGCGTTCTGCTATACACTGTTTGTTCACAGTCTTTCTAGAAGGTAACAGAGTAACATCTATTAAAACTTAAAATTCACTTGCCATTCAACTCAGAAATTCCACTCCTGGGAATCTACATCAAAGAAACAAAAGTGCCCATTTGTAAGATCACACGTTGGGGGATGTTTATTGTACCATTGTTTGTACTAGCCAAGGGACCTTTGGTCAAATGGCCAAAGAGAAAACTTATCAATATGGAAATGGCTGGTTAAATTGCAATATATCCACATCATGGAACATTATATGACCAGCAAAAAGAATAAAATGCAACCCTCCCAGATGATTGGAAGGAATTTCCAAATTTGGACATCCTTCATGATGGATTTTATACTTTTATCAATCTGTTGATTAAGAAAATATATGATTACCGGGGCACCTGAGTGGCTCAGTTGTTAAGCATCTGCCTTCGGCTCAGGTCATGATCCCAGGGTTCTGGGATCGAGCCCCACATCGGGCTCCCTGCTCTGCGGGAAGCTTGCTTCTCCCTCCCCTACTCCCTGTGCTTGTGTTCCCTCTTTCACTGTGTCTCTCTCTGTCAAATAAATAAATAAAATCTTTTTTAAAAAAAGAAAATATATGATTACCAAAAGACATTTTGGATTCCATTAGTTTTTAAACATATTCACATTTTATCAATCTCAATATTATCTATATATATTTGAAATATGGTAGCACATATGTTTGTGAGACATACTATTTATTCACTCTACATGCAAGGTTTAGTGTAGATATGAATTTATGGAAAATTGACTCTGTGGCCCCTAAAGAGTCAATGGTCCTCATGTTTGGAATGAATGAGCTAGGCCATAGAAAGAACACATCTTATTATATAGAGTTGAATGGCAGTAAATATCTTAGATTTTTTTTAAAATTTTTTATTCATAATAGACAGAGAGAGAGAGAGGCAGAGGGAGAAGCAGGCTCTCCGCTGAGCAGGGAGCCCAATGTGGGACTCGATCCCAGGACCCTGGGATCATGACCTGAGGGGAAGGCAGACGCTTAACCATCTGAGCCACCCAGGTGCCCTGGCAGTAAATGTCTTAATTCTCCACAAGTGTTTGCATTTTAAGACATTGCACTTACTCATCTGATTACATCTTTGGTGTCCTTTGGGCTGGTGCCAAAGGTGGGTGGGTGGTGCAAGAGGAGAGAGAAAGAAGCTTCTCCAAGGTACGGTTAATCACAATGCATGTAAAATCTGTCCCTGGCTTCCAGAGTGCAAAATTATAACGGATAATATTTACTGTTCTACTTCTCAAGCTACATGTAAAAGCAAATTTAGGAAAACCTTACATGTTTTCTTTTATAATGAAATATTCAAATCTAAAAAGAAAATGAAGAAAATTGTAACAAATACCTGTGTACCTGACACTGAGAGCAAATAATGCTAAAGTTTCATCCTATCAGACTTTTTTTTTTTTTGGCGTCTTAGCTATTTTTTTATCATTGTATGGCAATAGGTTCATCCTTTTATATTAGTAGACAAAAGACATATTAGCTGCCTTTGAAAGGTAGCATTATAGAAAGACATTCACTTGTCAACAAGCCTCAGATACCAGGTCTGTCATAATTTTTCTAAATCCAGACCACTTTTTCAGGCCAATTTTAGTGGACAAATGAAATTTCACAAACAGTAATATGTTAGTGATAGATGGATGTTTTTAAAAACACATGCTGACAAGGAGAAGATATATTATGTCAAATATATTATAACTTCTTTCCTCTTCCTACCTCATTACAGTTTCCTCTTAGAAATGTCCCATTAAGGTTCTAGGATAAAAATGGGTGACCGGGTGATGGTTTACACAACAGTGTTAATGTATTCGATGCCACTAAATTGTATACTCAAAGATGGCTGAACTGGTAAATGTTATGTTATGTATACTTTACCACAATTTTTAAAAATGGACTACTGAATGCAGAAGTAATAGATACCTGTATAAGAAATAATAGATTATATACCAATAATGTACCATACACTAACCAAAAATTTCATAGAGTTTCAAAGGAAACTCTCATCTAAAATATCGCTCTTCCATCTCAGCCAGAGGCATGCAGCAATTCAAGGATCCAGGTTAACTGAAAAATAAAAACAAAAAAACCAAAACAACAACCAACTGCTTAATCTTGTGTGATTGGACTCAGATGAGTGGGAGTGGACAGAGGTAGCTGATAAAAGAGCTGGTTGGAGAGAAAGAGAAAGAAGGAAATGTTGATGCTGTCTCTCATTTATCAACCCCTCATGACCTATCAGACATTTTAAAAGACACAAAATATTACAGAAACTGTTGTGGTCCCTTCACATCCCTTCCCAGTCTCTGCTCTATTTCAACTGCTTAGATGGCATTCTAATTAATTCTAGCAATCGTTTATCCTCCCGGAGTGTGGAGAACCCATCACACTCCCTCATAGGGACCTGAATAGCAAGAGCACAGCCATCATATTTCAAAGCAGGGTGGATCGTTATGCTGCATTTTTCTCAGTCCCTCTTACAGAGAAGAAAGGGAGCTTCCTTGCTCAAATCAAAGGACAATGGTATGCATTTTCTCCACTCACTTTGTAGTGTAGCACAAAGCGAATAACTTCTGTGGAATGTAGATATTGCAGGGCTTCCATTAGCATTACACATGTGGACCTTTTTGTTTTTGTGTTCTCGGTAAATAAAGGAAAGAATAAATCAAAGATCTTACTCAGAGCAGGTCTACATTACATCATCACAGCCAGCTGAAATGCTGAATGTTTATTTAATCATCTGGTTAGTAAATTATTCAGCTGGCTTTCAAAAACTGTTTAATATGGAAAATTTCAAATGTATAAAAAATATGGGCAACAGTATAATAAATGCTCTCGTGCAATTGTCCAACTTTAACAATTATCCGATCATGGCCTTTTTCTCTCTAACCCTCATGAGGTGGGAAACCAAGGCCAAAGAAAAGATTCAATATCCTTACTACTTAGAGCCCACTGACAAGTCCTTGAAACAGGCAGAGTGACATTCCTTGAGGAACTCAGTTACCTCCATGTCAATACTTTGCTAAGGGCAAAAGCAATCTTAATCCACTCTCCAGGATCCTGTAAGTTTTCTTTAACATACAAAAATTCCTTTGGAAACTTCTTTTATCTCTACCCCCCAAGATATATGTTGGCCATCACCCCCCAAACATATGAGCCACCGATATACATCTGAAGGGTCTCATGACTAAAGTTTTACTGGACAGTAATAAATGACCTTTTCCTAACAGCTAGCCCCCTCAAGGTCCTGGAAACCTTGCTTCCAAAATTCCTTCGCGACTTAACACTATCCCTAAACCCCTCCCAACTTGAAAGTATGTAGTCGGCCACCCCTCACCCCTCATGACCCCCGTGCAGCTCTGCCTGCCCATGGGCCCTGTCCCTGTGTTTCAGTGAAACCACCTTTTTGCGCCAAAGGCATGTCAAGAATGCTTTCTTGGCCATCAGCTTCGAACCCCAACCATTTCCTACATCACTACCTCTTCTACCCACCGCTGTGTCATTATGAAGCAAATATCAAACACCGTGTAATTCCACCCGTAAACATATCAGCGCGAATCTTTAAAGGATAAGGATGTTTTTAAAAACATAATCACAAGAAAAATGATCACCCTCCAGATATTAATATTATCCTACTATTATCAAATATCAAGCAGGGTCCAAATCTTTCTGAGTGTCTCACTATTTATTTTATTTATTTATTTATTTATTACAGTCTGTTTGCTTGAATTGGGTTATAAAGTCTGTATCTTGTCATTGGTTGACAATATCTCTTCAAATCTCTTTTTATTCTTGTGACGTGTTATCATTGAAGAAATCAGGTCTTTTGTCCTGTGAAGTCTCCCACACTGGGATTTTGTTGATTGCGTCTTAGTAGGTTCCTGTGACATGTTTTCAGTCCCCTATATTTCTTGTAATTTAGAAGTTAGATCTAGAGGCTTGATTAGATTCAGGTTCAATTCATTATTTTGTTTCTGGACCAGATTTGACTGATTTTAAAAGTGGCATTGATGAAATCAGTGTATGCACAAGTAGAGTTGGGGAGAGAGGGAAAGGGGAATTTAATGAAAGAAAAAAATCCATTTTCTTCAGAATTATGGTCTTGTGAATTCTTCCTAGATAAGAATTTGGTCTTATATAGTATCTTTCAAACTGATCAGATATTTTTGTATCTAGGACTTGACAGTGAGACATAATCAAGGACACAGTTGCCTCTGTGATGGATGTGAGAATGTGATCTTGAGCCAATCACAATTTCTTACCTTTAAAGTCAGGTTCACAATAACCATTCCATAGCATTATTTGGGTGCTCAAATGGAAAACTATGATGAACATGGAACAGAGTACAAATCTAAATGTCATAGAGCTATGTATGGTGTTTAACATAATATAATAAAATAAAAAAATGTCATAGTGCTTATGGTGTGATATCCTTATCTAATGCAGAGGTAAACCTTGCATGGTCCTTTCCATCTATAATAGGATATTGGAACAAGACAGCAATGTAACTAAAGTCAGATACAAAAGAGAATGGAAAACAAATACATATATGCAGTGTTTAATAAAGGAAATTTCAAGTACCAGTTCTTCAACAGTTGAATCCCCTTCACTTAGTTTGGAAATACAAAATGGTGAGGAAAGATTTTTGAAGAAGACATCTCTAAAGAATGATAGGCTGTACAACATGTCTGTCATCTGGTGAAGGAGACTTGCAGGCAGCAACTTAAGGGCATTAGGTGTGACATCCCTCCCCATTCCCCAGATGGCTGAGAGGCAGAGTGGAGTGGGTCTGACTTCTAACTTTGGAAATACAGAGGCCAAGAGTCAAGTGAAGACTTCCTTGGTGGTAGAACCGGGAGAAAGTTGTTATGTTGGGAAGGAACTACCTGCTTCCCAGAACTTGTCCAGATATCTGAGTGACAGAAGGTCCCTGCACCAAGAAGTTGGAGGTGAATATAGAATTCTAGGTGCAGCAGAAAACATTTCAAGTCACAATCTAGAACTAAAGATGGATTTACACAGGGCAAGAAAGGAACTATAAAGAGAGATTACGAGAAAAGCAAACTTTTGTGAAACTCAGGAAAGGATTTACAAGAGAAATAATTAGCTTTATGTACCTGTCATGCCCAGAGGGCACACCTGAAAATCAGCTGGAGAGCAGGTGTGATGGGGTTATCATCTCTGAAATTAAAAATTTTAAATTAAAGGAAGTATGTCTTCGATGCTCTCTTCACAGCATCTCCATTATTATCCTTTACATTTGTGATGTTTTGCAGTTTCTGTGTATTCTCTCTCTTTATCTCTCTCACATTCATTTCTTATAATTTTCCTGGCCAATAATCTGGGAAGAGTAGACACTGTTTTCTCCACTCTATAAATGAGAAAAATGAGACCCAGAAGATTAACTGCTACCCAAGGTTTTATGTCTTTGATGTGATAAAGTTGGAGCAAGAATATAGGTCTTTTCACTTCTAGTCTGATATTCTGTATTTTGCCTTTCCACTAGGTTTTATTATTTAATTACAAATCTTCATTCCATTTAGTGATCTGATCTCTCATGAGCACTCCTTTCATAGAGGGTTACACTGAAGAAATATTAGAACCTTGGAGATCAGATGAGATTGGGCGTGTTCAGGGTGCCGTAGAACCTTAAAAATCTGATTCAGACTGTGGCTCAGGGATTGCTGCCAAATTTCTGCAAAGTACTTTTCAATAATTCATAATTCCTTAAACATGGAAACCCACTGCCTAAATATAGCATGAAAAAATGTGCTCTGGTGCTTAGTTAAGCCAAAAGTTGCATATTTAAATACATTAAATTTCTCCTTCTCCTCATATAAACACATCCAATGTCACCCATTTATTTGTACAGAATGCTTTAAAATAACCCTTATTTAAATATGCAGGTACTTGATATACCACTTTGTGGGCTTGTCATATTTGTGCTACTTTAGAGTTTTGCAATGTCAGCACTCAGTGCTTTCTTTTTCTTTAGTTTGACAAGACTCTATCAAGTACCTTGTTGTTAGAACCTCTGCCCAAGATCCTAGAGTGTCAAAGGAGAAAGTTAATGGTGGGTTCCAAGGAACAACCAATGGGAAGATGCCCATGCTATTGGAAACCCAGCTTTAACCAGCCAGGAAGGAACTTAAATGCCCCAGGTGTACTTCTTATCTGTAGAGGGGCTATAACACTCCTGGCCAGTTTGGGCTCTGAGGGCCTCAGGGTGGATAAGGACAGGCTTTTGGATAGAGGGTATCAAAGTGTTAATAGAATTGATCTCTTTAATGTCAATGAGGGCCTATCTTGAGAAGGTGTCTTTATGGGAAGACCAAAGACTTTTCATTACTTCAAGTTTCTGATCAAGTAAAAGCTCACAGAATCCGTAACTGGAGTTGGCCTTCCATCCTGGCTTAGAGCATCTGTGGCTTGATTCCTATCCGATAACCAAGCCCTGAACTCCTGATCTCTATCCCTATACCTGTTCATGATAAATCTCAAGAGTGCTTTCTCTGTTCATCCTGCAGGTACAAAGTGACTGGCCGTATTTCTACCTGCTAGAAGTAATCATTCTTGCCATATCTAAATCTTTCCCACACGTTTCATTTCATTCTCAGGTCTCAATTTTAGTGGTACTTCTGCAGAGCAAATTTTCTTGACCACTCAATCTAGGCTAGTCGCCCCCCTTATTATTTCACAGACACCTGCATTGTTCCCCGCCCCCCCTTATTACAGTTGTCAAAGTTTGCATCTATTGATTTGTTTGTCTTTTGCTTTATTTCTGTCTCCCTCCCCCCACCCCATCAGATATAAACTCTATTAAAGCAAGAGTCAGGCCTATCTTTACCACTGCTGTATCCCTGTTAGTTAATACAATGCCTGACCCATGGTAGGTGCTCAGTACATATTTGTTGAATGAATTGTTGAATGAATTAATTCTTGAATTGTGTCCCACCTAAGTCTAGTCTGTTTGTCAACCTTCTGTTGAATCCCACCCAACAAAACTTATGACAAATTGTAGTAACTACTCATTTGGATTTATTCATGCTGGATATAAGGACATGGCTTATAGTGAATTTTCAACAAATGTTGAGTGAATGAGTGAGTAGACCGAACTTTGCTGATTGAAATAGCAGTTTTATTCTACACACACAAGCTCTTTTATTGAAGCTGTTGCATTTAACAACAGTAACCAAGTAAGCAGGTCATTCCTTTTATGAACACACATTAGTTTTATTTGACAGAAAACCAATGCAACTTGAAAATGGCTGAGGCAGGCTTGGGAAACATTTGAACCTGGAAAAAATCTCTCTGTTCACTCTCATTTATACCATGTAGCCACTTTCTTTAAGCAGATAATTTTTAGAGGCATTTTTAATAATGCAACTTTTCCTTATAAATTAATTATAAATTATAGATTGGGATTTAAATATCTTCCTGCCTTGTCCTTAACCTTTGGATCTGCCTAGCATGAAAGGATGCCTAGTCTGAACATAATGTTTCTGTCTTCTGATACAGGATGGGTATTTACCTTGCATGAGTTGAGCTACTTAAAAAGAAGGATTTTACTTGATTTTCTAGATATTTCAATAAGAAATGCTAATGTCATTTCCATTGTGCATCATAGAAATCTGATCTTTCTTATTTAATAGCTTAAAGTCATTTTTGTGAAGAACTTGTATTTGTCACCAACCTCCGCTGCTTACCTACTTCAAAACTACAAACTTTGCTTATTCCCATTTACTCTGCATAAACATTCCCAGGGGAGTCCCATACCTCTTTGTTCACAGCAGTAACAGCTTCCTTTCAGCTATTTTTTCCTGCTTGTATCTCTCATACCACAAAAGTTAGTCAATACTGAGAAGAGAGTTGTGATCCAAGAATCTCTGGGAGAGGGACGCCTGTGCGGCTCAGTCAGTTAAGCATTTGCCTTTGGCTCAAGTCATGATCCCAGGGTCCTGAGATAGAGTTCCGGGTCCTGAGATCGAGTCCTGCATCAGGCTCCTTGCTCAGCAGGGAACCTGCTTCTCCCTCTGCCTGCCACTTCCCTTGCTTGTGCTCTCTCTCTCTCTCTCCCTCCCTCCCTCTCTTTCTCTGACAAATAAATAAATAAAATCTTAAAAAAAAAGAAGAAGAATCTCTGGGAGAAACTCTAGAATTCCAAAGATTGCTATAGGATTATGTTATCCTAATCTAGGTCCTGGAAGAAGGACATAAAAAGAGCACATACCATTTAGTTCTCCCACTCAAGCACACTGTTCATACTGAAAACTGGAAAACCTTGTCTAGGAGCTCTTCAAGCTCTTACTTCATAGTACTTACCATTTGCTCACTCTGCTATTCCTTCTCCTTGGCTTACTAGTTTTCTATACCACCCACTTAAGCTCTGTTACTTGGTTTCTCCTTTCTGCCTGCTGATCTATAGTGATCAGCCGTTTTTTACTTATTTCAATTTTGACCCCTGCATTTACCTGTGGCACATGACTTCTGTCCTCCATTTCACTCATGGTGACAATGGAAAGAGGAAATCTATCTCCAGGTTCCTAGCCCAGACAGCTCTGTCTCCTGTCAGATCCCATCAGATGTGGTTGGGAACTTGGGGAGTTGTGTAGGGTCTTAGGAAGGGTTTGCTGGAAGAAAGACTGCTGAGAAAATGAACGGGAGGGAAGGCATTCCAGAAAGAGCAGTAGGAACAAAGGCAAGAAAATGCGAAATAAATAAGACACTTGGGAAGTTCAAAGTGTTTATTTTGGGCTGAATGTAGAGAGAATATGATGAAGTTCTAAGGTGCAAAGTCAGAAAGGTAGGCAGGACTGAAATATCTATATATGCATAACTACAATAGCAGGCTTTACATAACAGAGTGTCCTGTGCGAGGAGGGAATGCTCAGTGCTCCAGGAGTTTATAGAGGTTGCTTATGACCAAGATGATTAGGAAAAACACATAGAGCAACTGATATTTGAAACTGAGCCTTAATTTAAGAATATGCGAGATTTTTATATCAGGGATTGAAAGAAAAGGATAGAAAGAGAAGAATTTGCATTGAAGAATGAACAGTGGCCAATATTGGGTATAGCTGGGCATTTTGAAAAAGACATGCCTTTTAATATGCTAACACATTTTTTGGGCTGAAACCAAAACTGTCTCATTCACGTATTTTCTTTAACCTTAGTAGTGCATCATCTTTATCTTTGTGACAGACACTACCATTTTGTTCTTTGCGTTCCTTATTTATGCAAATGCATTATCTCCTTTGGGCTTTACATTCTTTATGGGCAGGGAATTTGTCTCACTCAACTTTGTATCCCCCAACAAAGGCAAGCTTGGCCGTAGCATGCACACAACAGGGCCCAATAGCTGTCTCTTGAATGTATAAATAAAGACCCAGGGTGTTCTTCATTTATTACTATTGTTTAGACAGCCCCTTTTCAACTCCATCCAAACACTGATTTTTGGTTGGAAGAGAAAGTGTTGGATTAGGGGCCAGGAGATCCAAGTCCCAAACCTAGGCCATACTAATCCAGTGTGCAATATTGACTCTAAACCTCATTGATCTAGATTGTTTTTCCTAACACTTTAGCCAACAAGAACGAATTTTGAGTCATTTGTTCACCAATTTTTATTTTTGTTTATACAATCGTGACTATTCCTTTTGTGATAACTAACTATGCCTGCCAAACCGAGTCTTGAATCGAAGTGGAGTAAGTGATATGACATGGATATAAAGGTCCCGCTAAGGTCATTGGGAGCAATGTAATGGCATGGAAATATAAAATCTCCACTCTGCTTTTTTGAAACATTTAAAATAGCTGATAGGACTCTAGATGGTCCCTCCTGACTCTAATATAGATTTTTTTTCTTTTAAAGATTTTATTTATTTATTTGTCAGAGAAAGAGAGAGAGCACAAGCAGTGGGAGCGGCAGGCAGAGGGAGTGGGGAGCCTGATGTGGGACTCGATCCCAGGACCCTGGGATCATGACCTGAGCTGAAGGCAGACGCTTAACTGAGTGAGCCACCCGGGCGTCCCAGTATAGAATATTTTTTGCAGTGATTTCCCCAGCTTGATTAAGGAGGACTGCATACTACAGCATGATTTCGGAATCCTCTTATTTCCTCTAAAGTTATCGTAAGACATATATTTAAGTATTTTAAAGTGAATATGAAATAAACATAATCTGCTTTTAAACATTTGGAGGAACTAGGCACCACTGTTTGAGAAAATTATAGACTTCCCTGAATGGTAAGGAAGCCCAGGAGAAGAATGATTCTTAGCAGCACTTGTCTAAACCGTGTAAAGCCTGTCAAGGAAGACTGGATACAAGAGACTTTTTTTTTTTAATTTTTTTTTTTTTTTTTTTGGTGTCTAAAATTATAAACAGGCAAGCCAGGCTAGCAATTGTTCTAGCTCATTTAGGATTCCTTCTCAGTCCTTCCTTCGCTCTAGGCTCCTTTTTCATGTCAGTCAATGCCCCCCATGTTACAGTAACCCCGAGAGGAAGTTGAATGTGCTTCTCTTTGCAGCACAAATTTCCACTTCTGTCAGAAGACAAGTAGAACAAATTGGGTTACAACAGAGAATGACATTAAGGTGTCAGTGGAATAAGTTCTTATTTAGTTTTATTAGCTGCCTTAGAAAGTGCAAACTTCAATAGCCATATACACTCTCCTGGGCAACAGTAAGTCTCTCTTGTGTTTTATTTTTAGCCTTGACGAGAAAGCTGTCTTTGCCAATTTGCCTCAAAACAGATGATGGATACAATATTTATCCTCAAGGAAAGTTATAGCCAGAGTAACAATAACTTGTATTTATATAATGTTTTTACATATTTTATATCATTTGATTTTTGTAGCAACTATGCAAGACAAATTGGCATTACTTCTTCTAAATGAGGAACCTGAAGCTCGTAGGGGTTGATTGTCCAGTTTAAGGTCACGCAAGCGAGTCGTAGAGAAGCCAGGATTTGAATTCATATCTGTTTGTCACCAGTACCCGTGATTTTCCTCTCCAAGATGTTGTTTTAAGATCTGTTATTATTGGGGCGCCTGGATGGCTCAGTTGGTTAAGCATCTGCCTTTGGCTCAGGTCATGATCCTGGGGTCCTGGGATGGAGCCTGGCGATGGGCTTTCTGCTTAGTGGGGAGCCTGCTTCTCCCTCTCTCTCTGCCTACCGCTCCCCCTGCTGGACTCTCTCTCTCTGTCAAATAAATAAATAAATAAAATCTTAAAAAAAAAACTGTTATTCTTTACTCCAGGGGCAGGAAGGATTCCCCTGCATGGTACACAGCTTAGGTGCCCCATAGACATATGCCCTGCATAAGCATTGAACCACAGTGAACAAAGGAAATGGTACTGCTTGCAAAGTGTCATTAGGTTTAGGGGAGTTGGCAAAGGGACAAATAAAACTATTAACTCAGTTTTAAAGAGTCAATGAATATTAGTGGAGGCAGAATTGAGGCAAAATCATTGAAAGAGTAGTGTTTATTTCACAAATACAAATGACCCATATGAAAATTATTCAAGCTTAATAGCTTAGAAATGCAAATATAGAAAAATGAGAAGCAAATTAATCCCATCAAAATGGCAAAGATTCTTAAAAAGTGATAAGATTCAGTTTTGTTAAGAATGAAGGGAAATGAACCTCTCATAATTGCTTTGGGGTTATAAATTGGTGCCGCTGACAGAAGGGCAATTTGGCACATTTATAAACAACCAGAGAATGCATTATTTATTGTGCTAGGTAGTAGGAATATGATGGTAAGCAAGATACTGCCTCTGCTGGGTGCCTGGGTGGCTCAGTTGTTAAGCGTCTGCCTTTGGCTCAGGTCATGATCCCAGGATCCTGGGATCAAGTCCCACATTGGGCTCCCTGCTCTGCGGGAAGCCTGCTTCTCCCTCTCCCACTCCCCCTTGCTTGTGTTCCTGCTCTCGCTATGTCTCTCTCTGTCAAATAAATAAATAAAATCTTTAAAAAAAAAAGGTATTGCCTCTGCCTTTTTGACAGAGGAGACAAGCACCTAAGCAAATACAATAATGTGATTATTTCATGAAGAGTGTATAAGAGATATTCTTATTTTGTAATAATGGTACATGTGTATATGTAGAATATTAAATATACTAAAAAAACAAAGTTTAATGGTATTTATCTCATCTTTGTATTGTAGAATTATGAGATATTTTTCTTTTTTCATATTTAAATATTTTTCAAACACTCCTTTAATATGAATGACTCCAATAATAATATGAAGTCACAGATTCTTGCCTTTTTTACTAGCCATGAAAATCAGTCAGTTCATGAGTCAATAAGAAACAGACCTGTTGGCATATTAAAATGTAGAATTTTATGCCTGGCATACTTTGGTTGTGTATCCATCTGAGATCTAAATCATCTCTTACTCAGTTCTTTTTTCTTGTACTGCATTCGAGTGTCTGGGCTGCTAATATTCAGACCTAATTACCATTATTGGTTTCCAATACAGTTTATCACTGGGACAGGAGTTTAACCTTGAACTTAAGCTAAATTGGCTAATGCCCTAGCTCTTCCTGGGGAAGGTGGTCACCAGGACTCCAAACGGCTGACTAAATATTTCTAGGTACATCTCTGAATACTTGAGAAACTCTTAGGGCTTAGGGTCTAGAGGTTTTTCAGAGCATTCTGTTGCCATGTTCTTTCACCTCCTGCATTAAACTCAAGTTAGTTCTTGCTTCTAGGCTTGGAGATTTGAATTTTAAGGACCTGCCTCCCCTCCAGTGAAAGCAGCTCCTGCACTAAGTTAGTTCCTTAATCCTATCACCCGACACCATGGACCATCCCTTTGCTTCCACTGGTTAGTTGGGAGACCCCAGAATGCCTTGCAGAGTGTGGTGTACCACAAAATCCCATTCCAGCTTCTTTTGTTGGCTGTCTACTTGGCCTATATTTAGCCATGAGCTTTCCCTCAGTAACACCTCAAGCTTCTCCTTAAAACCCTGATTTTGTACTCAGGCTGCAGAGAAATTTGATATTTATGACAATTGGCAAACATTATTTTTTCCAAAAGTTAAGTTAAATAATCACAAGGTCATGGGACTCTAAATATTCTTTCTTTTTAAGAAGTGATAAAATATCCTCATTTGGACATTAAATAAAAAGTAAAGTATCTTCCAAGTCCTAAAATTTATGTGTTGCCTGATAGTTCTATAATTTAAGTAATGGTTTGTTTCACTTTATGTTCCACTAACAATAATAGAACTGAATTTAAAAAAGTTGAAGAAACAAATGCTTATGGCAAATATTCTTGAGATATTTCAAAACAAAAGATAAAATATATCTAGATATCACTATAACATTAAATGAATTTGAAAGTTGACTTGTATATTATTTAATATTGTTCTCAGGATGGAAACACATTTGCTCTGAATGTCAGAAGTCCCCTTAGTGGTACGTGTACCCCAATGTTTATAGCAGCAATGTCCACAACAGCCAAACTGTGGAAAGAGCCAAGATGTCCATTGACAGATGAATGGATAAAGAAGATGTGGTATATATACACAATGGAATATTACGCAGCCCTCAAAAGGAATGAGATCTTGCCATTTGCAATGACGTGGATGGAACTGGAGGGTGTTATGCTGAGTGAAATAAGTCAATCAGAGAAAGACATGTATCATATGACCTCACTGATATGAGGAATTCTTAATCTCAGGAAACAAACTGAGGGTTGCTGGAGTGGTGGGGGGTGGGAGGGTGGGGTGGCTGGGTGATGGACATTGGGGAGGGTATGTGCTATGGTGAGCGCTGTGAATTGTGCAAGACTGTTGAATCACAGATCTGTACCTCTGAAACAAATAATGCAATATATGTTAAGAAAATAAAAAGAAGAGAGGAGGGGAAGAATGAAGGGGGGGAAACTGGAGGGGGAGACGAACCATGAGAGATGATGGACTCTGAGAAACAAACTGAGGGTTCTAGAGAGGAGGGGGTGGGGGGATGGGTTAGCCTGGTGATGGGTATTAAAGAGGGCATATTCTGTATGGAGCATTGGGTGTTATGCACAAACAATGGATCATGGAACACTACATCAAAAACTAATGATGTAATGTATGGTGATTAACATAACAATAAAAAATTTAAAGAGAAAAAAATAAATTAAAAAGAAAAAGAAGTCCCCTTAGCTAGTTTCACAGTGGGGTACTACCTTTGGTCTCAGAAAGAGAAGGACAGTTGCGGCACAATATTATTTGACAGTGCTTGCCAGTAATAGTTTATCACCATTTTGGTGAAGTTCACTTATTTGCATGAAATAATTAAGAACAGGGGCGCCTGGGTGGCACAGTCAGTCCGACTCTTGATTTCAGCTCCGGTCATGGTCTTGAGGTCATGGGATCAAGCACTGAGTGGGGCTACCCCCCAGCAGGGAGTTTGCTTCTCTCCCTCTGCGCCCCGCCCCCGCTACTCCCATGCTCTCTCTCTCTCTCTCAAATAAATAAAATCTTTTTAAAAAGTGTGAAATTTCCTGACTTAAAAAAAAGAAAATAATTAAGAACAGTAAGTCTTCAAGTTATTTATTCCAGAAAGATCAGTGATAATGTAGTATTAGAGGGTTCACATGAAGTGAGGTCATATTTGTATTAGGGATCCATGGTTGACTGAAAGTATACACGATTTTCATGAAACTCAGTGGGACTTAGACTCCTGTATTTCCATCTCTATGCTATTAAGCCTGAATAGTTTTCATATGGGCCATTTGTATTTGCAAAACAAACACTATCCCTTCAATGATTTTGCCTCAGTTCTACCATTATGAGTATTATTTATTGCCCCTTTAAGTCTTAGCCTCTTAAACTGTTTCTTTTTCCCTTTCTCCCTCACATCTTAATTTCTGGCCATCTCATTTCTTATCATTTCCTGAGGACATTTGTTACTAATTATCCAAGCAGCAAAAGAAAAAAAAATATTGAACTAAGTCTGACTTTCTGTGCTAGAGATCTGAAAATTCTGTTTGTATGTCCTTAAGGCTGAGAAAGCAAATTTCCTATTCAGCCTATCTGACATACATTTATATACACAAAAACCACCCACATGTTAGCTTCCCTCCCTTAAGAATCCAACAGCCTCCACAAGCATATTTGGGAAAGAAGAACAATTGTCCTACATTCAACCCTGAGTTCTTCCTGTTGAGAGAGCCTTGCCTGCCACTGTCCTATGCTTCTGGCATCATGCGTTTCTCTGAACTCCAGGACTGCCTTCTCAGTAGGGTTAAGGATGTGGCTCAATCAGCCTTAGCAGGAGACTGAAGTGAAAAAGGCCACACCTCCATTTATTATTTGTAGTTGATCTGCATCATTCTCTTTGAGGACCCAGTCTTGTAACCACCTTACAATATTTGGGGAATCACCGACCTTTTGAGGCAGAGCTTGCTTTTTACTCTGAAAGTATACCGGACATTCCCATGACCCTTTGTGGGGAGGGTTTTATCACGTGGCCTGGCCACCATCCATAAGATACAAAGACTGAGTCAGAAGCTATTCCTGTGACGAAGTGTGGGACCCTTCAGAAGCTCTTCTGGGGTCTGTGGAGGCAACTGCTGGAGGCAGCCATGACAGTGGTGTCCTGTGTCTGTGCTGCTGGTGTTGGAAGCTGCAGTGTTGTCTTCCGTGGCAGCAGCCATGATGTCTTAGACCAGTTCTGCTGCATTATTTGGGTTTTATGCCTGGCCGCATGGCCCCAGAGCCTGGCTCTCTGGAGATTATATAAGCAAACCCAACGTCCTTTTTGTTAACTTGTAAATTTTCATATAACTTAAAGCTGACAGGAAATTTGCAAGAATATGCAAGAAATCCCTATATACTCCTATACATATTCCTGTATCCTCTTGGTTTCGGTTTATTTTTTAAAAAATCTTTCTTAAAAAATTTTTTTGAAGTGACTTCAGTCTCACATGGAAGTTGCAAAAATAGAAAAATAGAGTTCCCACATATCCTTCACCCAGCTTCTCTCAGTGATAATAACTTACAAAAACCATACTATAATTACCAAAACCAGAACATTGATACAAACCATTTGCTAAACCATTTGGATTTCACTAGTTCTTATATGCATTTTTTTAAATATATAGTTCTAGAAAATTTTATGTATATACACGGTTGGGATACCAAACTTCCATCGCCCCAAAGAAACCCCTTTGTGCTTCCACTTTGCAGTCACCCTTGGCAACCACTGACCCATTCTTCATCACAATTTTGTTCTTTCTAGAATGTTATGTAAATGGAAGCCATCGTACGCATCTCCTAAAGGCAAACAACAGTTCTTGAAACAAGTCAGCCTGACTCCCTAATAACCAAGAGACACGTTTTCTAAACACAGCATATTCAGTGTAGATTCCCCTACCCAGTATCTCCACTTTGGAAACATTGCTTCACTTTATCGCACAGAAGCATCTCGTACCCATCTTCTGTCTGCAGATGGTGGCTAGACGTGGGCCGAGGGCTCTGTTTCCTTCATCTGCCAGACAGAGATTCAGGTACTCCTATTGTCATCCTCAGGTACGTAAATGGCTCAAGAGAGGCTTTGAAATGGACTTTTTCTTTTTTCTTTTTTTTAAGCTTTGACCCATATTAAATTCTTCCATGTAGCATCCTTCTCATTAATTCCTATTAATTAATATGTGGGGGGAAAGGTGGTATAAAGATGTATTACCTCCTTGTCAATAGCAAACCTCAAAGGGCATGAATCTATGTGTGTTCCTTCAGTTACGTGTGTACAACACAGTGAGCTCTTTGTTAATGATATTAGTTTACAACATAATATACCAGCACTCTCTTCGTATTGGTACCAATACATGTCCTCTTTGATAAGGGAATGTTCTCATCATAGCTGACTCAATGTAGCAGAAACTCATATAATTCTCCTTGCGCTTACCAAGATACATTCATCTACCACTCATGTGCCTTCTAGTCTTTGTGGTAGGCTTTTCTTTACCTCATTTGGCCCCTTGCTATCCCTTAACTTATGCCTAGCATTCCATGTAGCATCGAAGTGCTGGGTGTTGCAAATTCATTGCAGGTAGGGGATTCAGAAAGATGAGACATATGAAAGACTTCATATTATTTATCCATATATGAGTATTGAAATGATTTTTATTTTATTTATTTTTGTTTTTTAAGATTTCATTTTATTTATTTGTCAGAGAGAGAGCACGCAAGCAGGGGGTGCAGCAGGCAGAGGGAGAAGCAGGCTCTCTCTAAGCAAAGGAGCCCGATGTGGGACTTGATCCCAGGACTCTGGGATCATGACCGGAGCTGAAGACAGACACTTTACTGAGCCACCCAGTCGACTCTGATTTTTATTTTAAAAGAACACTCGTTATTATATGGTGACTTTATTATTATATATGTGGCTATTAATGTATGAAACTAATTCCCTGTAAGCAAGTGTAGAACTTTTATATGAATATGCTTACACAATATTTCAGGGAAAAACTGATAATTTAGGAATGATGGGAAGGGTTAGAATTTGCCAGAGTTTTGTTACGAGAAACTTTGTAAGAGTCACTCTTAATAAAGATGGGTGTTTCCCCTCCCAGACAGGCATATCAGAATGACTTGGATGAATTTTTGAAAATATACAACAACTTTATTTATAAATGTTTGGTGGTCCCACCCCACTGGGTTGAGAGTCATCTTTGCAATGATTCTTTCTTCCCAGAAGAGCATGCTGTTCCTTGCTTGTGTTAAGGCTGAAACAGGATTAAGAATCACTAGGTTAGAGCTTTAATAACCTCAGTTGATAACATTCAGATAAAACTGGGGATGAGGTCATGCACTACAGGTAGATAAATTTAAAACTAACTTGTAAGGCTTTTTTGTCAGTTGTCTCTGATATTTCAGGAAAAATGTAGAGGCTGTAAGAAATTAACCTATTTGTGCTTATGTAGGAGTCAGAACAAAAGTTTTGCTATAAATCAGCTTTGAGTGGCCAGGGAAGATGGAACTCACTCTTCAGGGTGGGAAAGGAAGCCAAGATCTGTGAAGTTTTTTTACTTAGAATATCAGAAACCTCTACTTTGTTTTATTTGTTTGTTTGTTTAAGATTTTATTTACTTATTTGACAGAGAGAGAGAGAGAGAGCACAAGCGGGGGGGTGGTGGCAGGCAGAGAGAGAAGCAAGCTCCCCGCTGAAAGGAGAGCCCAATGAGGGCTTGATCCCAGGACTCTGGGATCATGACCAGAGCCAAAGGCAGATGCTTAACTGACTGAGTCACCCAGGTGCCTCCAGAAACCTCTACTTTGAATGTGACTATTTTTAGTCCTTTGTTACTGTCTAGAATAGTTTTTCACTTTTCCTTTAGTATTGAATGACATTCTCTTGACATCATTTTCTTGTCTCTGCTAAGTAAAACTATTTTTGTCCATGTTAGGCACTTGGTGAACTCATGGAAGTTGGTAATCCAATAAGAATTCTAGAGCAGTGCTGTCCAACAGAACTTTCCCTGACAATGGACATGTTCTATATCTGTGCTGTCCAATATGGTAGCCAGTAAGCACTGGCTACTGAGCCTTTGAAATGTGACTAGCTCCACTGAGGAACTAAATTTTAAATTTTATTTAATTTTAATTTAAACAGCCACAAGTATCTAGTGACTACACTGTGAAACAGCACAGCTCAAGAAGGAAAATAAACCAAGGTGAGAAACTCAGGGCTTATTTAAATTATAATTCCTCTCTCCTGGAGATCTTCTTTCTGAGCATTTCACTTCTGTAACCTTAGACATTTTATAATAATGTTTCATTGAAGGAGGCCATTCATTTATAGGCTCTCTGTGAATTATTTTGCTCAAAGTTTTAGAATTTAAATGTACAAGATTCCTTTACAAAGTGTTCTTTCTTTCAAGCATGCCTGTGTGTTCCCTTCTTGACCTGACCGTATTGCATCCTTCCCCATATTCATGAAACACATGGGGGCAAGGACATAGGAAACACCCTCAACTTTGACTTTTGTTCTTTCCTGAATTATAGTTTGGAAACTTAGGTTTTCCCATATTCTCAGAGCCCAGGAGCGATCTACTGAACTCATTTAACCCAAAATGTAAGTGAAGTTATATTTGCTATACAAAAATATTGGAAAACAACGAAGTTGTCATTCTAATACAATTACAAAACTAAAAATAAAATAAATGTGACAGTTTTCTATTTAGGGTAACAGATGGACACAATGATGTGAAGTTTCCTTGAGAGTCGGGGAGAAAAAAGGATGTGGGTGAGGAAGGCTTTAGATGAGAGAGCTCAGCAAGCAATAGTTGAGGTAGTACTCTCACCACTGGTCACCTGGAATAAGTACAGGTCATGGGCAACTGTCCAGTGATAGGTACTGAATCCTTCTGAGTCGACTGCTTGAAACTGGTTGGGATGGGGGGCATAGAGAGGTAATACCTATACTTTCAGTAGCTTTTTATTCTTTCAAGGAAGACCAAACAAAACAAAACAAAAAACCCCCCAAAACCTAAATTACATAGGACTTAATTTCTTCTCAATAAGCTCTAGGAATTAGTCTTATCAGGCAAGCTTGGCAGGCTCCTTCTCCCCAGGGGTTTGAGAAGAAAAGAAAAATATGCAAGGAATGTCTGGGTTGTAATCACATCTCCAGCAGGTAGCACAGGGTCTGGTAGGGATTGAGAATACGGGATGGCAGTAAGAATGGCTGAGCAAAGGCGTTGGCTCTGTGGTCCTGTGCAGAGCTCTTTTTCCCGGATGGAGATGAAGCAGTGGTTCTGTGACCTGTGGACACTTGTTTGTATCTCCTGGGGGATTGAAGACTACTAGTATTTTGCCTTTAGGAACTAAGTGTCAATAGAATTTCTTTAGGCTCTTCTGTCGAGGGGGACATAGTCTAGATTTGTGTCTCTGAAGTCAATCACAGGTAAAGCTCACAGAAGCTTTTACTTGTATCGATTTCTATCACTTCACTGAATTTCTTTAGATTATTAGTACCCTCTCCTATCTCCTTTCTGTCCTGTGGTCTAGTCTACACATTTTTTTTAAGAGATTTTATTTTTAAGTAATCTCTACACCCAGCATGGGGTTAGAACTCATGACCCCAAGATCAAGAGTTGCATGCTCCACTGACTGAACCAGCCAGGCTCCCCATACACATTTGATAAATAGAAGATTCTAAGAGGTTTGCCATCAAACTGACACCTATAATCCATCTCTCTTGGGCCCTGTCTGAGAAGGACCTGGAAAAATGCAGCATTCAGTCGACCGTGGGGGGTGGGCAGAGATTTTTTATGGTGTGACTGAAGTTCTATTTAGCCCTTCACTGCTTTTTGGGATGCTACCATCATTTTCAGATAGAAAAATATCTTAAATGAAAATTTTGAAACAGAGTGTTTTGCCTTGAATCAATTTGCCTAACACTAATTTATCTAAAATTTAACCTCCTCTGAGAATTTCAGCATCCACTCAGGTATCCTTTTTCCCCCTGTACTTTTGAGATTTTATATTTTCAAAATATTTTGATCAAATATACAGGGTTGACTTCTGCTTTTAGATAGCAGGGAGTAACAAGGGCCACATTTATTCTCTTGACTATCCTTTAAAAAAAAAAAGACAAAATATGTGAAACAATGGTATTCAGACATCAGACATCAGGCAGCAGGAGGCAGTGGTCCCTAAGAGAAGGTAAACAAATAATCTGAGCCTTGTGATTACCCCAGCTTACTTCTTAACTAGAGTTTTAGGCCACTGTGTAGGAAGGTGGAAACCAAGTGAACTGATTATAGTCAATTTCTAAATAGTTCAATTTTCCAGTTGGACTTTTGTACTAGAGATATTTTCATGAAGGTTTATTTTTGGCCATGCCCACAACCTTCTGCTGGGGAAAATAGCATTCTCCCCTTCTTTCTGCCTAAAACTGCCATTGTACAAAGTGTAAGATGATTAATCAGCGACTCTATCCCTCATCGAATGGTTTTGACTGATTGGACCAAGGATCAGTTTTCATGCTTAGGTAGAAAATAAAGGCATTGCTTGTCAAGAACTTTGCCCCAAAATTTTGCTGCATATTGTATAGTAACTGATTGAGCAGGTCAGATCTTTTCTCTTGGAAAGCATAGATGGCCACAAAATAGGAGGGCTCCTGGAACTCGGGAGCTATTATCTTAGTTTTGCACAAGGCCCGATATATATCCCAATCTTAAATATACCATAGTCAAAAGTGACCACATAGGTTGCTGAGATGATTTTTTTTCTCTCACAATAAATCCCTATCACCAAAGATAATGCCTTTGTGTTTTTTCTTATAAACTAAAGTGGTTTCTTTATTCTTCTTACTAATAATAGCTGTGGTTGAGTATGCATTGTGAACTAAGCTCAAATACAATAGTATCAATCTGATAATCTTGTAGGGAAATCTACTGTTATTATTATTATTATTATTATTATTATTATTACAGTCTTACAGATTATGGCCCAAGGTCAAGTGGTTAGTATGTATCAGAACTGTGATTTAAATCCAAGTTCAAGTTCATATAACCATTAGTTTATGCTCCTTTTCTTCCTCCACTTATGTACCATTGATCAATATTTCTTCCACCTAAGTTAATTAGGACACCTAGAAGAGATGAAATTCTGGGCATATATTGGATTCAAAACCTTTTTTTAAAATGTTTCTTCTTCTTGGATAATTATTACTAAAATTGGATCTGTTTTCCTTCAGTGATTTGTCAGTTAACTGCTCTTAAAATTCTCATTAGAATGTATGTGAATAACCATTTTTGCAAGTAATTAAATAAAAGATTATCTTCTTTTTGAGAAAATGTTAGCTGCCAGCAAACATGTTTTTAGCTAATAGATTTTAAATTAAATTCATTGTAAGTGGTATTTTACCGCTATGTACAAGAACTGAATTCTTATCAGAAAGATTAATAATCAAAGAAACACACACACAATTCTTACCTTTAGGTAGAAGCATTATAGGAAAATCTAGTAAATAAATAGGTTCAGAAGATATTTAAACTAGGGCTGATCAAATAAGTGTAATCAAAGCAGAGTGGATTGTCTCAAAAGCAGATGGTGTGACAGAGCAGAAAATGGGATGGAAGGAGGAGACACTTGGACCAAATGGGAAAACAGAATATTTTGGGGCCCTTCAGCATAGTGTCAACTAGACTTATACCTGTCCACATCCCCATAAACATGTATTTGAATTTCATTATATTATATTTTGTTTCAAAATGAGAGCATCAAAAAAAATAGTGAACATGTCTTTAGTCATGAGGGACTTGTGTTATAAATTTTATAGTGTACTAAAAACTACTAAACTGAAAAGCAAACGTTAGTGTATATGGTTAGGATTAAGCCATACTGGAATATTCGAATATTCACTAAATCAGAATTGCTTATTGCCTGGTGATAGTATGTAAAGAAACCTTATTATCACTTAGTGGTATATTTATTCAAGTTGTCAAGTCCCCTCCAAAGAGTAACTGGGACTGAATAGATGACAAACTTGGAAAGATCATGACATTAAAAAGAAGAGGAGGTAAAACATATGAAATAAATCCATAATCCTTTGTTCAGGAAATGTTTAGTCTTATGGTGTCCAATAAATCAGGGAAGCACAATCAAAATGTCAAGATTCAATAAAAGCATCATTTTCTCTGTAACTTACTCTTCTTGCTTTCCCCATTTTCTTTTTTCACAATAGTTGTATTTCTAATTTTAACCAGACCTAATCTTTTTTGCAACTCCACGCATTTTAAGTCACTTACATGAAGGGATGATTGTAAGTTAAAAGAGAAGAGAAGGAGTGAAGGTGGGAAGTAAGAAAGGAGGATAAGCAGTAAGGAAGGAGAGACAGAAAAAAGGGAAGAAGAGACACAAGGAAAGAAGGGCCAATGGAAAACAATGGCAGAAGGATGCTACAGCACAATGAATGGACACTACCAGTTCCTCAAGTTTGATAAGCCCTTCAAAAAACATTTCTTTTTGATCAAATAAGAACACATGTTACTCTCTTATGGATTCACAGTGCACATTAGCACATTCAGGACTCTGAGAAGGAACCAGTTTAGTTTTAACTTGGCCTTTCTCAAATGTATGTGCTCATGATTCTTTATGTAACAACTATTAATGGCTATAGTAATTTGATTCCCATGGCACACACTCTAGGGAAAACTAGAGTTCTCAATTTTATTTTTGCATATTGTTGATTTATTTTTTTTCCTCTTAAGCACAACTTCTCTTACCTTTTTTTCAGCTTTGTGTGAAGGGATGGAATTGATAGATAACATTGTATAAATTGGTACATATAAAAGGTACACAACAGACTGATTTGATATATATTGTGAAATGATGACCACCATAGCATCAGCTAACACCTCCACTGTGTCACATAATTACTATTTATTTTTTTATGGTGAGAACATATAATATCTATTCTCTTAGTAACTTCCCAGTATATAATATAGCATTATTAACAGTAATCACCATGCTGTACATTATCCTCAGAACTTATTTGTCTAAAGTTTGTATTCTTTGACAACTTCTCTTTAACCGGCTGTTGGGCTATATTGATTGTGATGCAGGTCATTAAGTAATACTCAGTATCATCTCTTCCAGGAAACACTGTCCATTAAGTATGTATATCACATGCTCTCCAAGCCATAGTTCTATAGTCTCTGAAGATATGGTTTGAGTAAAAAACCCAATCCATAGTCCTTTATTTTAGAAAGGTAGATATGGTAGGCAAAATAATGACCTCCAAAGGTGTTCATACCCTAATTCTTGGAATTTGTGAGCGTTACTTTACATGGCAAAAGGGACTTTGCCCATGTAATTAAGAGAAGGATCTTGAGATGGAGAAATCATGTTGGATTATCCAGGTGACCCCAACCTAATCACTTGAGTGCTTAAAAGTAGAGAACATTTCTCTGGTATAGACAACCAGAGAGAGGGTAACATGATAAGGACTCTGCCCACCATTATTAACATAGAAGATGGGGGAAGGGGACCATGAGCCAAAGAAGGTGGGTAGCCTCTAGAAGCTGGAAAAGGCCTCCAGAAAGGACCACAGCCCTGTTTGTTTTTTTATTTTTTTAAAAAGTTTCATTTATGGGGCACCTCGGTGGCTCAGTTGGTTAAGTGGCTGCTTTTGGCTCAGGTCATGATCCCAGAGTCCTGGGATCGAGCCCCATGTCAGGCTCCTTGCTCAGCGAGGGGCCTGCTTCTCCCCTGCCTGCCATTCCCCCTGCTTGTGCTTGCTCTCTGGCTCTCTCTATGTCAAATAAATAAATAAAATCTTTTTTAAAAAAGATTTATTTATTTGAGAGAGAGAGAGAAACTGTGAGCATGTGTGAGGGGAGGGGCAGAGGGAGAGAATCTCAAGCAGACTCCCTGCTGAGCAGGGAGCCCTACACAAGGCTCCACCCCCCCAACCATAATCTCCCGTCCTGAGCCAAAACCAAGAGTCGGAGGCTGAACTGACTGAACCACCCAGCTGCCCTAAACACAGCCCTGTTTATAACTCAGTTTTATCCCAGTAAGAACTATGTCAGAATTTTGACCTACAGAACTATAAGATAATATATTTGTAATGTTTAAGTCACCAGTTTGGGGGAATTTATACCGGTAGCAATAAAAAACCAATACCATACATAAGTATACAAGAAGATAGGATAGGAAATATTTGTGTTGAATAATCTCCTCTAGAAAAACATTATTTAAAAACATGCATTCTGGGACTATGGTGGACAGAATTCTAAGATAGCTCCAAGATTCCTGGTATATACACACTTTCCCAGTTATTCAAACATTACTCTGGGTGCTGCTGCAAAAGGATTTTGCAGATGTAATTAAGGTCCTTAAAATAGGAGATTATCCTCCATGGGCCTAATGTAATCAGGTGAGCTCTTAAAAAGGATGAGGCTTTTCCTAGCAACAGATTGAAAGAATGAGATAAATTTGACACCAGGGAGGGTCTCCATTGCTTTGAAGCTTTGAAGAAGGGTCCATTGCCCCTTGTAAGATCGGGGGTAGTCTCCAAGAGCTGAGAGTGGTCCCAGTGGACAGCCAGTGAGGAAATAGGGACTTTAGTCCTCCAACCACAGGAACTGTACTCTGCCAACCACATGAATAAGCTTGAAGGGAACCCATAGTTCCAGATGAAAACATAGTCAGCCAACATCTTGATTTCAGCCTTGTAAAATCCTGAGCAGAAAGCCCATTCATGCTGTACCCAGATTTTGACCTTTAGAACTGTGACTTAATAAATGGGTCTTGTTTTAAGCAACTAAGTGTATGGTAATCTGTTACGCAGCAATAGAAACAAATGCAGGCAAATTGTAACAAAATTTTTAAAAAGCATATAAAATTCCATTTCACTCAGGGATGGCATTTCCATAGGGCCCAAGGGAAGCACTTTCCATAAAATCATATACCTTTGAGGGTAATTATTTATCCAAGTAT
Source organism: Callorhinus ursinus (assembly GCF_003265705.2). Classification (NCBI taxonomy): domain Eukaryota; kingdom Metazoa; phylum Chordata; class Mammalia; order Carnivora; family Otariidae; genus Callorhinus; species Callorhinus ursinus. The sequence goes on along the minus strand of NW_027397079.1, from coordinate 30,632,050 downwards.
GTGTCGCAGAGCACATCCTAATCCTCATCTACTACAGACTCAGATGAATAGGTTTTGATTTGAATTATCCCATTTCTGTTGGAGACCATTTTAAAGGATGCTCATCTACAAAGCACCTTCACTCTTAGGGTGTTCATTTTCTATTTCCATTTGATAAAGCAAGGCTAGTTTATTTATTAAAAAGTTGGAATATGTTCCCATCAAAAGACTAGTACTGATCACATCCCTCAGGTTTGAGAATAGACTTCAGGGCACTGAATTGGGAAGAATTGCATGGGAGACATGGATATTTCTCCACTGCTCAGTTAATGGAAATGCTCCAGGGGGCTTGCTGATGTTACCAATAAAAATGAATGGGATTTACTGAGTAAATGTCAGAGGGCATTGTATCTGAACTGGGTATTCACAGGTCCTGAAAGCACAAATACCACCTACTTTAGTGTCTTGATTAGTTCTCTTGGCCAATATGCTGGAAGTTGAACCATACTAACAAAAGGGCCTCAGAGGAAGAGGGAGTAGACAGATGATTCTCAGGAATAAAAGGAAAAGCCAATGCTGAGGTCAGGGTCCATGTCGAAGAGTAGAAGACCGTGCCATAGGAGGAGGAACATGGTCCTCAGGTTGTTCATTTGTGGATTCAGGGTTGACAAGAGATCCCGGTGAGATCCCATTTAACACACACCAGTAAAGTCTCTCTTGGGTGGACCTCAACCTGAATTCTAGATTGCAGATAAACAGGGAGCTGCAAAGGGATATTTGCGGTGGAAGCAATAGTCTTTCATAACTTTCTCTATCCTAATCAGAAGTAGAACACATGTGGAATAATATATGTAGCGTGAACATTAAATTTAACCTGTAGTATCAACATAAAATATTTGAATGGATAATAAGACTTAAAATAGAGTTTTCTTTTTATTCATTCATTTAAAACAATTTGTGTCTGACAAAATGAAGAACTCTTACAACAAGGACAGTAAATGTACATGTAAATATATCCACTATGGCAATAGAAATTTTAAATCTGTGAAGAACTGATATTAAGTGGCGGGCTGTCTAGATCAATGCTCTAAATGCAGGACATTATTTGATTTAGATATAAGGTTTTTTAATCACTTAATCATGTAATTCAGTGAGATGTCTTTACTCTAACCTGAACTTCTTTTTAGAAAACTCAAATCACAGATGGAAGAGATAATGATTTGTTACAAGACAATTGTTTTAGAGATTAACATAGTGTATATAACATCTATTGTTTGGAGATCTGATTATATGGCAAGATTATTTTGAGTTTAAAAAGATGAGGGAGAATCTTTTTTGTATGCTTTCTTATAGCACATACTGCCTATTTTTTTAGGGGTGCTATTTAAAAAGCATTACCACAACCAAAAAGTAAAATTTACTCATTAACCAGAATTTGTCCAGTGTAAGGTGTGGACCTGTTATAATCTGAGTAAAAAATGAGTGCCCCTTTTTACCTTACTGGAGAAAAAAGCACCTCCCAGGTTGGCGCACTTGTTCCTAAAATGATTCTTAGAGAATAAAATGAAATGATTCTTTTATATAGATACACAGTAACTTACTTAGAAAACATAAAATTGCTAAATAATATATACCTGACATTTAACCTTTGGAAGTCTAATGAACTCTAAAATATGTATTGACTCTGAGTGTATGGGGGGAGGAGAATGCAGAGATGCCCAGTATCGGGACAGTCTCATTGCAAATGTCCTCACTGGAGTTGTGGGTTCATCAGGCAGAGTCTGTATGGCAGTAATAATAAGCCATGTTTGGAATAATTTCAAATTCTCCAATTGGACTAGTTTTTGAATGAACAAATCAGATCTGGGTGTTATTATACCATTAGTTATGATGCTAATTGCATCCTTGGTATGCCTCAGTTTTCTCTGATGTTATTAATTGGGTTTCATTGCTGTTACTTCGTGCCTGTGTGATAGTGTGGTATTTGAGCAATACCAGGTAGTACGGTTTATGGAGTAACCGGACAGCCATACCAGAAGCACCAGGTTGTGCCCCTGGTTTCCCCCTTAACTTAGATACAATCTTTATGGGCTTGTCCCTGCCAAAGGCTCAGATCTCTAATAATTTTGCATGGGGAATGATGCGTGAGTTATTAAAACATGTAAGAGCTTAGACAGAGGAAGAAAAGGCTACATCCTCAGCTGCTGGATTTGTTATAAAACAAATAACTTCCTAGGAATTTACTGAATATAAGTTCGGTGGGCCTCCCATTTGGCTATAACGAGGTGGAAAATATGAAATAACAACAGTGTTGAGACATAAAGACCCAGATCTAGAAGAGTTTATTTTGGAGAGGACTGTTTGCTAATCTTAGGTTCCTGTTTCGACTTATGACCACTAGCTGGCAATGTGAATACTATTTAAACTGGACACTATTTTTACAATTTTTTGTCTCAGATTTTTCTCAATTTATTCTCAGTGGTTTTAGAATGTCAGTAAAAAGGCTGACCAGTAGCTGTGTGTGATTTTAGTTCCACGGTCAATTAAGGCTTTACAGAAATAAAAAAAAATTGAGTCCAAATCCAAGGAGACTGTGTGAGACCTGCCACTCTTGATAATTCCAGGTATTCAGATTTCATTTAATTTAGAATTCACAGGAATATATTTCCATGATGTACATACCCATGAGCAAACATTTTTTAAAGGGATAATCAGGACCCTCTGAGATATTTGCACATGGTTCAGAAAATTTTAATGGCCTCTAGGATTGGCAGAAGTCTCCTCTAAGGAACTCAAAATTTGTTCCTGCTGGCACTGCTAATTTGACCAGATTATGTTTTAACCAATCATTGGCTGGGCCTCATATAGACCCTGTTTGCATAGTTAACTGTCAGCATTGGTCCCTTCCCAATTAAAATTAGACTAATTCCACTTCCAGCAGCTCAGCAACCTGCCCCTTGAGTCTACCATCTGTCACTTTTGCTGCTTTACTAGATAAATCCCCAAATCTCAGGCTTAATCCAATAAGAAGGGTATTTCTTGCCCATGTTGCTCTAAACAGGTGCTCTAATTGGCAGGTAGCATCTCATAGGCAGTGATGCTTTGACTCAGGCTTTATTGATCTGCAACATGTGGTTTTCAAGTTGGCTGTCCTCACTGTAAAGGCATAAGAGAATGTAGGACTCATGTATATGTTTTTATGAGTCAAGCCTGGAAGTCCCTCCTTTTCAGCTCACTACTGTTGGACCCAACTCAGCTACATGGCCATACTTAACTGCAGGGGAAGCTGGGAAATATAGTCAGTCTGTCTTTGAGTGCAAGAAGAAAAGAAATTGGGTTTGATGATTAACTAGGAAATCTCTGTCATACATACAATTATCCAACTATTTTAATAGTATTAAATTTTTTTTTACTTTTGCCTTTGTTGCATTAGTTCTGATTTCTCACATGTGAATTTCTTAAACTATTCCAATTTGTATCTAAAATATCTTTATTAAAATTTGGTTGTATATTTTTTCAAGATATACATATGTATGTATGTGTATATATATATATACATATATATATATATAATGTGTGTGTGTGGATATGTGTGTGCAATTCAAGGTCACATAAAGCCATATGTGGAACTTTAAACCAGGATTTATAACTTTGAGTCCACTGCATGATTTCCTTTTATTATACAGGCAATCCTCAACTTAAATGGTTCCTTGACTTACAACTTTTTAACTTTATAATAGTATGAAAGCAATATGCACTTGTAGAAATTGTACTTGGAATTTTGAATTTGGATCTTTTTCTGGGCTAGCGATATGCAAGATGACTGTCTTGTGATGCTGCCCCAGATCCCAGTCAGCTATGTGATCATGAGGGTAAACAGCCAATTCTTCTACAACAATTCTGCACCCATACAACCATTCTATTTTTCACTTTCAGTACAGTAGTCAGTACATTACATGAGATATCCAACATTTTGTTATAAAATATGCTTTGTATTATATGATTTTGCCCCACTGTAGGCGAACGTAAGTGTCCTGAGCACATTTAAAGTAGGTTAGGCTAAGTTATGGTCTCCAGTAGATTAGGTGTATTAAGTACATTTTTGACTTACGATATTTTTAACTTATGATGGGTTTCTCAGGATGTAAGGATGTAACCCCATCGTAAGTTGAGGAAGATCTGTACTTCAATCTCCAATTTATGGAGAAGACAAAATGTCCATGAATCAACACTTTCGATCACTAACATCTCTAAATTCCAGCAGTGGGTAGTGAATATCTTAAAAAAAGCAAAAAACAAAACAAAACAAAAAACCCTTAAATTAGAGTCATAAAGGCATCAGATACTCAGATCTTCTTATAATTACCTCTGCCACTTCTTCCAATTTTTTCTTCTAGTATTAATTCTTTATCAGATTGACTCAAAGATTTATTATAATCATCCTGGATTTTGAGGAGTTGGAGAGAGGCATAGACACATCTATAGATAGATAGATCCATTAATCGATCAATAGATATGATGGAAGGCTGAACTTTCTAAAAATTATAGAAGTATGGAGATCAAGTGCACATCATTTACCTCTTTTCCTCTATATGTAATAAAAGACATACAATGGGGGAACAGCAGAAAAAAACCAATGTTACCTGTCAGTACAAAAAATGGACTGTGGATCAGAAATCCAACTGCAAAACAACAAAAGGAGAGGGTTGATCTGGGTGGGTATGACAAGCTTTGAACCATGATGATGACACCAGTATCTTTATGCCAGTTCCCAGGGCGGACAGCTGTTTCTCATTATTGCTGCCAAGTAGGAGTCCAGGAGAGAGTAGAAAATCCAAATGTGGTGTTCATAAAGAAAGAAACCAAAGTTCAATAGACTCAGAAAGGAATTAGCTATTCAGTGAAAAACGCTAAAAAGGCAGAACCACCTGGTGTAGGAAAAACTACCCTACAAGGGACTGTCAACATTACAAATAGCAAGAAGAACAGATAGTCTTCCCAGGGTGGAATGAGGAGAGATGTTTTACTGTGGCCTGATAAGGTGAGTAATATGGAAGGATTGCTTCCAGGCAGCTGCTGCCCATTAGGGAAGGTGGTGAGAGACTCCACGGAGAGCCCTTCAGACAAAGTTATGTGAAAGTATGTGCACACCAGAAACCCTATTGAAGATATTAGATTGATCATGCTCCAAGTTTTATTGTGGCTAGAATGTTTTCTGGGCAAAGGGAAAAAGTCCAGGCTTGGATTGTCCATATGTCTTAAACACTTAATGAAAAATTATATTATATTAATTCCTTTATATCCTCTGTTACTTGTCCAAGAGACTAAATATGATTCAGATTGTCTTTACAGGCCTCTACTGATTGAAATAGACATTTCTTGGCTTTCCTTTCCTCTTTCAATTCCCTAATTTTATTTTTTGAATTTCAATGTTAAACTTACTGAAGGTAGAACCAACACTTCTTGATTGTTTACAATGCGTCAGACCTTATCTAAATATTTTGTCTCTTGCAGTCTTATTACAACCCTGTAAAGGAGATAATTATAAAAACCACATTTCACAAATGGGGAAGTTGCTTTGCTGAAGGATACACAGTCAGTAAATGGCAGAACCAGAACATTTATTGTATTTCTCAGGTCAAATGTCATGCTGTTTTCCCTAGAAGTGATGTAAGGATTCCTGATATTGGGTTTGAGCTTCGCTGATTTTCTGCTCTTTCTCTGACAGTTAACATAGTGAATTTTTCAACTTTCCTCCACTTTATGCTCTCAGAGGCAACACTGGAGCCTGGGTCACTGTGTTCTTTGTAATCTTGGACACGTCACTTTACCTTAGTTTCTCCAATGGTAAAATGATGGGATTGGACTAAATGAGTTCACAGATCTCTTCTAGCTTTGACGAATCTCCAGCCCAAGGACCAGGACCAGGATGCACCATCCTTTCCACCACACTCCTCATTGGGATGGCTATGAAGAATCTAAGACAGTCTTTTCCCTTGCTAGGTAATGGCCCCCCCCTTCACTTCTTCCTTCACTGTAGGCAACACTTTTAAAAAGGTAAAAGTGGGGAAGCTTCCCCGTTTGGCATACATACTCAAAAAGCTGGACATGATGGTGAATATCAACTTCCCATTCATCAAGTTGCATTCAAGCCTTACCATCAGTAAGTTCACCCACTGCAATCATCAGAAAGGTACCTAAATCACAGTAGGAAGATTCAGCCATTTTTCCAGAAAAAAAGAAAGTGTTTGCCTCTTTTATGTACTGGCTGCTGACTAAAAGTGCTTACCCAAAAGACCACTGCTGAAAGGAATGATATTGAACCATTCCTGGAAACCTGGCTGCATGTGTAAATTTATGCCTCTGTTTACCCCTACTGACCCAGTAGGTGTTTTTGTGACACTTGTCTCATCGCAAGAGCAAGTCATAGATGAGTGTGGTAATTTCATTTCCCCACTTCATGGAAGCAGTTCTAGAACAGATCTCTTTCTCAATTGTGGCTGTGAACACTTGGCTGATGAGGCACATCTTTCCTTCAGGATAAGATCCCTCTAAACCTCATGTGAGGTGACCTATTTGCTCAATCACTGTGCAATAGAGTTAAGCATCTATTTAACACATTTAAGGGCAAGTTACTTCTCTGATGATAATTTCCTTGCCTATAAAATGGCCAAAGATAATGTAAGCGTATAGAGTCATTACATGAAGTAATTAAGAAAATGCATGAAAGTGCCTCCCTTCTTTGTGGAAAGCACTTGCCGGTCATTGTGCCGCATTAAAAAAGAGATGACTTAAAAGGAAATGGATCAGGTATTCAAGAAGTTGCAGTCTGGTGAGAGATATAAGATATGTTCATAAATCACCCAAAGTTAGAGAAGAAAGAGGCATGTAAATAAGAAATACAGATAAAATGTATTTGGAGGAGTTTGGAGGAAAGAAAATACTTTTAGGATTGTAAGACAGTGTTTTGCATGAGGCATTCGAACCACCTTTTCAGAATGAATAAGATTTGGACATATAAAAATGGGGAAAAGAAAATATCATTGCTTCCTAAAGGTGAAGAGAAGGGAATAGAACTAAGAAATAGATGTGAAAGGAGAATAATCAATGGTTTGATTTAACTAGAGTGTATGGTACACGAGGGGCAGAATGGGAAATGAAGTTGGAAATACAGGTGTGGCCAGATTGCAAGTGGGTTTGAATGCCAGCCTAAGAAGTGCTTTTATTCTGGAGACCGAAGTTTAGGGTGATATTAATAAGAATAGAGAGACTAAGAGATTGAGCAGACATATAATGGAAAAGAAGAGAAAGTTTGATGAGGGACAGAGGGAATTTGAAATGGATCAAGGGCCTTCTGGTTGGGTTGCTAGAGGGAACTTGGAACTGGTGATACTAGAGGAGAGGTAACTTGACTGGTATAGTTCCCTTGGCTGTATCTTATATCAAGCAACTTCCAACATAATTCAGTAGAATAGAACAGCCTAATAAGATTTTGGTAAACACACCACCTTAGCAGTTCCACTGCTTATCTCTCAATCGTTACTCACCTAAGGGAACACAGGTGACAGAGGAAGTGAGAGTAGATGGAAAATTTGAGATAAAACTTAAACTTATTGAAGTTATTTTTTTAAGATTTTATTTTTTTGAGAGAGAGAGAAAGCATGAGGGGCAGAGGCAGAGGGAGATGGAGAAGCAGACTCCCCACTGAGCAGGGAGTCTGATGCGGGGCTCAATCCAGGGACCCTGGGATCATGACCTGAGCTGAAGGCAGATGCTTAACCAACTGAGCCACTCAGGTGCCCCCTTATTGAAGTTATTAATAAAAAGGAACAAGAAGTGCTATACTGCATACATTTGGGATTCAACTTATAGTGTGTTCTTGATAGTATGGAGGGAAGGAAAACTGAATGAGCCTTCAAACAATTAAATGAAATAAGTTATTGATAAGAACAAATAACGGAGCAAGTAATACACCTTAACTACATTAAGTACAAAGACTAATTGCAAGATTAAAAAAATTACTGATATGTGAAAGGTAATAAAATTCAAAGGAAAAATAGGTGCTAATAAATTGCTAGTGTTTATATTTTAATGTGATAAGTTGTCATTCTCATCAAAGGATTTACTGATTTAAGGATCAAAAGGAAATTTCTGGCAGCAAGAATTATTGCAATAGAAAATTCAAGGGAAGCAGTGAAAACCCCATTACCACATCAATGAGCCTTATCTGTAGTTTATTTTCTGCAGCTTGATTTTGTTGATGGAGACTGGTTACAAAGATTAGGACCTGTAAAGATAAGAAAAGTGATAGACAGAAAGGGTAACCTGAAAACAGTATATGATATGGCCAACTTGGCAGAATAATATCATAGCACCCTGTAACACTGAAAATACATTAAAAAAAAAAGACTCCCTGTCATAAAGCCTTAGGAAAATAACTCCATACAGTAATACTGAGAGAATATTATTGCAAGTATCAAATTTCTTCATAGGCTTTGGGCACATTTACTGGTAGAATACAAGGCAGAAATCTCTGCCATTATTTCTTATAATTTCGTGTCTAACAATAAAAGAACTTCCTATAAAAAATGAAGGCTTAGATAATTCACTTACAGTGAACTCTCCAGAAGGTCAGAAAATGAAGCCAACCTAACTCTTTTCTCACTTGTTTGGAGTCTGAAGTCAAGAGAACTGGCTTACACTGGCCTTTGTGTCCACTCTGTGAGTAAATTGTGGGAGCCAAAGCTAGAAAGATCTTCAGATGCTTTGAAATCCAGGTTTTAAACTTTTGACTATACTCTTTTGAAATAAATGGGCAGTCATGTGAGGTTTTGGGGAGGGAGGAGTGATGAGCAATAGTATGACCAAATCTGTATTTTATGAAGAACTATCTGGTAGGTATAAAATAAGCTAGACTAAGGAGGGATTTGAGCCAGCGAGAAAAGTTAAGAAGTTCTTATAAGGCTTGATCTAAATAGTGTCAGAGAGGACAGTCTGAAAGGTATTTTTGAAGTAGAATGTCAGGGGTCAGGGGAAAAAAAGAAGGAAGACTCTGGAATGGATGATGTCATTGAGAGGAAAAAAACAGCATGTTTGCAAAGAAATAAATGCTTACAAATATTTTTTTTTTCAATGATAATTCTTTCACAGAGAGTTTTTGACTGAATTTGAGGTAGAAGTTAGGGAAAGTTAACTCATGGTACCATCTGAAGAAGCTTTATGTTGCTTAACCAAGGGGCCCATGGTGGCTCAAAAGGCCCTGGGACTGGAAAGGATATTTGAACTGGAAGTCACAGGGCAGACCCAAGAGAGGTGGCTGAGAGGGTAAGATAGAAGGACACATCGATAAGGAGCAAAAATGGGGATTCCAGAAGAATGCAAATAGTGCCCTGCTTGGCTCCCTGACACAAGATCCTGCAACCTTTGCGGTTGAGACGTCTTAATTCCCACATATAGCTTTATTTGTGTCGAATCTCTGAGACCAATGCAGATTTTAAGCAGGGAAGAATTTTAAAAATGATTTAGATAGCATCAATTCAGCCTCCCTGTTTATCCTCGTCTAAGTAAGTAATTTTCTCATCTTCTTTATTTAAGGTACTGACTTAGTTACTTGACTTCTGCTTAACATTACTCAGGACTTGAGTCCTTTTTATCCTTTAAGACCTGGCAGGGCTTTGAATCCTGCTCCTAAACCCCAGGTAGCCACAGGGGACCTTGCTAGTTATATTAGACATCCCTGTTACCATCTTCTTGACCATTTGCTGACACACCCCACGGCCTGTTGATTACCACTCAAATTAACTTTGGGCTAAAGCTCCTATGATAAGGAGACCCCAAAATATAGAGGCTTAAACAAGAGAGAAATTTATTTTTCTCTAAAAGAATGGTCCAGGGGGGAAATGATCCAGACTGGTAGGACAGCTCTTCTCTATGCACTCATTCAGGGACCTGTGCCTATTCCATTTAATATTAATTAATTAATTAATTATGTTAATTAATTAACACCTTCTGGGTGTTTCTTTCTTTCTTTCTTTCTTTTTTTTAGTGTTCCATGATTCATTGTTTGTGCATAACACCCAGTGCTCCACGTAGAATGTGCCCTCTTTAATACCCATCACCAGGCTAACCCATCCCCCCACCCCCCTCCCCTCTAGAACCCTCAGTTTGTTTCTCAGAGTCCATCATCTCTCATGGTTCGTCTCCCCCTCCGATTTACTCCCCTTCATTCTTCCCCTCCTGCTATCTTCTTCTTTTTTTTTTCTTAACATATATTGCATTATTTCTTTCAGAGGTACAGATCTGTGATTCAACAGTCTTGCACAATTCACAGTGCTCACCATAGCACATACCCGCCCCATGTCTATCACCCAGCCACCCCATCCCTCCCACCCCCCACCACTCCAGCAACCCTCAGTTTGTTTCCTGAGATTAAGAATTCCTCGTATCAGTGAGGTCATATGATACATGTCTTTCTCTGATTGACTTATTTCACTCAGCATAACACCCTCCAGGTCCATCCACGTCGTTGCAAATGGCAAGATCTCATTCCTTTTGATGGCTGCATAATATTCCATTGTGTATATATACCACATCTTCTTTGTCCATTCATCTGTCAATGGACATCTTGGCTCTTTCCACAGTTTGGCTATTGTGGACATTGCTGCTATAAACATTGGGGTGCACGTACCCCTTCAGATCCCTACATTTGTATCTTTGTGGTAAATACCCAGTAGTGCAATTGCTGGATCGTATGGTAGCTCTATTTTCAACTGTTTGAGGAACCTCCATACTGTTTTCCAGAGTGGTTGCACCAGCTTGCATTCCCACCAATAGTGTAGGAGGGTTCCCCTTTCTCTGCATCCCCACCAACATCTGTCGTTTCCTGACTTGTTAATTTTAGCCATTCTGACTGGTGTGAGGTGGTATCTCATTGAGGTTTTGATTTGGATTTCCCTGATGCCGAACGATGTTGAGCAGTTTTTCATGTGTCTGTTGGCCATTTGGATGTCTTCTTTGGAAAAATGTCTGTTCATGTCTTCTGCCCATTTCTTCATTGGATTATTTGTTCTTTGGGTGTTGAGTTTGATAAGTTCTTTATAGATTTTGGATACTAGCCCTTTATCTGATATGTCACTTGCAAATATTTTCTCCCATTCTGTCGGTTGTCTTTTGGTTTTGTGGACTGTTTCTTTTGCTGTGCAAAAGCTTTTTATCTTGACCAAGTCCCAATAGTTCATTTTTGCCCTTGCTTCCCTTGCCTTTGGCGATGTTTCTAGGAAGAAGTTGCTGCGGCTGAGGTCGAAGAGGTTGCTACCTGTGTTCTCCTTTAGGATTTTGATGGACTCCTGTCTCACGTTTAGGTCTTTCAACCATTTTGAGTCTATTTTTGTATGTGGTGTAAGGAAATGGTCCAGTTTCATTCTTCTGCATGTGGCTGTCCAATTTTCCCCTTTCTGGGGTGTTTCTTGAAGCAGCATCACTGTCATATTGACATTCCAGCTCCTCCAAGTGAAGGAAAAAGAGCAGAAGTAAGGGCAAGCAATTCCCTTTGAAGCAAGTGATAGAGAATTTGCGCTTATAATTTTCACATTCCACTGGAAAGAAATGGAATTAGTCATATTACCACAACTAGTCACAAGGGAAGCTATGAAAAGTATAGTTGAGCTGGGGCATGCCGTGCTTAATTTCTACTATAGAAAGAGAAACAGGCTTTGGAGGATAATTAGCTGTACACCAGTGCTGACTTTGTTACTTTGGGCTCATAAAGCTCATTTATGATCAGTTAAGAGCAACCATATTCATTAAAAATTAATGAATTAATTAATCCAGAATCAGTTAAGAACAACCATGTTCATTAAAAAAAAATCATTACAAGAATGTCACCCTACAAACACCTACCTATTAAAACGGGCAAATTTCCTGCTCTTTTTTGATTGGTATGTGTTTATTTGGAGCTACTACAGTTCATAGTTCCAGATCTGAAGTTTCCAGCATAGTGAGTTTCTTTAGAGATTATTGCTAAAATTGAACCCTCAGCACAGGAGTGGTAACTTCATGACATGTAAGCCATAATTCCTCTCTCTTTGTTCATGGCAGATATTGCTCATGAGTAATCACAGTTTTCCTTGGAACATGCATGCAGCTTCAGGGTCATTTTTAACACAGCACTCCAGGGAGTCACAGCTAACTAATTGGGGTTGGCATGGGAGATTAAAACAATTTGCCATCTCCAAGTGACTGGAGACTACTTAGGTTTCAGAAATCATTATTGATTTTGTTGATGCTTACTTAAGGCCTACTATTGATACAGATGTCTTTTTGTTTTTCTTCTTTTGAATTTTAGACATTCCTTTGGCAAACAGTGGGGGAAAACCTATTTCTTTTAATTTTATTTTTAATTTAATTTTATTATCTTATGTTAGTCACCATACAATACATCATTAGTTTTTGATGGGGTGATTCATGAGGAAAACCTATTTCTTTAAGTAAGAGTTACTCCAGATTCTCCAGAACATCCTTGGCCAACTCAATTTCTAAATATGACTAACTAGGGAAGATGAGGACACTATTCGCTGACAAAATCCTCAGTAGGCTTGTTCTCCAGAGTTTTATCAGTAAGAATCAGCAATAGAACCTTTTATTCAGAAGGCCCTACAGACACATAAAGACAACAAAATTGGTTGGGTTTGTTTCAAAAAGAAGGAGTCTCACAGATATCTGAGTTTGCAAGGCCTTTGAGTTCCCACAAAAATTCTCCCTCAAATTAACTGGAAGTCCTCAGCTAAGGTTAGCAATGTGTATCACATATTAAATTGGTCCCACGAGATTCTGGACAGGTGGGAAAAGAAGGGGAAAGCCCTCAAAAAACAAAACAGCAAAACAAAACTCTGAGATACTCAACATACTAGTTTGTTATGACTACCTTGCCAGCAATGAGTTTCCAGCTTCTGAGATTTTTTGGAAAAAGGAATGAGCTCCATTTCTGAAGCAAAGACCCTTTCACTTTTATAGTGGAAGATAACATGGTTTTCCAACTCTCATCCAAAAAAATTTTAAAGCTCCCTGCCCCCCCAATTTTTCAAATCTTCTTTACAGATTCAGCCTCTGAATATTGCCAATCACTAGATATAATTCCATTATGTTAGCAATCGTGTCAAAAAGAGATGATTTCTGTTGATTTAAAAATTACCATATAAAATGGATAAGTTATGATGATCTATGATTATAACATCACCTGGAGACTACCCTGATAATTATTTTTTAACCTCTGAGCAGTTTACTTGAACATAAAGAGCTCTGCGTGAGAGAACAGTTAGTTGAGAGGTAAGCAGAAGTAGAAGTAATTTTCAAGATCATCTAGGTTAGGTAGCTTCCAATTTTTTAGTCTCCACCATATGTAGGAATAGTTGAAAGAAAAATTTGGGGTAAAATATTACTTTCTATCCATGCCCAGATCATGTATTTCTGTGAAAAACAAAGTGCAGAAAAGGACATATAGTGTGCTACCACCATTTGCAGAAAATCTCTCTGTCCAAATATATGTACGTATGCACTCATAAATCTATCCTTGGAGAGATAAACATGAAACTGGAAACACTGATATCTTGGGAAGGAACCAAATGAATGGAGGTGACAGGAAGACTACTCATGGCAAACCTTGTATACACTGGGAATTTGTTACCATATAAATGTAGAATCTACTCAAAAAGCTAAATTTACGTTAAACAAATATCTGTGATTATTGTTATGTCCTTTCAGAAACATTGTCTAAGAGTTCTTTTAGTAAATGTCAATATATAGCTTTTTCATTTTTGCATGGGATTTTGCTATCTATATTAAAGAACAGTGTGACTGAATGTAAAATTCTAGATTGACAGTTATTGTCACACAGCACTTAGAAGATAACCATTCCATCATTTTCTGGCCTTTGTTGTTGATGAGAAGTTTGTTGTCAATCTATCAATGTTTTTTTTTGCTGGTATTTATATTTTCTCTTTATTCTTGATGGTACATACATATTTTCACTATGTGACCAGGTGTGGATCTATTTTTTATTATATTTTAATTTATTTTTATTTTCTGCTTGATTCTTTATCTTCTGCTTAATTATTTTAGCAATTAATTCTTCAAATGTAAGCTACTACCTTTCCTTCCATGCTCTGCTTCTGCAATTTCTATTAAGCATTAGATATTGGGCTTCTCAATCCATCTTTTTTGTCTCATCTCAATATATTTTTTTCCCTTGACTTTTGGTTTGTTTCAAGTTTTTATTTAAATTCTAGTTAGTTAACATATAGTGTAATATTGGTTCCAGGAGTAGCATTTAGTGATTTGTCACTTACATATAACACCCAGTGTTCACAACACTGCTTTGACATTCTATACTGCATTCTGGATAAACATCTCAGAGCTATTTTGCAAATCCACCAATTAGCTTCTTTACAGAATCCAACTTAGCATTTATCCTATCTTTTGCAGCTTTAAAATTTCAACAATTACTATAAATTTGGTGTTGAAGTTATTTAATTGATTGTTGAAATTAATTGATTCACATGATTTTGTTTCATTTCTGCCTCTGTTGTTTCAAAATTTTATGTTCTTGTCAAGATGGCAGTTATGCCTTTGTTTATTTCCTTAAACTTACTCAATGTACTTATTTTAAATATTTCCCTTTATAAAAAAGATTAGATTTATTAGAAAAAGATTTATTTATTTATTTACTTTTTAGAGAGAGACAGAGAGAGAAGTTGGGGGGGGAGTGGCAGAGGGAGAGAGAGAATCCTCAAGCAGACTCCCCGCTGAGCATGGGACCTGATGCAGGGCTCCATCTCACCACCTGGAGATTATGATCTGAGCTGAAATCAAGAGTCAGATGCTCAACCGACTGAGCCACCCAGGCACCCTTCAATGTACTTATTTTAAACTTTATACTAAACTGTTCAATAAAATAAATTTCATATTGAGTAAATTCTTATTTTGATTATTAATTACAATGGTTTTTTGCATTAAAATTCTTCAAATGTTTTATAATATTGATTTGCAGGCTACATACACACAGACACAGACACACAAACTCTTCAAAGTCTGGTCTTTAAAATTAATAAAAGAAAAAAGATACAGAGGAGTTACCAATTCAAGTTTCTCTTGCAAGGACTGATAGCTTGGTAGCAACCTTAAAAGTCACTACTGATAATTTTGAGAAGTATATGAAACTAAGCTTCTAAACTCAGCATCTTGTATAGCATTTGTCATGTAGCATGCACTAAATATTTATTGAACTAATTCTCACTAACCATGCTAGAGAAAATTACACAACAACCCCAACCTACAAAAGGAAACTAAAGCCCAAAAAACAACTTAGAGACTTGGACAGGCATTGGAAGATTATACCATTTCCAGAAGAAAAGAAAAGAAAAAAAAAAAAAAGAAATGAAAGATGTTTCCTGAAACTCAGGTCTGAAACTGCCATATACTATCTTAATAAAGTAATGGAATAGAGCAAATATGGTCAGGATGTGCTCATTATCAAAGTCCAGGAATGCAAGCCCCACAGAGAAAAGGTTGACAGCAAGAGTGGAAATAAGCATTAAGGAGGAATTTAGAAGGAGATTCTAAAGGGTGTACTTGAAAAGGGGTTTACAAAAGACAAGCTCTGTTAAATGGAGATACGGAAGCTCTAGTAAAAAAATGAGACTGACTGAATATCCATACAGAATATCTATATGAGACATTAACCAAACATCTGGAGAGATTTAGGGAAGAAGGAAACATCATAATAAGAACTATAATACATTATATTTGTACAGCAAATTACTTTTTGTGAAACACTTGTATAAACTTTATCCTATTTGAACTTTACAACCACCCTGTGAAACAAAATTATTATTTAGACTCAGGCAAAGTAACATACATAGAGCACCTTCTTTATGCTAAGAACTTTCACCTGTTTATACAATTTAATTGGAGCCAGAGTGCCTGGTTCAGATCTCCGCCTCTGCTGCTTATAAGGTAGGAAGCCTTGGGCAGGTTTCCTCACATATACAGTGGATCTAATAATAGTTCTTGTTGAAAGGCTTGCTGTGAGGCCTAAATAAATTAGGACATTCTAAGTATTTAAAAGAGAGCCTGGCACATAGCAAGGGCCTTTTAATGTTATCTATGATAATAATGATGATGATAACCATTATTTTCTTTTCTGATGAAGACATTGTGGTCTTGAGAAGTTATGTGCTTCATCAAGGTCATGTAGTTATGCATGCTAAAAACTCAAAGCTAGATTCTCACTCCAAGTGCCATGTTTTTTGAGAACACATTGCACATTGCTTTGTTTAGTACTTGTCTGTGGAGATGTTAAGGTGTTAGAATAGTAAATGTAAAGAATGGAAGAATATTTTATGTGTGAAAACAAGCTGGAGACATCCATTGGGAGGAGAGTCCTCAGTAAGGTAAATTTGTTAATGAGTGTAGCTAAAGAGCCTGGAAGAACTGTTTTAGCTTTGTTTCTTAGACCTTGGTACCGTACTCAAATTAAATGGAATTTTTACTTTTTGGCCATTTACTAAACCATTCCCCATTTAAAATCAGGAAACTACTCCTTACCCACTCTCAGCCATGTTATTTGGGTGAGAAGGATTCCCAACCACCTTCCTGTTCCAGAGGTGGATGCTCATAATTTAACTCCTCAATATCCTATTTCACTTGTCATGGCAAATGGCCATATATAAGATGTAAGTGAATCCAAGCTAAAGAAAACTAGGGAGAAATTTGCTGAATTTGACAGGAGGAAACTTTATTTCCTCTTGTAATTTCCAGTAGATGCCCTTATACTCATCTTGGGTGGGCCCTGTGAAGATGTGAAGGGTGGAACTGCTGCAGCCATTTTGCTATTATTAGGAGAGCATGAAAGAAAAGAGACAGAGAGAAGGTAACTAATTTTGGTAACATCAATTGGTTTTTGTGTGGACTGAGTCTTCTCTGAAGCCAGTTCTACTTCTGGAATTTTCAGTTATATAGTTCCTACCTTTTTAAAGATTTTATTTATTTATTTATTTATTTGACAGATAAAGAGAGACAGTGAGAGAGGGAACACAAGCAAGGGGAGTGGGAGAGGGAGAAGCGGGCTTCCCACTGAGCAGGGAGCCCAATGTGGGGCTCAATCCCAGGACCCCGGGATCATGACCTGAACCGAAGGCAGACACTTAACAACTGAGCCACTGAGGCGCCCCTAGTTCCCATCTTTCTAAAATCAGTATATGTGGGGCACATGAGTGGCTCAGTCAGTTGAGCATCCAACTCTTTTTCAGCTGGGGTCATGATCCTGGCATAGTGAGATCAGGCGCTGCATTGGGCTCCATGCTTGGTTAGGAATCTGCTTGAGATTCTCTCCCTCTCCCTCTGCTCCTCCCCCCTGCTCACATGCCTGTGCGCACTCACTCTCTCTCACTCTCTCTCAAATAAATAAATGAATAAAATCTTAAAAAAGAATCAGTATATGTTCCTTTTTTGCTGTCATTGTATCTTGTAACACTCAAAGTCCTGATACAAAAAAATTTTGTAGTTTATTTTACATAAAATAGGTTAATAAACCTAATATATAAAAAGCTATTGAAAAGTTAAGAAAAGCCGACAACTTGACAGAAAAACAGAGCATAGTTCACTAAAAAGAAATGCAAATGGCTCTTAGCCAAATTTTAAAAAATGCTTAAACTTGCTCAGATTAAAAGATACACAAATTAAAACTTCATTGAAATACAATATCTCACCCATTAGATTGACCAAAATCCAAATATTTAACAATGTGTTTGATGAAATTCTGGGTTAATGGGCACTTTAATACGTTTCTGCAGGGATTACAAATTGTTACACCACCTGTGGAGGATAGTTGGCAGGATCTAGTAAATTTACATATGAATTTTCCTTTGTCTGCATAATCTAGCCCAAAGCTATACTGGCAAAAAAATATAAGAAAGATAATATGGACAAGGCTATAGATTGGTCTGGTTGAATATAAACAATAATACATATACTCAGTAGAGTACTACACAGTTAGAAAAGGAAATGAGGAATATCTCTATATCTTAATATATCTAACATACTAAGTGAAAAGGTAAGGTAGAGAAAAATTTATATAAGAGGCAAGCAATTGACTAAGAAGGAGGTTATATGAATATATATACAAATATTTATATTTTTTAATGGATGACAAACTATACTTTGTAAAAAATTGTTACCTGTAAAGAAAAGGAAGAAGTATGGTGAGGGTATTGAAATTAAATTTCTTTGAATATACCTTTGACGGACAATACATTAAATATTTTACATAATTAAAAGGCAAAATTAAATAAAAAACCAGGTCCTAGGGGCACCTGGGTGGCTCAGTCAGTTAAACATCTGCCTTCAGCTCAGGTTATGATCTCAGGGTCCTGGGATCGAGCCCCGCATTGGGCTCCCTGCTCAGCAGGGAGTCTGCTTCTCTCTCTCTCCCTCTGTGCCTCCCCCCACTTGTGCTGGTGCTCTCTCTCTCAAATAAATAAATAATCTAAAAACAAAAACAAAAATAGGTCCTAAAAATCAAAAGTGAAATAAGAGCTAAGCTTAAATGTATAGCCTATTGGTGGCATAACTACATAGAGTAACTTGTTTGACTTTAAAACACAGTCATTTGACTGTACATCCCTAGGGACAAAAAAATATACTCTTGGGACAAAAAACAAAAACTTGCCCCTCCACTCTCCCCCCAGAAATCATAAACTGTTTTCAGGAATCATATTGTTAGTGGTAGTGTTGGTATTTTCTAACACTTCTGTGAGTATGATAAGGGATACATGGAATAAATGTATTAAGTTAGTGAACCAAGATTTTCAGCATGGGAGGAAAGAAATAACAGATGTAATGAACTTGACTGAAAGTATGAAATCATGATACACTTAAAAAAAATTAGATATTTCCTATCCGGTGCATTGAAAAATCCTGGAAATAATGACAAACTAGTAGCAGTGAACCCCTGTGCCCAGACAGTGGTTTCTAAATATCATTCTTCACTACAAAAATACGCAAACTCTGTGGAAAAATTCAGATTTCAGGTCTGAGGTTGGAAATACTTAATATGAATCTGGAATCTCTTGCCATAACAGAAAGTAAAAAAAAATTATCAAAGACTATATGTCTCATGTCAAAGTGACATATAAGCCAACTTGAATGGGTTCCCACTGCCCAAAGATGGGGCAGCTTGATTATCAATAAAGATCACAATCACAATGAATTAAAACACATTAAATTAAAAGAGTCCATGTGACATTCAAAAAAATAAAAATGAAGCCCCACTGGCCCCATTGACCACCTTTGCTGTATGATATCTAACTTATAACTCTGAAACTAGTAATAAATGGATAGAACTAAGCATTTTTCCTGCCTTACCTTACAGAATATATGTCAGATAGTGAAGTGGGTTGTAAAAACATTGTACTTGAATCTGATCAGATCTCTAGATCTAACTATCAGTTTACATAAAACACAGAAAGAAGACTGTTTTAAAGGATACTATGGATGTATAGTATAGATGCAACTGGATGATTATTTTGTTTTTTTTCAACAAAACACTGTAAGGAAAGAGAGAGAGATAGAAGGGCAATTAATAGACTAAAAGAGACTTACATATTTCAATTACTTGAAACATGGATCTTACTGAAATTCTGAGTCAAGACAATTATATAAATGTGAATATTAATGGGATTTTTAAGAATATAAGGAAGCTTAAGTTTTTAATCTTGTAATGACGGTATTAGGTTTATGATTTTTATAAAAACAGAATTCCTATTTTTTAGAGATAGATACAAGAATTCTTGCAGAGGGATTAATAGTAGGTCTGGGATTTGCTTTAAAATATGTGTGTGTGTGAAGATACAAATGTAGGGACCCGAAGGGGTACGTGTACCCCAATGTTTATAGCAGCAATGTCCACAATAGCCAAACTGTGGAAAGAGCCAAGATGCCCATCGACAGATGAATGGATAAAGAAGTTGTGGTATATATACACAATGGAATATTATGCAGCCATCAAAAGGAATGAGATCTTGCCATTTACAACGACGTGGATGGACCTGGAGGGTGTTATGCTGAGTGAAATAAGTCAATCAGAGAAAGACATGTATCACATGACCTCACTGATATGAGGAATTCTTAATCTCAGGAAACAAACTGAGTGTTACTGGAGTGGTTGGGGGTGGGAGGGATGGGATGGCTGGGTGATAGACATTGGGGAGGGTATGTGCTACGGTGAGCGCTGTGAATTGTGCAAGACTGTTGAATCACAGATCTGTACTTCTGAAACAAATAACGCAACATATTTTAAGAAAAAAGGAAAAGAAGAAGATAACAGGAGAGGAAGAAAAGGGGAGTATGTCAGAGGGGTAGACGAACCATGAGAGATGATGGACTCTGAAAAACAAACTGAGGGTTCTAGAGGGTAGGGGGGTGGGGGGATGGGTTAGCCTGGTGATGGGTATTGAGGAGGGCACGTTCTGCATGGAGCACCGGGTGTTATGAACAAACAATGAATCATGGAACACTGCATCAAAAACTAATGATGTAATATATGGTGATTAACATAACAATAAAAAAATTAAAAAAAATATGTGTGTGTGTGGACGTGGGAACCAGGTGGAGGGACAAATGAAATGAGATTGGCTTAGATGTTGTAAACTTGGTGATAATGACATGAAGATTCATTGCATTATTTCCTACACTTTGGTATACATTTAAAATTTTTAGGGTGCCTGGGTGGTTTAGTCAGTTAAGCGTCTGCCTTCGGCTCAGGTCATGATCCCAGGGTCCTGGGATTGAGTCTCACATCGGGTTCCTTGCTCAGTGGGAGACTGCTTCTTCTTCTCCCTCTGCTCCTTCCTCTCCCTCCCCCACCCCACCCCGCTTGTGCTCTTTGGCTCTATCTCTCTGTCAAATAAATAAATAAAATCTTTAAAAAAATTTTTTATCACAGAATGTTAAAGAAATGCTTATTGATTCAAAGTAAACTGACATAATCATAACTCTTGTATTCAAAGTCTCTGAATGTGTAAAATGCAGTATTTCCATAACAGTTTTTTTAATTGAAAGGCATTTAAGAAACTGGATATAGATAAGTCTCACTCTACAATAAACACAGATTGAAATTCCCTCTCTCTATTTTTTTAAGATTTTATTTATTTGAGAGAGAACATGAATGAGGGGCAGAGGGAGAGGGAGAAGCAGACTCCCCACTGAGCAGGAAGCCCGACCTGGGTGGGGTTCAATCCCAGGACCCTGAGATAATGACCCGAGCTGAAAGCAGTTACTTAACTGACTGAGCCACCCAGGCATCCTGAAATTCCTTCTTTTTGATTCTATTGTGGACTTCTTGAAGACAAGAACATCTTGTTATTTTTTGTATCCCTAGCATCTTTCACGATGACCTTTCACGATGCACATGATAGGCCTTTGATATTTTTATAGTTTAATGATTAGCCCTTTTGTCTAAAGGTGCAGGCTCTGAGGCAGGCTGATGTTATTCAAATTCTTACTCTGCCACTAACATTAATGACCTCAACAAGTCATTTTCTCATAGAGAAGAGATTTTAATGATAAGTATAGAATAATGTTATATGAGGACTGATGAGATAATGGAAGTAAAACACCAGAGCAGAGTGTTTAGAAATAGTATGGCTCAATAAGTAGTGTTCTTAATCATTTGTTAGATCCTTAGCAACCTTGTTTTCTCCATGATAACATATATCGATACAGCATGTCATCTTTTCTTTGAGGCAGTGTTGAAACAGTTTTACTTGTTGAATCTTCTCTGATCACCTGAGTGATCAAAGTACCCAAAATCTAGATGAGATTAGTATTGTTAAAATAAGAATTTAAGATTTTTCACTCTGGATAGACAGAAGAGAATGGATGTACTTTTGCCTATTCTTCCCACTAAGTACAGCTAAAATCCCTGAACATTATATATAAACAAACATAAGAAGACTCTAAAAGGTGAAGAGAAAAGGCAGATGGGCTAAGGACCTCAGGATCCAAGGAACAATATAGTAGTAAGTTCCCTGTGTTTTCTGTTTGCCTGGAGAGGGCAGAAATGCCAACAAGCATAGACAAATAAAAGCAGTAGGAAAATCCTGTCTCTCTAGCCAAAAGCCCAGCAAACGCACATCTGAGCAACACAGAAAATTTGTAGACAACTCTACTTGATTCAAACACCATCTTACACTCATCAGCCAAGGCTGAACTAACATAGACTCCCACTCTTGCTGACTATTTGTTGCAAGGACCCCTCACCCCCACTAGGATTATATCAGAGATGGCCAAATGAGGAGTTGGGACCTTTACTACTATCAGGAGTAACAGGGGCTCTCCCTGCCATGGGTGCGTGGTAGTAACCAGGATCTCCTATCTCTCTGATAAGATGCTTGTGAAGAGCCTGAACTTTCACCCCCACACAGAATAACAGGTTGTCTTTCCCCATCTATGATGTCAGTGGAGATGAGTAGAGGACCTGGACTTCAACCCCCATTGGGCACTAATGAGGTAGCATCCACAGTCTCTTGCTGTGTGGTTTCAGAGGAAGCCTGCTAACACATAAGAGTTAAATAAGAACCATTGTATTACAACATAATTCCCCAAATATCTAAGATTCAAACATAAACCAATCATCTTACAAAGAACCACAAAAATCTCACCTTGAATGAAAAAAGACAATTAACAGATGCTAACACCAAGATGACACATGCACTATAATTATCTGACAAGGATTCTAAAGCAGCCATGATAAACACAACTGGGAAAAATAGTCTCAGCAAAGAAGCTGAATATATATATATATATAAACAAATGGCAATATAATAACTTAAATAAAAAACTTAATTGATGGGCTCCAGAGCAAAATGGAGAGGACAGAGGAATGCTTCAGCAAACTCGAATATAGAAAAATAGAAATTACCCAGTCTAAATGACAGAGAGAAAATAGACTAGGGAAAGAAAAAACACAGCTTGAGGGACCTGTGGGAATTTAACAAAATATTTCATATTCATGTCCCAGAAAGAGGGGAAAGAATACAGGCTTGACAAAATAAAGAATGGCTGAAAATCTTCCAAATTTGGTGAAAGATATGAACCTACAGATTCGAGAAGCTGAGAAAGACCCAGACAGGATAAACCCAAAGAAATTCATGCCAAGATGTATCATAATTGAACTTCTGAAACGAAAGACAAAGAAAACAGTTGAAAGCAACCAGAGAAAAATGACACCTTAGCTCTAGAAAAAAATAATTCAAGTGACAGAAGATTTCTTATCAGAAACATGGAGGCCAGAAGAAAGTGGCACAATGTTTTTCGAGAGAACTGTCAGCCCAGAGTTCTGCAGCCAGTGAAAAAACCTTGAGGCATAAAGGGGAAATCAAGACATTCTCAGCAGAAGGAAAACTAAAAGAATTTGTTGCCAGCAGATCTGCCCTGAAATAATGGCTTATGGAAGTTATGGAAACAGAAAGGAAATGAAAAAGAAAACTTGGGAGGAAGAAAGCATGACAGAAAGAGTAAAACTGTGGGTAAATACAGCAGGCCTCTCTGCTCTTAGTTCTCGATTATATTTCCTGGTTGAAGCAAAATTTATAACACTTTGTGATGTGGTTCTCAATGTGTGTAGAGGAAATGTTTTAGACAATTATAACTGGGAGAGGGTAAGAGATGTAAAGAGGTAGATTTTTACACTTCATTTGATGACAAAATGTTGATTGATGTAAATATAATACAATACAATACCTAGAGCAATCACAAAAAAGGCAATACAAAGGGATATATTTAAAAACACTCCAGGTAAATCAAAATGGAACTCAAAAAATGTTCAAGTAAACTTTATGAATGCAGGAAAAAATAAATGAAAACTGAAACAAACAAGCAAAAACCCAGATAAACAGAGAATTAAAAAGCAAAATGGCAGACATAATTTTTAGTATATCAATGATATTTCAAAGACATTATGCTGAGTGGGGGGGAAAGCTTATCTTGAAAGGTCACATACTGTATAATTCCATTTATAATATTTTCAAAATGAAAATTTACAGTGATAAACAAGAAATTAGTGGTTGCCATGGCTTCGGGATAGTGGGGGTGGATGGGTGTGGCCACAAATGGGTAGCATGAAGGAGGTCATTGTGGTGATAGAATAGTTATGAAACTTGACTGGGTGGTGGTTTCATGAGTCTACAGATGTGATAAAATAGCATAGACATTGTACCAATCTCAATTTCCTGTGTTATTATACTATAGTTATGTAAGATGTAACCATTGGGGGAAACGGGGTGAAGGCTTCAAGGGACTCCTCTGCACTCCCTTTCAAGTTCCTGTGAATGTATAATTATATCAAAGTTAAAAAGTAAACAAGTAAGTTATTGAAATCAACGTCTTGAAAATTATAAAGTAAATTTGCACGGTGCTGTGGTAATGAGGAGACGTGAGGGTCTAATTCAACATAAATAAATCAGGAGGTAACATTGGCACTGACACTTGAAGCACAAATGTTTGTCAGGCAAAGCTCAAAGCTGACCACCACATTTCAGGATTATGGAATTGTATGTGCTCAAAAGAGGAAAATGGGAGGGAAGAGCACATCTGGAGAATAGCATGTGCTTCCTTGTGAATAGGATATGTGCTACCGTTGGAGAGTAGCAGGTGTAATGAATGAACATGGCATTTAATGGAGCCAAGTTTATTTGCCCATATATGCATAGACTTACGTTCTTTCTTCCCAAATATAATTTGTATCACTATGATTTCATGATAAAATGTTGAGAAACAGGAAACTTTTTTTATTCTTATGCCCCATGCCACAAACCTTCAATTACCCTTTTTTTTTATCATGAACTTATGCTCAAAATTATAACAGAAGAAAGAGGACAGAAGAAGCCAGGTAGATACTGAGAAGAGGTGGAAGTGGATCTTAAACACTTATTAAATAATGGGTAAAGTCACCATTAAAAAAAATACAACTACCAAAAGGCATTGATTTTGTGGGATGGAGAACATGTAGAGTGACCATCAGTGGATATGCACAAAAGGCAGGATCATGGACTTTGTTAGAGGCTTCATTCAGGGAGCCCATAGGCTGTGGTCATTTCCCAGGTCCTGAGTAGGCTACCACCAGAAAATCAGTACTAATGCCAAAATTTTCTTCTAGTCCCAGCTTGTATTCAAATGATTGGAAGGAATGACCTGCATCTGTCGGAAAAAGAATGAGGCTGTTGCTTGTCAGTATTAGTCAAATATTTCATTAACTCTCCCTTTCATTTATCAAATATTTACGGAGTATTCATTATATGTCAGGGTATTCTTCTAAACACAGGGCTTTCCAAAGCTTAAAAGCAATGAGAGAAATTTGCCACATAAGAGTTTCAGAACTTTTTCATGTTAAAAAAAAGGATAGAAAAACAATTATGATATTCAACAAATTGGGGGAAATGTTTGCCAAAAATAGGAAAGACAAATGAATGGTTACTATCCTTGGGGTACAAAGAGCTCATGTAATTTTGTAGCTGAAAACTTGGTATAAAACTAAAACAGATAATTCAGAAAAAATATATAAATGGTTAATAAATATGGGAAGTGATGTTCATTCTTATGATTAATCCAAGAAATACAAATTTAAAATACTTTTTACTATTAAGGAGAATAAAATATACACTGCTGCCAAGGAAGAACGAATATATGCACAAATTAGTTCAAATTTTTGAAAAGTCTTTTCTTGTGCTCGCTTTGGCAGCACATATACTAAAATTGAAGTCTTTTCTCAGTATGAGTGAAAAGCCTGAAAATGTTTAATAAGGGGAGCCTGGCTGGCTCAGTCAGGAGAGTGTGAGAATCTTGATCTCAGGGTCATGAGTTCCAGTGCCACATTGGGTGTGGAGCTTAGTGAAATAAAAATATTTAAAAAATAAAATAAAAATAAAAATGTTTAAAAACTTTGTTCTAGAAATGGTACTCTAAGGATTTGTCATGAGGAAATAATAAAAAGGCAAAGAATTATATACGTAGTGGTTCATTTAGATATTAGAAATAAAAAAAATTAAAACAACTTGAATCTCAATGAGGCAGTGATAAAATAAGTAATAGTACATTGACAAATTGGACTACTATGTAGACCTGAAAATAGTATTTCAAGACTGATATGGCAAAATGCTTGATCTACAGATAGGAAATTAAAAAGTCAGGGTGCATATGTGTATTAATCTTTTATAAAATACTATTATGAATATTTTTATTTTCCTTTTTATAATTTTCTGATTTTTCTAATTTTTCTACAATAAACATATTTTACTTTTATAATTGACAAGCCAGTTCTAATTTTAATAGAATTACATAGCAGTTCATTCAGGAATCATATATCAAAATTATTTTTTCTAATAATGTTTCAGTAATTGAATATGTTTCTTCATAGAAAACTATTAATTCATACTTATTATGTATTCATTTATTATCTATCTTCCTTAGTAGAATGTCAGCTTCTACTTCTGCTTCTGTAGTACAGTTCTATGTAACAGAACTTTCTGCTCTGAAGGAAATTTTCTGTATTTGTACTGTCCAATAATGTAGCCACTAGCCACATGTAGTGAGTAAGTATTTGAAATGTGGCCAGCGCAAATGAAGAACTGAATTTTTAATTTTTATTTAATTGTAATTAATTTAAAATATAAATTTAGGGGTGCCTCTCAGTCAGTTGAGAGTATGATTCAGCTCAGCTCATGATGGCTGAGTCCTGGGATTCCACACTCAGCAGGGAGCCTGCTTCTCTCTCTTCTTCGCCCTTTCCCTGGGCCTCTCTACCCGCTCCTGTGTATGCTTTCTCTCTCTAATAAATAAATAAAATCTTTAAAAAATGTAAATTTATATTGGGGTGCCTGAGTGGCTCAATTAGTTAAGCAGCCGACCCTTGGTTTTGGCTCAGGTCATGATCTCAGAGTCATGGGATCCAGCCCCCAGTAGGTTCCTGGCTCTGTGAGGAATCTGCTTCTCCCTCTCCCTCTGCCCTTCACCACCAACCCTTCCCTGCACTCTCTCTCAAATAAATAAATCTTTAAAAAAGAAAAAAATGTAAATTTATATAGCCACACACTGTATGGGAGAGTGTAATTCTAGAGCCCAGAATAGTGCCAGGCAAATAGTAGGTGCTAAATAAACATTTTTATGGTATATGGATAGATAGACAAAATTATTTGATGATTTGCCATCACTTGATGACATTGGAAAAGAACAGAGATACAATTTGGTATTATCTTACATATAATATTAATATGAAAAATGAATGTTTGGAAGTTGTTGGCCCTAATACCAAAATGAAATGAGAAAAAGGAGTCTCTAGTGATATTAATACTTATTAGCGTGCTTAATTGCTCTATGAATATGAAATCATTTAATCCTCCCAATCCCAAGAAGTAAATAATGTCATTTCTTCTCATTTTATACATCAGGAAACTCAGGCACAGAGAGGCAGTTGCTTTATTTAAGGACACATAGCTAGTGGAGCCTGGGTTCAAATCCAGGTAGTCTGGGTTCTTCTGTTCATCCTCTATGATCTGTCTAGATGAACAGATGCCCTTTCTAATGACCTGAGGTCATTAGATGTTAAAGCTGCAGGTCTAACTTTACAGTGGACTACTGTATGAGAGCACAATGAAGAACATAATGCATAGTGTCTTCGTTTTATTTTCAGTACGTGCACACGAACTCTTAATATTCATCCAACAAACACGTGTTGCATGAAACTAAGGGCAGATACTGTAAGGTTCTGGAGCTATGAATATAACACTTTTTTTTTTTAAGATTTTATTTATTTATATGAGAGATAGAGAGCACGAGAGGGAAGAGGGTCAGAGGGAGAAGCAGACTCCCGCTGAGCAGGGAGCCTGATGTGGGACTCGATCCTGGGACTCCAGGATCATGACCTGAGCCGAAGGCAGTCGCTTAACAAACTGAGCCACCCAGGTGCCCCTGGAGCTATGAATATAAAGACGTTATGTTACCTTCCCTCCAGGAGTTCAGATACCTGTAAAGATCCATGAAGGGGGAATTTATGTGGTAAGCACAAAGATGAAGATATAAAAATAGCATTCTGGGAGCAGGGTTGGGGGAGAAAGGGAGGGAGGAGGAGAGGGAGGGAGGGAGGGGTGAGAGAAAACATTTGGAAAGAGTTGATACTCAGGGGTAGGGGTCCCCATTTCCACTCCACTTTTTGCCCTGCAACTCATCTGGCTCTCGTTGCTGTAAGACATCCAGGGATCATTGCGGAGCTTGATTTGGGTTTGACCCACGTCTAGCATTTATTAGCTGGTAACTTTGGGGCAAGTCATTTCTAGGTTTACATAATGTGTTCAAACATCCCTACCCTGTAGATCTCATGTTTGTTTGTTTTTTTTTCAATGAAAGTCAAAATGAGATCCTGGCTGTTGCAGTCCAGTACAAAATGTAAAGCACTATGCTTGTGGCAGGCATTTCTGGTTTGTTCACCTATGCCACCTAAGGGGGTGGAAAAGCAAGCTTTTATCTTCAGAACCTTGGGTGACTAACTGGCAGACCCATGCATAAATAATGAACGGAGTAGGCTCCCTGGAATGTGTCTAGACTTCAGGGAAATATCGGATTTAGCATCCCAAAGGATCTCATGTGCAAAGCACACTGTCAGGGGCTGCGTTGGCACAAGAGGTGTGCGTTTCAGACATCTGCCTGGAAGATGCAAGATAACAGGCGGCCAGAGTGATGTCTGGAGGGGCGCCACAGGTGCTAGCATTAGGTCCACATTTGATATTAGTCGATCACAGAAAGGGGAAAAGCAGAGTCCAGGAATATTTGAAAAACAGAAACCTGCGAGCTAGGACTCGAAGCTCCTCAATTTGGCATTTAAAAAAAATCACATTTATGAAACACCTTACAACTTTAAACTGTGAGTCAAAAAGATTTTCCCTTTCTCCTTAAAATCGATCAATCATCAATCAATCCATCAGTCCTCGCTAACATTGAATAGTTTGTTAGGTATTATCGCCCCCATTTTATAAGTAAAGAAACAAAAGACCCAGAGAGGTTAAATTATTTACTCAAGTCCTCTCAACAAAACCAATAAATAAGACAGGGCATCTGACCTGAATTCCAGTTATCTCCACCATATCATAGAAAAATTGGTACAGTCAAAAGGAAATAAAATTGGCCAAATTGGTGGCTGACTGATTTCACGGGAGAAAGTGAAATTGCTTTTTAACAGGAGAAGCATCCAGCCAGACAAGCTATTGTGGCACGACACTGGGGATCTAGATCTATCTTAGTCTATTCATGACTCTTTTAATTGGGATTCATAATCAGAATATACCCACGATTTTCAGTGAAGTGCTCAGGAAAATAAACAGAGTAGAGCTTTGCCTCATCAACCTTGACCCAGATTCAAGGATTTCGGGTAAGGAGTTAGTGCTTGGCCTCTCCACAGGCAAACTCACTTTCCCATAGCGGCTGTCTGCAAGGCCTGAGGCTGTCTTCTTTGTCAGCACGCTCTGAGAATTTGCCTGGAAACAGAAGTTCCTCAGGCAGCCCTAGGGAACCTGGCATCCCTTGAAATCATCTAATCAAAGAGAGCTTTTGCCTAAAGCTCTAACTAGCTTATAAAAGGCAAGGGAAGACAGTGGCAATTATCCAAGTGATTCAAGCAAGAGAAATGAATTTGGTCTTCATTACCTAACTTTTCAGGCAAAAATCTCTTACCACAGAGTTTCTCAGTTCTTATCATGCAGAGAATCACCTGGGGATCTTGTTAAAATGTAGATTCTAGTTCCTAGGTTTGGGTTGGGGATGGAGATTCTGCATTTCCAACCAGCTGCCTGCCAGTGGATGCTAACCACAGTTTTAGGAGTGAGGTTTCAGGTTTCAGAGCACACGTTTACCCACAGAGCTTGCCCCAAATTTGCACGTGCTATTTTTGGAGCAGAGGGTCTCAAACGTTAGGCCACATTAGAATCACCTGAGGAACTTGAAAAAAAGGGCAAAGTTTGAATTGGTCGACTTGGAATTGGTTTTTCTAACAAGTTCCTCAGCTGTTCTGAAAGGCCATTCTCTAAGAAATGTCTTAGAGGAAGCACAGTGGTGACCCAGGGTACCAAGATATGTTCATCGGGGCCTGTCCGCAGCCTTGGGAACCAATAAAGTCTTAGCTACTGAGAGGTTTCTTTAATGGGGGAACAATATAAAATTCAATGAAAGTTCAGCCTATAAATTCACCAAAATAAGATAAAGCGATTGGTGGTGCTCATACGAACTTCTGCATTGCTGAGCCGGATCTTTTGGTTATACTTGTTATTTCTTTCTGAAGGACCTGAGATGTGGTAGGAGTAGGAACAAGCTGAGGATGATAGTAACTGGCACCTGAGACCCCAGAAAAGGGCCAAAAAGCCCAGTAAGAAGTACAAGGACACATGCAGCCCCACAGGCAAATGAAGTCATATTTTCTTTGTTTTCAGAAACAATTTCTATGGAAACTCACTAGAAAGATTTCTCAGTCTATAGGCAGAGATCATTTTGAAGGATGCGTGTTTTTCAGTGAAGCATTGACTATAAAGTAGCAATATAGTGAATAAAATGGACCCATGGTGCAAACAGAGTTCTGTTCCTCTATGATCTCTTACTCATCTTGCTTGGACGACTCCTTGTGGGGAGAAAGGGATGACACAGTTTCTGCTGCCCATCCTGAACTACAAGAGGACATCACGTGATGGAGAATCCAATTTTCCAGTTTTCTCAACTCTCAAAAGGAGATGATACCAAGCTCCTAGGGTAGACAATTAAATGACACATGCACATAAAGTCCAACAGAGCCTGGTTCGGAAATTCAGTCAACATATCCTAACAACAGTGAAAATGACTTTGGAGGGCAGCGCCAGCTGAGGACAAGTGGGGGTTGATCCACTGGCAGATAGGACAAACCATGGAGATAAATTCTAGGGCCAAATTTGGGCAAGAGTGAAGACTAACTTGGGAATTAAGGGTCATGGGGCATTTTCTGAAGTTAACTGTTGGTAAGTACTTTCAATCCACCACTCTTTTGGTGCCTCATTTGTCTGAAAGCCATGAGGTTTAGGAGCTACTGCCTGATTATTATGCTTTACAAAACACACTCAACAGAAGAGATGAAACTCAATAAAAGAGAATAAAATAATTGGTAGTATTTCTTTCTCCAAGGTATAAACTCTTCATTTTGAGACACATAATTATTAAAATTGTAATTGGCTATTGGCAGGTAGAAAATTGGAAGCAAAGAAATGCATTCTAAAAGAATGGAAACTCTGGATAATTTTTATTCTTCTGAGTAGTTTGTGCTACTTAGTGGCTTTCAGAGAAACAAATCAGTAACTATTATTTAGAGTTTCCCTCTAGCTTCCAGTGCTTTAGGAGCCTTTTCTCTATCAGCGATCCTGTAATTTCATCAATATGGTATCATTAGCACTCCAGAGTTAGCAATTAACCTTTATCCAACATGCTCAGTTATAGCTTTAGGAAAGAAACTGTCAGTCCCATGGAATATGCTCAGATTTCAGTGGTATAGCTAGTTCTATTTAAGACAGATGAAACAGCTGTTAAAGTTATAGTTAGAGCTAGAGTAAGTATTGATTTGCAAGAACCAATTTCCTGTTTTAAAGGCAATCTGAGGAACCAAGGGGATATCCATATCAGTCATTTTTAATCTTGGTAAGAAGTAAAGTAAGTGCTCCCTAATAGGGGCACCATCACATTCTGATTTCTTGCAAAGCTCATTAACGACAGCTCCACTTTAGAGACCAAAATATGTATTATTATTCTGCTAGTTACACTGAAGTTACTATATTTAGAGTGCTTTCACACAATTACATTGACCCCCTGATCTGTGCAGGTCTACTTACACGAAGATTTTTTTTAAATAAATATGGTTCAGTGCTGTAAATGTATTTTCTCTTTCTTATGATTTTCTTTTTTTTTTTTAAGACTTTTATTTATGTATTTAAGAGAGAGAGAGCATGAGAGATAGAGAGCATGAGGCAGTGGGGGAGAGGGAGAAGCAAACTCCCCGCTGAGCAGGAAGCCCAATCCAGGCTTGATCCCAGGACCGCAGATCATGACCTGAGCCAAAGGCAGATGCTTAACAAACTGAGGCACTCAGGCGCCCCTCTTATGATTCTCTTAATAACATTTTCTTTTCACTAGCTTACTTTATTGTAAGAATACAGTATGTAATACATATAACATATAAAATATATGTTAATTCACTGTTTATATTAATGAAAAGGCTTCCAGTCAACAGTAGGCTATTTGTAGTTAAATTTGGGGGGAGTCAAAAGTTACATGTGAATTTTCAACTGCACAGGGGTCAGTGCCCCAAACCCCCATATTGTTCAGGGGTCAACTGTACTTCCAATGATCCTCACAACACTGGGAAGTAGTGATAATTATATCTTTCTTCTGATTGATTGAGCAAAAACATATTCCTGGATCTTTGCCCCAGATCTACCAGTAAATTTCTGTATGACCTCTAAAGTTGCTTATCTGGTCTTCAGTGTCCTCAACTGTAAAATCAGGTGGAATAACAGGCAGTCGGTTCAATGGCTTGAAGCTCATTTCTAGATATGAGATCTATGATTCCAGGCATTTCCAAATTAACTTTGTATCTCAGCAAGAGTACTTTATGATTAATTATTGATGAAATTACAACATAATGTCCTAGCCATTGTCCTATAGTATATTTTGTGTGAGTGATAATGTTTTTAGTAATATGAGCACCCTGTGTAGCACTTATCTTGAATCTTTGCAAATAGTGTTTTGTTTGTTGACTTCTTTTCTTTAAAATAGTGTAGAAGATTTACAGGTCATACTTGCAATAATATTAACCCAGATCTAAAAAATTGCTTTTGACATGTATTATAAATAACTGGAATGATTTAATAGTCAAATGATTTAAATAGTCAAAATACAATAATTAAGAGGTGGACAGAGTAGCTATTCATCCATCTTGTTTACAGTAATGTGAATTGGCTGGCATATAAAATGTCATTACTGAAAGGGATGAAGATTCCAGAGACAGGTCTACAAATAATCTATGTGTCAGATGAAAAATTCCAAGTAGAGAAAGAGTCACTTTAATTTGTTATAAACTAAATTAAATACAGAAAGCAATATAAGCTTTTGTTAAGAAAATTAACTTTTTTTCCCAAATATATGGGGACAGTTGGTCTCAAAGATTAAAACTGAATACAATCCAGTAGAGAAACAAGTGACTTTTTTTTTCAATCCAGAAAAAAAACATTTGCAAAGAGAAAAAAGAGAAAACAACCTATGAAATAAATGTAATACCTGGAACAATGTTTCTTGGGTTGTCTAGCTCTTGGAAAAGCTCTTGAGAAGCTCTATAGACCTTGCTCCGCTTTATCACAGAACTGAAAGTTGAAAGCAAATTAAATTATCTTCAGTTGCATGATCTACTTCCAGCCATGAGGTCTGAAAAGGGTTTAGATGGAATGGGGGAGTTTACAATTCACTGATTGCTGTGATTTGGGACACTTTGTTTTAAATGAAGGGAAAAATTCTGGTGAGGACTTTCCTTGAGTCATTTATTAAAAATTCCGTATCACTGCTATTTCAGGTTTTAGTAATAATGCACACATATAGATTAACAATGTTATTTTTTTCCATACAACTGACATGCTAACTTTTTTCTTTTCTTTCACATCTAGTATTGATTTATACTACTATAGTCATCAAAGTTATTATTATTGGGGGGATTTAAAGTCCTTCTAAAAGCAAATGCAAGCAAGTTTCATAATTCTAATGATAAATATATCAAATTTAAGAAATGTAATAGTCCAGTATATACATACACATATATATACATGCAATTATTCTTTTATTAAAAATCTTTTCATGACCTCAATACACACCACAGTTAAGAGTGATAGAGACATTTTCCCAGCTGTGGTTGAATTGGAAGTAAAGAGCCTAGCACCCCTTCTTCCCTCATCCCTGGTGGAAGTCACTGAGACACCACTGCAATTTGAAAGCAATGGTGTAGTTCACATTCTTCCCATTTACACACGAGGAACCTGGGGCCCAAACATGTTGAAATACTTGGCTCCATCACAGTCACCCATTCTCCCACCTGAGACCCACCCCAAGCTCTGTGATAAGATGATGACAAACTCTTTCTCTGAATATCCAACATCCTGTTCTCTATTTACACTGAATGACTGATTTGGGTCTGTGACCTTGAACACATCAGTTGACCTCTTTGAATTGATGTATTCTTATCCTAAATCAGGAAAGATGCTAGGAACTATTAAAACAGGCAAAGGAAGAGCAAATCTTCTACAGGGTACTTTTATTTCTACAAAATGATTCCAGGGGAAATCCTCCAGAAATCACCAAAGCCTTCAGCTACAGAAAATCAAATGGAACAAAGACACTAACAGGAACTTCAAAGAAAGCAAACACTAAGAGAGACTCACTGTTCCTCTGGGCATCTGTAGTGGTGGATTCCTTAAATACAGAACAGAGCATTTGCAGTAATGTGTGTTTTACCACTTCAGTCCTTTTTAAAAATTTTCCATGGGAGTACCTTTAACAGGAGAGAAATGGGAATGTATTAGCCCTCCTACCCTCGAACACCAATCTAGTGTATAATTTGTTGTGGCTAGTGGCAAACACAAAAATTAATTGCAGCCTCATATTTTACATAAAAGGTATAATCTCTAGCATTTCACTTTTTAAATTTTGCCTTTCCTTTTGTACTTAAAGTTATGAATTAATTTTAATAGAAAATAATGTATATCCACTTAGCTATACTGCTAAGTATGACAGCAAGACTATGGGGAGGAGAAGAGGGAGGAATAAAGACACAGATCGTTCTAAAATATCTATGATTAAATATATACATGGAGACCAGAAGATGGTACAAACATTTTCTCTATGACTCACCTTTCTGTCCATACTAATTTCACCTAAGATGAGTGAAGATGAATCCCTCCTCTTGTTCTCCTTTGATCCAACAGATTACTATATGTTGATGGACATTAATAAATATTTTCTGAGGAATTTATTCCTCTATACCCAAACCTTTTAACATTTCCTATCTAACATATCCATATCTGTGCAACTAAATATCTAGAGAAATATAGGTTAGATGCACATTAACACATAAATTTGGCTTTGCAAAGCATTATGTGTTCTTTAAAAAGTTTTGTCCATTGTTTTCAATAAACAGAAAAATAAACACATATGTAAACACACACATAAAAGCATAAATAATAATTACATATTAAGAGCAAAACTTTTGCACAAAGAAATATATTTCTACCTGGCTGAATCAGAGAGTAAAAGAAAAAATAAGTGGGTGATGGGGTTGAAGTGTGCTGAGGGGACTCCTGCAGGTCCTTGAGATTAAGTCGTGCACAAACCTTCACAGATTTCTTCCAAACTCCTGTTCAGTGACATCATTTGGTAGTTTGAATCAACGTAGGTGGGAGTATTGATACAACGGGCATCAGCAAACATCATCAGGATTTGTTTCCCCAAGCTTGGAGAGCTAATCGGTAAATATGAACCAGCCCGTCACTGTTTAAGATCCTGAAGAACCCAAGGAGGACTTTTTCAAGACGTGATCAACTCTCAAGACTCCTTAATTTATATTATGTACGGATAGACTTTAGCACTTTTCTTGCCTTCCAGTTCTCTGGGTTGATACATTTAGATGTATTTGCAGCAAATTTACTAGCTAAAATACTGCCTTAAAAAATCCTATTGTGCTATATTAAATATCAGAATGCTCCAAGAAAACTATAGTCACATCACACAGGGTTAAGAGAAAATAAATGATAAATATTTGAAGAAAGATGAGAACTGGCTTGAAGTAACATCAGCAAGATGGCTAAGCGGGAAGCCCTGGACCCTCCTTCCTCCCATAAACACAACAATTCAGCGGGAACTCATGACAATTCCCTTAATGAGAAATCAGAAAATGTAAATTGTGACAATGATAACAAAGTGTTTGGGGGGGGCAGAGGGATGATAAATTGTAGAATCTTTGTATGTGATTGAACTGAAGCTGTTATTTGCTTAACATAAACCCCAGGGGAACCCCCCGCACACACACACACACACACACACACACACACACACACACACACAGACTACCTATATAGAAGCTACACAAAAGAAAAAGAAAAGAAAATCAAAGCATATCAATACAAAAAATTGACAAAGCACAGAAGATACCAAGAAAATGAGAGGCAGAAAAAAGAACAAGACTAACAGGAAACAGGGATGCCTGGGTGGCTCAGTCATTAAGCGTCTGCCTTTGGCTCAGGTCATGATCCCAGGGTCCTGGGATCAAGCCCTGAATCGGGTTCCCTGCTCAGCGGGGAGCCTGCTTCTCCCTCTCCCACTCCCCCTGCTTGTGTTCCCTCTCTCTGTGTCTCTCTCTGTCAAAAAAAAAAAAAAAAAAAAAGACTAACAGAAAACAATAAACAAATGGCAATTGTATATCCTTCCCTATCAGTAATTACTTTAAATGTAAATGGATTAAATACTCCATCAATAGATAAAGAATGTCTGAATGGATGAAAAAAAACAAGACCTAGTGGATTGAAACAAAGTAGAAGTTTGTTTCACTCTCTCATAAAAGAAGTTGGAAGGTAGGCAGTCCACGCCTTTCATGGCTGCTAGACTATCATCAAGGGCCAAATTACTTTTATTTTTTGTTTTACAGTCTTTTTATGTGCCTTAGGGTCTAACATGGTGCTTGAGCCTCAGTCATTATTTTAGCATTCCAGCAAGCAGAAAAAATATATTGAGGAAGCAAGGAAAAGAGAAGAATATAGCCCTCCCTTTAAAGACACTTAAACTTCTTTAGAAGTCCCACATGATAATTCTGCTTATGTTTCTTGCTAGAACTTAGTCACATTGTCACACTGGACACAGGAAGAATGGAACACATACTTTTTATTCTGGATAGCCATATAACCAGCTAAAAATCAGGGGGTCTATTACTGAGAAAAGAGTTAGGACTATATATTAAGGTAGGAAAGTAGTAATATTTTCCACAGCCGTTCATGCAAGTCCTATCCATAGCCTTTTAAAACTACAGGTAACTGGTGTTTCAATTACCAGTTGCTGTGTAACAACCACTCCAAAACTTAGTGGTTTGAAATAAGATTTTCTCATTTCTCACCATTCCATGCTTGGTTTTGTCCAGTTAGATGGTTTTTCTGACCTCCATGGTGTCTGCTGAGAGCACCCATGAGGCTGATTTCAGATGAGCTTGGCTGCCACTGGAATATCCAAGACAGCTTTGCACATGTCTTGGTAGGGAACACAGAGATGTCTAGAAGGCTGCAGTCTTTCCCTTTGCTCCATCAGGATAGCCAGGTTTCTCTACATGGTGACTCCCAGCTTTATGGGGGCAGGTTTAAGCCACCAGGCCTCCTAAAGCCGAGGCCTAGAATTCTCACAGTGGTACTTCTACTGCATTCTACTGGTCAAAACAAGTCACAAAGTTATCCCAGAGCAGGAGTAATAGACTCTACCTTGTATGGTAGGTGTGGCACATGCATAGGGTGAGAGGAGGAATTGCTGGCAGCCATCTTTGGAAGCGCCCTTCCACAACAGGTTAACACTTCAGTTAGGGATCCTCGGGAGGCTAGGGGTTGGCTGAAGTTGTATTTCAGATGGAAGGAAGAAGAGAGGAAATTCATGGGTGATTGTGTTTCATATACAAGAGTAAAAGTCACGAGCTTACACTGATATTTCAGACTCCCAGTTGACCAGATGTTGTGAAGGCAGCATGTAGGAACAGCCATACTTTCTGCAAAGAGCGGCCCCCAAGACAACAGAATTACTCTCACATGGCATTGTTGGCAGTGTAAATTGGTGTAACCTTTCTAGGTTTAAGCCTTAAAAATATGTGTCCCATTGATCAGTAATTCTGATTTTGAAGTATCCATCTTAAGCACGTATTTTAACAAGTGCAAACACATTCACACACAAAAATATTCAATGCAGTATTTTGTATACCAATGAAAAAGTGGGAATACTTATCAGAAAGATTTATCTAGAAGTGTATTTATAGACTACACTGCAGCTTTAAAGAATAATAATGTTTGAAAGGTCTTTGCCTTTCAAAGGTGAATATAAATTGTATATAATTTCCTTTTTGCAAAACATACATAAAAATGTCTGAAAGGCCATATAACAATATGTTAATAATTGTCATTTATGGTTACTAATATTGTGGTTTCTTTTTCTCAGTTGTAGTCTCTAAACTTTTTAATAAATAAGCATTATTAATGTATTAAAATCATATTAAATGCAATATTAAATATCAAGCAATTGCATAGTATCCATTTGGCTTGGCTTATGTTTTCCAAACATAACCATGCGAGTGAGTTTATAATATGAGTCCTCGCTGTTCTTCTCAAGGAGCAGAAAATTATATTCAGACATTTCCTTTCTGGATACAATTTTAATTTGTGAGCCCAGCCATCCATGTGGCTCATTGCATCCCTTCTTACTATAGGTTATTGTTCAGTTTTTCAACTATACTTTAGATAATTAAAGCAGAACTAGCATTGAGGTTATCACCTCTGATAGCAAATCAAAACAAAGTCCTGGGAACCTGGATATTTTCTAAACCTACATAGAAAGCCAGAGAATCAAAAGGCATGAGACCCAGGGTAAAAGATTTACTAAGGTAAAACTATATTTCAAAAATCCAAAATGCCACATTATTTCACTGGGTTTTAACTAACTCACTAAGTCAGTAAGGCCTTGAGAATGATCATGTGCCCAGTTTGGGCAGGACATTGAATGAAATGGTGACCTCAGTCAGTGATAGACATGGTCCCTGTCTTGAGGGAGAGAGAGAACACAGACCTGGATAAAAGCCGTCAGCAGCCCTTACAGAGCAGCCTACCCACAAAGATACACTAACACAGAGGTCCTGGGTAAACAAAGTTTGCAGAGATCTATTTTTTTTCTGAGAAAATGGACTTCTGCCTTTGTTTTTATTCTTACATTAATAGAAAACCACATGATTCAAGGCTTCAGTACTGATAGCCTGGATAAAGTTTCTCCAAACACAGGTCTACTCACTTCTGATCCATTTCTGCTCCACTGCCAACCATTCTTGATAAATCCTGCTCAAAGACCATCAGTGCTCAAGCATCACTTCCAGAATATGTATGTATGTATGCATGCATGTATGTATGTATCTACCTATCTACTATCTATCTATTTATCTATCTCCTGGATAGATAAATCTTACAGTGAGTGATCTAACCAAATCTCCTCTTCCAATGTTAAGCTAGTACCTTAAACCATTCAGTACAACCAATTGACTCCCTTCTCTCAAACACGATTTGGACATTTGGACCTCTGTGCCTTTTTTCATCAGCCACATTCTTTTAACAATAAAACGTGTTTCCCCCAAATCCAAATCCTACCTAAACTTCAAGACTCTTTCCGAATTCTATATCCTTCTAACATTCTCTCTAACCTCAGCAAATGCAACTATCATCATTGACACACTTTTGTCTTCTTAACTCAGGGCTAGCTATATATCTGATACCATTTATGTATTATTTTGGATTGAAACCTTCAATATTCTACTTTGATTATTAATTTTCTTTTCAGCTTTATTATAAGATCATTTTATATGAAAATTTATATAAATAACATACAAATATATTTTCATCAAAATGCAAAATAATAAAAACTAACATTGTTGAGTACTTATTATGCATCAGGTATTTAAAAAAGAGCTTGGGGCGCCTGGGTGACTCAGTCAGTTAGGCACCCAAGTCTTGATTTTGGCTTGGATGGTGATCTCAGGTTGTGGAATCAGCTCCGAGTGGGGCTCTGCCCTCAGAAGGGAGTCTGCCCTCTCCCTCTGCCCCTAGCCCCCCATGCTTGCATGCACCCATGCACTCTCTTTCTCTAAAACACATAGATGGATCTTTAAAAAAATAAAAATAAAAAATAAAAAAGAGCCTTACATGTACTTATTTAATTCTTATAACAATTCTATGAGGTAGCTAATATTATTATTTGCATTTTGCTTAAGGAAACCAGAGTACAAAGAGATTAAGGAACTTGCTCAAACAGTCTCCAGACCTGGAACTCTTAACCTCTATATTATACTATTTCTCATTAATATAGAATAATATGAAATAAAAATATTACAGTCTATGTGAATGGTACAACTATATGATACAGCCTTGACTCTTGGTTCATTTATCTTTCCAGAACTTTATCTACTTATTTGCATGTTCATTCACATGCATAAGTACTAAGTTTGAGTCTCATTCCATGAAGTATACAACATTATTTTTCTATAACTGAAATTAACTGGTCTTAATTTTTATGATGACAGAAACATCTTTAATTCCACATCTCCTTGACACCTTTTCTTGGGTTGTATCTAGGTTCCACAGAGGATCCTAGGTACTACATCATTGGGATCCATCAGGACCGTCATCGTAAGATATCTATAACATGTTATAGCATGTTATTAAAAATTTGGAAGATGGTGTCAAACTACCCTCAGAAACCCTTTGCCAATGTATATTACTTCCAACTGAGTATTTTAGATTACGTTTCTTTGCACATTCACCAACAATAAAATGGTATCAATTTGTTCATCTTTGCCAGTCTGCTGGGTGAAATATAATAATATAATTTCTGTTTATACTCCTTTATTTTCTATAACATATTTTATGTTCCTTAGGAGAAACCTAACTTAACTTGCAAACCAATGTTATATCAATATCTTTTGGTTTAAGACAATCTAATTTCAGGTACCAGTTATCTGGGAAATTCAAATTTTAACTCTCTATCAGGGCTATTTTTCCTCTTTCCCCTTCTCCGACACAAGATAGTGTCTGGTAAATAAAAGCTACAGAGACAGGCTTACCCGACCTCACAGTAGTGGACCCTTGCATTATCTTCTAAATTCTCACTGGTCTCTGCTTAGGACTGACTGCTCTGACTAGGACTGAGGATGAAGTCAGCAACCCGTGAATGCATAAAGTCTGTTTTCTTGATTTTTTCATGGCCTATACTTCTGCCCAGAGGATTCAGCCCCACCTCACCTCTATCTGGAACTTGTCAATATTCCCAAGGTCTTCTGACATTCCCAAGAGATCCTTACTCTGGGTTGTTGCCCTGCAACCCAGGACTGCAGTGATACTCCTTTCTGGCCACAACTCCAAGCTATACCATCAAGACCCCCAACCTGAGGGGCACCTGGGTAGCTCAGTCAATTAAGCATCTGCCTTGGGCTCAGGTCATGATCCCAGAGTCCCGGGATCGAGCTCTGCATTGGGATCCCTGCTCAGCGGGGAGTCTGCTTCTCCCTCTGCCCCTCACCCAGTTTGTGCTTGCTCTCTCTCTCTCTTTCAAATAAATAAATAAAGCCTAAAAAAAAAAAAGATCCCCAACCTGCCTCATCAACAACCTTTCACACTATGTCAGCAAATCTGTAAGTCTTCCTGGTCTCATGGGATCAGAGGGTTAATAGTGTTATAACTCTGCTGCTCTGTGTGTGTGTGTGTCTCTCTCTCTCTGTAACTGTTTGAACTCCGATGTAACAAGCAATATTGCCATATTACAGGTTTGACACCTTGTAAGAAAATATTCTCATTACACTTGACCCACCCTTATCACCACCATAAGTAGATTGGCAAATTGAGTATGGAACACAAAAGCTCTTCTGCTTTTGTTTTACTTTTCAGCTAAACTAACATTATAACTTCTGGGATTTGAGTAGGTTAAGGAGAACATAACATACTTCTCTGGGATGCCTCCTTCTCTCTGATCTACCTTCCTTACCACATGGGAATGGCAAAAATGGGCATTCCACTCCATTTCTCTTCTAGTCTATTTTCTCTACATGGTAACTCACTTCCTTTCTACATTGACATTTGCCTGACTACTCCTCTTTCTGGGATCATGAGGTGCCAGGAGAGAGATGAAGAGATCTAAAAATGTTATTTCTCTTATAGTGAGACAAAAATTTTTCATGGATTTATTGGTTGACATCCTTCTAGGAATTACCTGCTCACAGTCCTTTCCTATGCTTGTGGGGTTATTTATTTTTTCTTCTTAATTGTAATTATTTTACATAGATTTGTTTTCACTTATTCACTTAACAAAAACTTATTGAGCCCATTATTTTGCGAATATGTGCTTGGTTAGAAAAACAGAGTTCATGTTCTCATGAAACTTATATTCTCCTAGAGGAGGAGAAATTAACTGAAAAATTAATGGAATAATCATACAATTAATGTATTATTCCAAAGTAAGATACATGTTCTGAATAATGATAATAATAATTAAGAGGGAGTAATGAAGAAATATAATGAAGACAGGAATATAAAGGGTGGCTTCTCTGAAGAAATTATATTTCAACTGAATTGTTACAAATACTTTTCTCAGTCTCTTTCTTGTCAAATTTGCATTGTATTCCATTTCAAAATAATCAGATGACTTCCCTATATTCACATTGCAAATCCAAAATTTAAAAAATATAGTCATGTCGATAGATGCTAAAAAAGCACTTGATAAAATCAACTCCCATTCATGTGAGACTTACAGATTTCTTATTTGGTTTATTCTAAGTATTTTCAGTTTGTTCATTTGTTTTTTTGTTGTTGTTGTTTTGGTGTTTTTGGTTTTTTTTTTTTGCTTTTTGTGTGTTTTTAGTGTTTTTATTTTCCTGTTATATATGGGATTGGTTTTGTTTCCTATTACATTTTCTAATTGTATAAGAAGGTTATTGCTTTATGTTTATCTTCTATTTGGCACTGCTTCATAACTATTTTATAAACTCTGATTTTTTTTTTGTTAATTCTTTTGGATTTTCATGGCAAACAACCAATCTATTATATCTTTATCTTGTCTTATTGCATTGCTTAGGCTTCAAGTACATTGATGAATTAATAGTGATAATAGTAGAAATACTAGCCTATCACTGCATGTATTTGGGAAGAATTATGTTTCACCATTATATATGATGATTGTGGTAGAATTCATATATATAATCCTTATCAAACTATAGAAGAATTCTCTTTCCAACTATGAAGACATATTATTATTGAGAATGGGAGTTGAATTTGATCAAGTTCTTTTTAAGCATCTGTTGAGATAACCATATATTTTTCCTTTTGTATCTGTTAAAGTAGTGAATCACATTATTAGATAAGCATGTGTTTAACCTGCATTTCTGAGAAAAGGTCTCCTTTGTCATAAAACGTCACTCTTTTGATATACTGCTGGCTTATTGAAAGGGTTATTGAGAAACCTATGATTAAGTTTGAGCTGTTTATAGGTATCTGACTCTGATCAAGTCACTTACTTTTCATTAACTTTAATTCCCTCAAGTGTAATATGAGTACGTTCCACTGTATTCACAAAGTAGCTGTTAGGATTAGATGAAATTATAAATTTTTTATATAAGAGTTATATAAAAT
Organism: Callorhinus ursinus; assembly: GCF_003265705.2. Classification (NCBI taxonomy): domain Eukaryota; kingdom Metazoa; phylum Chordata; class Mammalia; order Carnivora; family Otariidae; genus Callorhinus; species Callorhinus ursinus. The sequence goes on along the minus strand of NW_027397079.1, from coordinate 30,588,527 downwards.
AAATTTAATTTTATATAATTAAATTAATTTATATAAATAATTATATAAAATGTATATATAAAATTTATTACTTATGGTACTCAAGACAACCGAGAGATCATTCTTGTATCTTCCAGATGGGAAGCATGAGCTACCAAGGATACTGTTACTGAGGATGAACTGAGGGCATTGAATTACCACTCTGGCATCTCTCCTTTTTCCCAGTGGAATTGGCTCCATCCATTGAACAGATAAGGAGCCCGAGGACACAAGATGGTAAGTTAATTTTCCCCAAGATTTCACCAGGGTTGGAAATGCTATCATGGTTCTCTCTGAGGATTCAGAGACACTAACTGATAGTTCTTGGCTAGTAGTTTGAACCACTTTTTCAAGAATAAAGATTGTATTTTGAAGGATAGAAAGAAAATGGCCCATGGGACGATATTTTGAAGACTGTCCACTAGATGGCATTAAGAGCCTATCATAATTGTTTTAACTAGGCATTTATTCACCAGTTAAATACTAATTAGTTAAAGAAAGATATTAGAAAATGGAAGTTAGTGATAGTAGCCCTATCTTTGAGAAAGCTATTTGTTCCTTTTGTTTGAATATAAACTAAAGGTAGCAGCAACATAAAGCTATCTAGGGACAATGTTTAGCTCTCACTTGAAAGCAGTCATCTCCATAAAGAAAACAATTAAGCTATAGCAAATGGACAGTATACACTATCAGAACAACAAAAAAGCAGTGACAAATTTTATCAAAAAAACTAAACATTTTTGTTCTCAATTGAATTGCCCGAACTCTTACTGAGATAAGTGGATTCCAAAAGAGCTTAGATAAGTATATCAATGACAGGATTAAACATGGCTTTGAAAGGAAGCTGTGTAGTTTGACAATGCGAAATAATTCTAGGTTTAACTCAGAGGAGGATACTTATTCTGTCATCAGTTTGGGCTTGCTTTTGGCAACAGAACACTTGGATGGAATTTAGATAGCAATAATAACAAATATTATGATTATTAATTCTTATGTTCATTCTTGTTAATTCTTGTGACAGAAAGTAACTGAACACGAAGCCAAGACTTTTAGCCCGGGCCTCTGAGAGTAGCATTTACCCACTCCAAACAAACACTGGCTTTTCTGTTTTATTCTGCTGTTTTCTCTATATTTTCATTTATTCTCTTCACACATTCCCACCTCCCCCAGTATATACTTTTATTCACTCTGTAGTATATTAAAGAGCAAAACAGTTTTATCTCTCTACTCTCTTGAGAAAAAAAGAACATTCTCAAGTTGGCAGCTCAGACTGTTCAGAGTAAAATAGAGTGGTATATGGGTGCCATTTGGAATCGTGGGTGGGACTATTCTCCGACAGACACACCTCTGCCATCCGCTGTAAGCACAGCTGCTGTTTTGTCCTCAGCCACACTTTAACTATTCTTATTATCACATGTTTGAGACCATTGCCTAGTAAGTATGAAAGGGATAGTTTTACAACTATGAAACAGTAGACCTTTCATCAGCTGTTATCTAATGGCTTTTATATAGGGACATGCCTGATAGGAAAGAACCAATTTCCAATGGCCAAGGAAGTGGCCTCCTTCCTCCCAAGGAGTCTTGAGAAAGAAGAAATTCTTCAAAGACATATTGTATAGTAATCCCATTATCTAGAGACCGGATCTAATAGAACAGTTCACAGATGTCAGGGATCCTATGAAATTTGGTTCCTTATTCAGTTTTCCTGTTTAAAGATTTTAGCTTCAGACTATCTCACAGTTTGGGGGAATTCTGTCCTCTCAGTTAATCAGTAAATGGTCAACATTTTAAGACATGCCACCCTTCTGAAATCAAAGTTCAAGTAGAACATTCTCAGTCAGGTTGCCTAGTTTTCCAGGGGTGAATAGTGCTAAGGGGCTGGGTTCAGGGACATAGCAGAGAAGGAGTCAGCCCTCACACAGGTCACGTGGGTAACAATAGCTCCATTTTAGGACGGCAGAGCTCTCTAGGTCCCTGTGTCAGAATTCCTAACCAATGGGTGAGAGAGAAGCTTGAACTTCCCCTTTTAATTTAGTGGGAGAAAAATGTTTGGAATGCCATTTGCGTAAGTATGACCTCAACTTAGTACAACATGCCCAGGCAGGTGAGACAGGATCCACCATTCCTATATGTAGAAGTCTCAAGGGTGTATTTTTCACATTTCAATTATAGAAATTCTTATCATGGGATAATATTCTCATCTACACAAGGTGAGACTCTAAGGTAATGTGATTCATAAAAAAAAATCAATAAGCACGACAGAATGTATGCAATTAAATACATGTTGACTCTTCTCAGGAGTAACAAATCTTGTCTTTGGAGAATAGATTTGAATTTTGGAAATAGCCAAAATGTAGGTAGCTTGGAGGTGGTGCAGAGAAGAATCACTTAAAAAGCTGAATAATTGGAAAGGTTGAAGTTGCAGTGCTCAATCTTTTTTAAATTTTTAATTATTTATTTCAAATAGGAGCTTCTTTCAGTTTTCACAGATTTTCTGGCTGTGGTAGGGTAGCCTGAAATTGGAAGTTGGTATTTGTGATACAATAATGTGCACTTCTCTCCTATTTGGGCATTCCATGAAAACAAATGCAGCCACTTGCATAGTTAACTTGATAGACTTTGAAGACTCAGTACATCTTAAGTAGATGTAGTGACTGAGGATGCCTAGACCTAAAGAACTGAGATTGTGAGTTGCATTCCCTTATCAGGAATTCCAAAGATCATCTGAATTTATTCTAATTATTCTGAAATCTCATGTTTTTTTTTTTTTTAAATAAAGTCTAATACTATCGGAATGTGTTAGGGGATTATTTTTTATTAAAATGAAATTTGTCTTACTATTTGCATTTAAGATAATTGGATTTGACTTATAGGAAACATGAGAAAAGAAGATTGATAAGCATTGTATGCTAGATTAAGATCTTCTACAGAGAATTGACTTAATCCAGCCTCTATCTTTTCTAGTGATGAAATCACATGATTTGGACTAAAAGTACAAAGTGAAAGAATTAGATTAGCTAAAAAGGACAAAAGTTTCTAGACAAAAGCCTGAGCCTTCAGGCTTTGTCTGATGATCTAGGAATTGGAAATGTGATATATAGCAGTTTATTCAAAGAATTTTAATTCTGTGCTGCCCATTTTCAGGAGGAATAATGACTTTTCCACTGGCAAGTCACCATGATCATCTTTAAATAAATTTCAAACAAAGCTCATTGTTTACAGGTGTTAGGGTCTTAGCAGTCTTGAGCAAAATATTAGCAAAGGATACCTACGGAAAAATAAAGGGAAGACTTCCTCACTGCAAAATACAGCAAGTCATGATGTAGCTTTGAGCAACATACCACCTATATGATCTCTATGCAATAAGCTGTATATATATATATATATATATAAGTATATGTGTGGCATATATGTACATATGATGCACACTTGAATATCACCCATATGAAAGAATATTTGGAAAATTTTATTTTTAAGACAGTGTTTCTATGGATTTGAACAAGATTTGCTTTCTCCACAATTCTTTGTCTTCCTTTTATTTTTTTCAAGATTTTATTTATTTATTTGACACAGAGAGAGAGAGAGAGAGAGCACAGGAGCAGGGGCAGAAGGAAAGAGAGAAGCAGGCTCCCCTCTGAGCAGGGATCCCAATGCGGGATTAGATCCCAGGACCCTGGGGTCGTGACCTGAGCCAAAGGCAGATGCTTAACCAGCTGAGCCACCCAGGTGCCCCAATTCTTTGTATTCTTATTCAAAATGCTCTTCTGTGTAAGAAAGTGATTAAAATGATTATTTTCCTCATCAAAGAAATATTAGTCCTTTTATATTATGAGCTTCCCTCCCTCTACCAAGCCAAACAGTACTTCCCATTTCATCCTAGAACAGACTTCAGGAGCAGGAGTGAAAGGGCAACTGGAAAAAGGTATACTAGAAAAAATCCTGAAAAGTGGGTTCCAGTTCTACCTTTGTGGACAGCTTTGTGTCTTTGAGAAAACCCCAAGACCTCTTCAGCCTTCAGTTTTCTGGTGTGTAGATTGTGGAGTTGAACCAGAGAGTTTCTAAGGCAGTGGATTTCTACCCAGATGACTCATTAGAATCACTTAAAGACTTTGAAGGAGATGAGTTTTATCCCCAGAGCTTGCTACAGGACATGGTACATGTTGCCAGATTTAGCAAATAAAAACACAGGACATTCAATTAAAATTGGATTTCAGATAAATGATGAATAAATTTTTAGTATTTCTATTTATCTGTCAACCATACACACAAAAGGACCTCAAAGTTTGTGGAATGAATGTACACCATCAAGGCTCTATTAGTGGGAATTTGGGATAAAGAATGTAAGATAGGGTTATGTGTTTCAACAGTTTTTCAGTCATACCACATGGAGAGTCTCTACTCTTTTTAAATTTTTATTTGTTTTTGTTTTTAAAAATTTTTTTAAATTTATTTCTTTTTAAAAAGTTTTATCAACCTTGATTGGAATACTTTTTCATCCTCTGGCAAAAACTATTATATCAATTAAAGTAGTACAAATGATAAAGAAATTTATGGATTTACTTAACAAGAGGTCCAGAACTAAAATGAAGTCATCAAGGACCCGGTGTTCTCATCATCTCTCTCCTGGGACATCATCCTGGGTGTGTTGGCCTTCACTTTCAGGTTTGTTTCTGCGATTATAAAATGGCTGGTGCATCTCCATATATCATGTCTTCACACAATTACCTTCAGAGGAAAGAAGAAAAAGTAGTCTTGTATTGTACATGTCGTTTTAACTAGAGGAAAATTCTTTCCCTAGGGATTTCTACCCCCAGAATACTTCTTCAAAATCACTGGCCAGAGTTGGGTCACATGCCCATGCACTAGCCGAAAGGGAAGCTGGAAAGCAAATATCAGGCCTTTTCACTCTTCCTGGTGGGAGGCAGTTCCTATAAGTAATGAAGGAAGTGGTTAGAAATAAATGTGGAGGCAACCAAATGTCATCCCTAGTGTCATCACATCTAGGGTATTCTTTTCCTTTGAATGTCATCAACATATGGATGGATTCTTGGCTGGTGGACTGGTGTGGAAGAATGGAGAATACTTCACAACATTAGGAAGCAGTTTTTTTAAATGCCCTTATACATTCAGTCTTGACCAAAAACAAAGACATCCACATTGGTCCCAACATAGCCCTTTAAACATGTTATCATTTAGCCAGAGTGATTAGAGTTTTAAAAGTACACAATTACATCCCTTTCTGCCCAGAAAAAAAAAAAAAAGAAAGAAAAGAAAAAGTCTGAAGAATCCTTTTTCTTTTTTTCATTATACACCTGTTTTCACATTGAGTACATGGCACAAAATTCCAATGAGTATATACCCAAAAATCTTAGAAGAGCTGGCAGAAATGAGGATTTCATAGGGTTTTTTTTTTTCCCTTGTTGGAATCCATCGAGATGTACTTTCATTTTTAAGTACACAATTAGAAGGAGGGTAATACAATAATAATTTTCTTTTGATGCCCATGACTGCTCAAGATCCTTATAGGGCTCTACGCACTTGTTTTAACCTCCGATCACTGATCACATGAAGGAGAGCAATGTTTTTCAGTGCTGAGAATACTTAACTAGCCTCAAGACCTACAAAAGAGCTTTGGCCCTGGTTTTTACACAATGTGATATGCTTTTCACCATGTAATGGGGTGTGTAACTGGGGTAAATTCTTTCACAGTGCTCCTAAAGCACACATATTAAAGTGTATTTTCCCAAAGCTTATATAGAATTCCAAGAGGCATACAAATATGTTTAAAATGCTACATATGGAGAAGAGAGAAAAGAAAGAAAACTATCAATTAAAGAACAGCTTTTCTATTCCAGACACAATGCTAAATGTCTGACATCTTTGAATTTAATCCTGAAAACAACTTTTTGAGTTATTTTACAGGCTATTGATTCATCCAAGGTCATATAATCTAATGAACATCAGAGACAGAATGAGAACTATTGCCAAAGACTACTCCTGCAAAGGAAGATATGTGGAGTTTTGATGAATACACACTTTGATAAGGTAGTATTTTCTTAGTCTGTATCTTTGCCTGTCTATTAAAATAGAATTTCTACTTAGCGTTGAATTTCAGAGCAGGCTTTAAACCCACAACAGCACTCATGATCATTAGCAGGATATCCAATCAGACAAATTTTCTTGAGAAAGATCTGCACATTTTCTCCTGCCCGCTACCAAGGATAGGCACATTCTCTGGAATTCACACCATTACACATTCCAAGCATAGCAAATAAATCATTAATTATTCACAGGAAGAGTGTTCAAAGTTCTCTTCCTTCTTTGAGTGATATGACAGAACAGTGAAAAACAAAAAAATCCTGGGTACTAAGCAGTACCTGATCTGATATCCCACTTGTCATGGGCTTTCTAACCATATTGCTTCATCATTTCCTGAGAGTAAAAAAGGTGGGGTAGGGGGAGGACTGTGGAGGTTTTTTTTACTGAGGGAACAAGTAGCTCTTTAACTTTCCTGACCTAACTAAATAAATTTGAATTGTAACTAAGTAAAATTAAATAGCAACTAAGTAAAACTGAATAAGCAAAACTGAACAGCCTTTGAAGCTGGAGCTGTGTGCTAGTCCCTCAAAAAGGTTCTGATGTATGCACAAGAGTTTGTAGTGACTATTTGAAAAAAGGGTTGGACTTTGGAGGAATCCTGCCTAAGAACATTCTAATGAAAAGTAACCAATGAAGTCCAGTTATTGCTGGAAAAAAGAAGAAAGAAAGAATTTAAAGGTGAAAAATTGGTCCAGTGAAAAAAACACTGCCCAAAGATTCTCCTACTTGGTGTGTGGGCTTTCATCTTTCTATTTTGCAGTAACTTGGACATAGTATTTAATTTGTTTTATGGTAGAAAATTAATTTATTCAACAATCATTTGTTCAGTAATTTATTCAACAGTCCTTTGCTGAGTACCATTTTTGTGTTAGATAGTGACATAGGGGCAGAAATGGAACTATAAATTGGTATGTAAGATTGAAAGTGTCCCTGCAAAAAAAGAGCCAGATACCAAAATTCAAGAAAAAGGGGTGGGAACAAACTCAAAAGCATTTTCTTTAGAGTGACCCATGAATGTCAGGCCATCCTTATACTGTCCTACCCACTTATTATATAAACTGAAGTGAGGCCCAAGACCCTTGGAAAACGTGTCTACATTTTTTGCATTTTTAACAGTGTGCCAAGAACCTGTAAGAAATGTGTTTTTGAGTGGAACTAATGATAACAGGGAGTATTAAAAAGTGTGATGTCGGTCCTTTAAAATGGTTTTAGTCAAAGATCTTGGGCTAGGGTATGGATTTCAACTTTGCTACCCTAGAGAGATGGTTTCATATTTCAGTGTTTAAAAGTTTTAGTTCACTCTCAGAACTCTAATTTAATATTAACTTTCACTTAGAGAAATGTCTTTTGGAATCAAACCTGAACCAAAGGGAAAACTTCCACTGACAATTCCCTAGCTATGGGAACCATTCTTTGCCACTCCCAGTGTTCCTGTCTTGACCCTTCTCATGTCTCATTTATTTCTGAACTTGGAGGAGGTCAGAGCATGATCAATTAGTACTCTGAAACCCCAGCATCACCTAGGATGCCAAGGGCGGACCTCGCCAGACTTGCTGTCAGTGTTAGGCTAACTCGAACAAGAGAAATCCTTCTCTGATCCTAGGCAGAGATCATTGAAAGTGTGTAAAAACCAGGCTGGTACGAACCCTGGCTCATTAAGGGGTTACCTTGACTTATGCAACTAAAAGGAGAGTTCCCCTAATGGCTCGTGAAACCAGGAAGAAGGCTGACTCTAAAAAATGCTAACCATGTGCATTCAAACTGAACACTACATTGCCCCAGTATTCAGAAAACTGATGAGAAGATCTTCAGTTTTAATCTCTGCGTTGGAGAAACTGAAGACACACAGAATCTCAAATTGTACCAGACACATCTCTGATTTTTTTTAGATGAATTTTTAGCCAAACACCTGGTAAACAGGTTTCCTTGACATCCTTTACAGAATCCCTTAAATCTGTTCAACAAAACATACTTACATATATACATACAAACAGGGACATACAAACGTCCCTTTGTGAAGGGACGTTAAAGGTAACTTACCCCAATGCATCTCAACTGGTATGTCACAGCCCACGAATATATTCAAATATCTCACTGTCTTTCCAAAGATTCCCTTTGTTCCTTCATTCTTCCTCCAGTCTAACCTCTTATTGCTAATTTCTTCAATGGGTGTAAGGATTATTCTCCTTGCTCCCACACTAATATGAAATTCTATAAAATTCATAAAATGAAAATGATAATGCTGGATTTGTCATTATAATAAAGGCTTTTGACCATCATAAAAAGACTAATTTGATCTCTATCTAATTTAAAAGAAGACACCTCATATGTTTTAGGGATTCTAGAAAAGAAGAGATGCCATTTTCACTCACTCTCCCTGAACAGTCCTCTTTGAGTTTTAAGTCTTGCATCTGGTTTTTATTTTTGTTTTGTTTTATTTTTTTCATCCAAAATATATCCTACTAAGTCTGGGAACTAACTATCCTTAGGTTAAGATTTTGATTTGAGTTTCTCTCTTTTGCTTTCTAATATATTTCTCTAATTGTGCCTTATTCATTTCCCATAGCATCTACAATGCAAAGAGCTCACCACGTTCCCTAAGGGATTCATATGTGTGCATATGGTACATATCTTGAAACAGTTTTTAGTTTCATATAGCTCTGCAGTCAGCTGCTGGTTTCTACTGCTTCTGGAAGCCTTGCCAGACCATCTGCAGACCCTTTAATTATATTTTCTGACCAGAGGGCAACTGGTAGGAATTAAATATGTTATGACTGTATTCAACAAAATTTCAGGATTCCACTGCCCTAGCTCAGAAGCAATACCAGCTGATCTTCAGTGGGATACAGGGGTTAACAAGGCCCCCACTTCAACTGCAGTGACGCTTCTCTGAGTCAGCAAATACCGTTGACATTTAAGAGTAACATAACTCAGGCCCTATGTAAATGTCAATCATCAGCTGGTCAGAAAAATAGGACTGGCTATATGAACAGTAACAGAAAGCTTTTCTAGATGCTAGACATACCTTCTTAGGATTAGGAGGAATTATTGAGACTAACTTGGAGATCACAGCAAATTATAGGATCAGGCTAACTAATTTCAATTTTAAGGATTTCCCACCAGAAAAAAATACTCACTAGATTGAAGGAAATAACCCAGTTTAGCTGACCCTCCCTGTAGCAGGTGATCTGGATGTGAGGGTGTGCGAGGCACCCGCAAAGCTGTGTAGACCAGTGTTGATTCAGCTGATCTGAAAATGGTCATCTTCTTCCTCCTCAACAGTCCACCCCAAAGTGACATGATTTACGTATGACCACAGATTAACAATTACACTCCTATAATTCTTTATTCCTGCCTTCCAACCATTAGTTATCACCTATAACAACATCATTTCCCTATGTAAACCCCCCCGCCATGGAAAGGGCTGTTCGGGAAAAAGGTTGCACATACTCTACACACATGTTGTCACTGTTTTGTGCTTACAGAAGAGCCTGAAGATTTTGCATTTGTTGAAAGGGACCTTCATGCCTTTATTTTGTGAGTAGAGTAGCAGATGGAGAGGAAGCATGAGAGGAAGGAAAGGGAAATTGACATGGAATTGGTCCCTCATTATATGAGACTGGTGAGGGAAATGATGTTATTTTGAAAATTTGAGTTCAAATTCCACAGATCAGTGGTTACATGAGGAGATGTATTTATATGAGGAGACACAGTATTGGGCTAGCCTTCCTCTGCTTGTTTAAAAATCAACTTTACTGAGACATCATTGAGGTACAATACTGTATTCATTTAAAGTGCACAACCCAGCATATATACCTGTGAAACCACTGCCTGGTCAAGATAGAGAATATTGCTATCACCCTCCAAAATTTCTTCTTGCCCCTTTTCTGTCCATCCTTCTCTCTCCACATGTGGACCCATTCAGCACTGACCTGCTTTTTTGTCATGGGTTTTTTGCATTTTCTAGACTTTTATATAAATAGAACTCTTATGTCTGGTGTCTTACACTCAACATAATGATTTTGACATTCATTCATTTTGTTATGCGTGTTAGTAGTTTGTTTCCTTTGACTTTTGACTAATATCCCATTGTATAAATGCATCACTTTTTGTTTATCCGTCACCTGTTGGTGAACATCTGGATTGTTTCAATTTTTGGTTACTGTGCATAAAATTGCTATAAATATTTGCATACAAGTCTTTGTGTGGACATATGTTTTCACTTCTTTTGTGTAAATACTTGGGAGTGGAATGTCTGGGGCATATGTTTAACTTTTTAAGAAATTACCAAACAGTTTTTTCAAAGTTATTGAATCATATTACTTTCCCACCAGGGATGTATGAGAGTTCTAGTTGCTCAACATCCTCACCAACATTTGGTATTGTCAATCTTTTTAATTATAGTCATTCTAATGGATGTATCGTGGTATCTCACTTTAGTTTTAATTTCCACTTCCCTGATGACCAATGTGGTTTAAGTCTTTTTATGCTATTTGTATACTGTCATTAGTGAAGTGTCTGTTCAAATCTTTTGCCCATTTTTTATTGGGTTGTTTTTCTTCTAACTATGGAGTTGTAAGAGTTCTTTACATAATCTGAATACAGGTTCTTTATTGTATATATGTCTTGTGAACATTTCCCCATTCTTTTGGTTGTTTTTTCATTTTCCTAATGATCTCTTTCAGAGAGCAAAAATTTTCATTTTGATAAAGTCTAATTTATTGATGTTTTCCTTTATAGTTCATGGTTTTTGTGGACTTTATTTCATTGTTCCTTATGTCTATCCTTATGTCAATACTACACTATCTTGATTTTTGTAGATGGTGTAAGTTCTTCTTACACCATCAAGTTCCATCTTCTTCTTCAAAATTGTTTTGTCTATTCTAAAGCCATCAAATTTCCAAATAAAAATTTAGAACCAGCTAGTCATTGTCAATGAAAATGCCTGATGGAATTTTGACTGAGATTCTTTTGAATCTATAGATCAGTTTGGGTAGAATTGATATTTTAATAATGGAATCTTTCAATGAACCTATGAATTCCAATGAACTATGAATTGGAATCTTCCAATAAACTTATGGACATGGTTTATTTCTCCACTTATGTGATTCTTCCTTAATTTCTTTCAGTAACATTCAAGAACCTTTATCTCTTTTGTTAAATATATTCTTAAGTATTTTTGTTGTTTTTGTTTTTAGGTACTCTTATAAGTAGAGTTTTTAAAATTTAATTTTCCAATTGTTTACTGCTAGCATAAAAAATCCAGTTAAGTTTTAGGTATTAATTTTGTCTACTTCAACCTTGCTAAATGTACATATTAACTCTAGTTTTTGCATAGACTCTTTGAGATTTTCATGCCATCTGCAAATGCAGTCCAGTGTACTTCCTTTCTGCCTTCATTTACTTTTGCTATAATTTTGGTTTCATCTGTTTTTTCCTCCTTATTAGCATTTTATTTTTTTTGTAGTCAATTTTTGCTAGTGTTGCTCATAGGATACAATCCAACAGTACATTAAAAACCTGTCCTTGTGCAATTTAGCAGAGATCTCAAATTGCTGATCGTTGAAGGGCAGGAAAATAGCTGATGGATTGAAAGAAAATAAACAAAAAGATACTGTGCAGGTATATAGTTGGCTAGAGGCAAGGCTGCAATTTCAGCCCTTGTTCTGCTGTTGCTGTGACTGATGGAGTCAGTCACGCTGAGGTCCTTTTGAGCTGGCTGGAAGGAGGGAGAAAATTTGTTAGAGCTGTGAATGGAACAGTATTAGCTGGAAAACACTAGTCTTTTGAACTACTAGTGGTTTTCAAGTGAGTAAGCCAATGTCAGCCATAGGCAAACATGCCAAACAAATCCCAGTTCTCCTTGCTCTGCATGTCCACTGCAAGCTGGAGAAACAGTCTCAGTATCCATGTCTCCATTTCTGGACTCTTCTCTCTTCTCCAACAGTGTTACCCTCCCTTCCCAGAGATTCTTTCCTGTTTTCCCTAAAAAAAACTCTCAGGAAAGATCTGAACCCCTTTCAATGATTAAATTCTGCCCTATCCCCACACCTTGCTCATTATTATATTTTAACAAGATATGTCTGAAGATGCCTGTAAGTTCCAAATAAATGAAAGTACAAGTACAATAGCAATACATAGAAATGGCAGGAAACAGCATTTATTGAACATCTACTGTATGATGCTCAGGAGTGGTTATTTAATCATAATAAGATCTAAAATGGGATTTATAGCCTCATTATAGATAAAAGGACTGGGATTTAAAAGGTTAAGTATTTTGTTCAAGGCCATATAAAAATTGGAGAACAAATGTGAACCTCAGTCTGAGTTTAAAGTATGGGCTTTTTCCATTTCAGTCTTTGACTTCAATATTACTAAACACTTTCATTATGTAATATATTTGCTAACTTATCACTGGCTCTAAAATAGTAGATTGTGCATTTCTTACTTGCAGAAGTACATTCTCCAATATATTCCCAACCTCCAGCATAGCACATGGCAAATAATATGTACTCCATGCCAATTTGTTGAATTGATCTGAATACCAACAGAGCCATGTTTCTAGTTTCTTTAGTCATTCATTAAACAAATACTTTTTTGTGGTTAGGCACATAGGTCTAGAGTGGGAGTTAGATGAGTAAATAAGCAATTAACTCTACGCAGTGATACAAGCTATGATAAATGGATGAATAAAATATTGAGGAAACAAAGAAGCTACCTAGATTGGCCTTAGGATGTCAGCAAAAGCTACCTGAAACAGGGATATTTTGACATGTAATGTCAAGAATGATGCAGTGTGAAAGAAGGAAGATATTCTAAACAGAGGGGGCAGTCATGTGCAAGGCTGGAAGTGAGAGAGAGCATGACACATTCAAGAAAATGTAAGTAGTTCACTGTGTTGGGACATAGAACATGAGACATGGGATGATGAGAGATGAGGACAGGAAATGAAATAGGTGCCAAATATAAGATTATTGTTTTTTGAAGGCTCTATCCTGAGGGAGCCACCAGAGGTATGTCATCAGCAGGCAGCAGGATCAGATTTTTTATTTAGAAAAAAATCCTGGGCTTCCATGGAAAGTGATTGAAGGGGGGCAGGGCACCTTTTGGGAAATAATTGCCAAATTATAGGTGTAAGATGACTGTGGTCTAAACTAAGGTAAAGAGTTTGGGATTGGGAAAGTGGGCGTGGGCAGGTTTGAGAGACAATGAAAGTAAAACTAAGCAAATTTGGAGCCTGATTAATTTTGGGATTAATGGATAAAGAACTGATGAAGATGATTCTTGAGTTTGGGGTTTGGGAAAATGCTGGAGAGTAGTGTCATTTAATGAGATTTTGAGCCTAAGTGAAGTATTTTCTGCAGAGGAATATCTCCAATGACTATCATCCCAAACAATGTACTAAAATCTTAAGTTCATCATAATTATTTCATTGAATTATTAGCCCCTGTACCTCCCCAGCTAATTTGCCATATCTCTTTATAACACCATCCCTTTCTGAGTCACTAAGGCTGAAAACCTCAAGTTCATCACTGGTTCCTCCTCTCTTCAGCCCTCCCTCTACTTTCAGTTTGTCACCAAGGCCTGTTAATCATCCCTGATTAATGCCTCTTGAGTCTGCTTTGTCCTGCCATTCCCACGTCATAACTCTAGCCTGAGCCCCTATCACTTCATGCCTGAACTATTTCCTAGCTAGAATAGTTTCCTAACTCATCTCCATACCTCCAGTTGCTCCCCAGTGCAATCCATCTGGCCAGAATGACTTTCTTTAAATACTGCTTAAACCTCACGGCCAGAGTGATTTTCTTAAATACTGCTTTCATCACCTCTCCCAGCTCAAGCGTGCTCAGCGCCCTCTTCTCCAGACAGATGAGTTACTCACCATCTTCCCAGCATGTCTTATGCATTCCCACCTAGGAAACCTTTGCGTGGAATGTGGCTTTCTCCTAACATTTTCCTCTGCCTCCCTAAATAATCTTCACCCTGTTGGGTGCGGCTCCAGTCCCAGCCTCCATGAGTTTTCCTGTCCTTCCGCAGTACTCTCCCACCCCAAATCCTCTGACACCCAATACTCATTTTGTTGACTTTCTTGTTTTCGTCTCCGTGTAAATTTTGTAGGTGTCTTAGAGCCGAGATGATGGGCCTTTTCTCCAGCCCCGGATGCACATGCAGTGGAAAGAGAACCAGATTCTGGTCAGCTCACAATTGCTGTTATTTCTTGCTGCTACTTGTGCTTGCAGCTGGAGACAGGTTATGCCAGTTTGATGAGTGTTTGTCCACTGTCGCTGGGATACCCTTGTTGGTCCAGGTCCCAGCAGGGACTTTGTGTTAGGTGCCAGAGCACAACTCTTTCTGATTCACCTTCTCACATCCTGCCATTGTTCCTCAAGCATATTGCTGGCTCTGATCAGCTAGATCTGGAAAGTCTTCTGTATTAGCTACTCATGGTACAGAAATCAGTTCTCCTAGAGGAAACTCCAGGAAGCTCTGTTGTCAGTCTTTGTTACCAGCCCAGTTACCTCTTGTCCTCTTGGTGAGCTCCCCTTTGGGAGGCATCCAGTCCTTTTGTAAATTAGTCCATGTCCTCTCCAGAAACCATTGTTTTCATACCAAAGCTTACTTTATATCCAAGACACTTCTGGCAACACTAAGCTTCCTTATTATTCGCCTCTCTCCTCGGCGAGGAATTCCTATTTACCCTACATTTACGCAGCTAATAGAGTGAGCATATGTGATGGAGGAGGGATGGCAAAGGGAGGGAATCATGTAAGTGACCCTATACAGAATAAAAGTGATTTACCCCAACATAAGCTTTGGTTACAACCTTATGCAAAGGAGAGGCCTATTTCATTTTTAGGTGCCTGTGCCAAAAACTACTTTTTGTTGGCCTCCTCCTCATGCCCAGATCTATTCCTACTCTTCTATTTTTTATTTATTTATTATTATTATATTTTTTAAAGATTATTTATGTATTTATTTATTTGACAGAGGGAGGGACACAGTGAGAGAGGGAACACAAGCAGGGGAAGTGGGAGAGGGAGAAGCAGGCTTCCCTCTGAGCAGGGAGCCCGATGCGGGGCTCTATCCCAGGACACCGGGATCATGACCTGAACCGAAGGCAGCTGCTTAACGACTGAGCCACCCAGGCGCCCCCTATTCCTACTCTTCTGTGTCCTGCTCTGTGCCTAAGGAGCCTGTATGCTACAGAGGGCATCTCCAGGGCACCCTGACCCAGCGCTCCCCTGAGTTTGGGCTAACACATGGCACCTGCAGAAGACTTCCTCCCAGTCTATAGCAATCAGACAGTGGTTCCACTGTCTCTGGCAAAAGGACTTGTGCCCTCTCCCATTGCTTTAATTGTCCAGGCTCCAGCAATACCAATCCTTCCCTGTGGTGACAGGTTTGTGCTGTTGCTCTCCCTTAGCACTTCAACATCCCTTGATGGCTCCCTTAGCTCTGTTTCTTCATTAAACCCTCTTTGCTCAAACTCTTTTCAATGCATCATCTGTCTGCCTCATGGACCCTAATTGACACAGTGCCCTCTTGAAGAATACCCAGATTAATCTTTGCCTTTATTAGGGTGAATCTGGGTACATTTGTCTCTCCCATGGCACCAAGAATGGTGACTGACAACTACAAAATCATTTGTGAACCCTAATTAAGATAGATATTAATGAGCCAGACTCATTCTTCTGTGTGAATCCAAGCTTCCTGTTAACAAACCATACTGTTGGGTGCGACCCCTGTAAGCACCAGTATTCTGATCATTGCATGGTGGGCTTGACCCTTCACCCTGCCTGGTCCCCACTTACGGTGAAAGATTGAGACTACATTATCTTATTCACTGATGGGGGTGGCACATTGAATCGACGCAATAGCCTTCTAAAATCCAGGAAAATATTTCTGCCGTCTTCCCACGCTCAGTTCTAGGACATGTGACTGATGCTGTTCTTTATGAATCTAGCTAGTTTGCCACTCTCCTAGAGGATGGCCCGACAGGAGTTATTTCAAGAGGGCTGAGGCTTCAACACAGCTACCTTCAGGGTAATTGAGATGGTTTGTTTACCATACCTGTTCTGTTTAACGAGGACAATGCTCATTCTCAGAAGTGGAAGGGCCACTGGTGAGCTACCATCATCAAAGACAAACTCTAACCAGATGCCTTAGCATTGCTTGCTGCTTTGCTGCTTACTGCCTCAGAGACTCTTGTTTTAATTATTGTTCCTCTATACATCATGTTCCTGAAAGAAATTCCAACATATTTCCAAGTTATTTTAGCTGGGTATTTTCCCTGCCAATCTTAAAATCAGTGTTTCTACTCTTTGCTTCCTAATGATTCTTCCCAATGAGGAGTGAAAAGATCTCAGGATATTTTCCGTCAGGATGCAGTGTGAGTGTCTCCTGGGGGAGGATTTCTTCCTTCACATGTAAAGCGGCGGGGTCCAGAAGGGCTGCCACATGCAAATTTGAAACAAGCGTTTCCAAAGCAGAAGTCCAGCACCAGCCCTGTCACACATGCATAAAACAAATTATCCAATGGGAGCAGTACATAAATCACTCAAGAGAGAGTGCCAAAAATTCCACTGCATTCCTTCCAGAATCTAAAACCCAAACACGTTAGAGCTCGAAGCTCTTACCAAAAAATTCTGAAGGGAAAATGAACTGTGAATAACTATGAAGAAAGTGTAAGCAATTCATCCACCTGATGGGACCACCTGCTAATCAACGTTCACACAGTATTTTGTATCCAGCTATGAATCAAAATTCTTGAGCTAAGTTTATGGCTTAAAAAGTGAAAGAGTCCTGTCATCATCAGCACTGCTATTTACCAGTGACTGAGTCAGAACCTGCATGAATTGCTATGCTTCGTAAAGGATGTTGATCTACGTGAGTTGTGTTTGATTCAGGGGAGGAGCATTTGGGCTGGTTTCAGACACTAAGATTAATGGGTAGTGCAGTAAATCACAGTCATAGAAAAGAAGAACCTTGGGGTGGGGAGGGTGAGTGTTTTAGTTTCTCAACCCACTGCACGACCATGGAAGAGAGAACTCTGTTAGAAGTATCTGAGAAAAGGTACTTCCACTCATCCTTTTAGTAAATGTGCTCTTGTAAAAGGCACAGCATTTGTGCAAAACTTTTCTAAAAAGTATTCATTGAGGTAGACAGGAAATAAACGATTCTTATAGTAAAATATTTGCCCTCCCATGCGTAGAGAGTAAGTGGGGCCAAACCCAAGGAGTTCTACACAACCAGAAAAAGAGAAGTGGGTTCAGCTATAAAGCCAATTTATTAGAGGTGTACACATCTTGTACTGAACTACAATACTTGATTCAATATATCTATGTATTAGTTTGCTGGGGCTGCTGTAACAAAATACCTCAAACCAGATGGCTTTCAACAATGGAAATGTGTTCTCTCAGTCTTGGAAATCAGAAGTATGAAGTCAAGATTTCAGTAGAGCCACGCTGGCTCTGAAACCTGTAGGGCAGTCCTTCCTCGGCTCTCCCTAGCTTCTGGTGTTTGCCAGCAGTCTTTGGCATTGGTTGGATTGCAGCTGCAGCCCCCTAGTCTCTGCCTCTGTCATCACATGACACTCGCCCTGTGTGCATCTCTCTTCTTATAAGGACCTGGGTCATATTGGATTAGGGGCCCACCCAACTCCAGCATGACCTCATCTTAACTAATTATGTCAACTCTATTTTGAAATAAGGTAACATTCTCAAGTACTGGGAGTTAGGACTTCAGCATATCTTTTTCTGGGAAGGACACAGTTCAACACACAACAATATACATATTGAATTATGGCAAGGATAAGGTTTGTTTTATTTTTTTAAAAGACTATTTGAGAGAGAGAGAGAGAACGTGCGTGCACATGCGCACACACATGTGGGGGTAGGGCAATGGGAGAGGGAGAAGCAGACTCTTTGCTGAGCAGGGAACCCAATGTGGGACTCAATCCCAGGACCCTGGGATCAAGACCTGAACCAAAGGCAGACGCTTAACTGACTGAGCGACCCAGGCACCCCTGGCAGGGATAAAGTTTAGAAATTAGTAGCTTTCTTCTCTTTTATTTCTTTTTTCCTTTCTCCCCCCTTCTCTCCTTCTATCCCTCCCATTTTCTTTTCTTTTCTTTCATTTTCTTGCCTAGACATGGGATTTTTGTGAGTTACTGAAGAATATAACTAGAGGAAACCAAGTTAATGTATATAAGAAAAGGCAGGGCGATGCCCAAAGAAATAAAATGCAAAATGAGAAAGGCAGCCTGCCTGTGTGATTAGGAAACCTCTAAGATGGAAGCTGCATATGGTAGAATTTTGAAAAAGGAGAAAGATTTTGGAGGATACCATTGATGAGAGAGTGAGAGATGATTTCAGACATCTGCTGTGTTGCCAAGAGTAGCCTCCCTTCACCACCATTCGAGAGCACCTCGAGGTCATATCTATATTACACTTCATGGCTTTGGAGTCATGTCTGTATTTCATTAGATGTGTCCCTGTGTTGAGGTGGGCTCTGTGGAAGGAGGAAATACAACCCATTTGTTCATGCTACATAAAAGTATTGATCTGATAGGGATTCTTCAGCAATGGAGGCACAAATGACAAAAGGCAGAGAGGAGCAAATATGGGCACTGTCCATTCAAACACAGCCCAAAGGACAAATTTGCCCAGTGGATTTTAGTATTATGGCTCCCTTGGCCATATACTGCTTTATTCTCTCTTACAGTTTGCTACTTAATATCATCCAAGGAAGCCCACTTACTCTGCTCTTGTGATCACTAAGCAAACTTCTCACTGTAGTTTAATTTAGTTCTTTAATGAGAGATTATATTAGTTGCATTGACAAAAATATTTGCATCCAGGGTTTGGTAAACTTTTTTCTGTAAAGGGCAAGATTGCAGATATTTGGGGCTTTGTAGGCCATAGCGTCTCTGTCACGATGATCCAGCTCTACTGCTGTGGCACAAAAGCAGCCCTAGACAATAAGAAAACCAGTGGCCATGGCTGTGCTCAATACCACTTTATTTACAGAAACAGGTGTCAGCTGACCCATAAGCCATAGATTGTTGACTTTGCTCTAGACCACAGGACAATAAAAACAAGTGTTTTGCTGCGTGTGTGTGTGTTTTAAATAGCAAAAATTTGAATTTCCCTTTTATATATAAATCTTGGTTATTTGGGTTAATGTGTACTCCCTTTGAGAAACAGTTTCACTTTCAAAGTGATGACAAATTCAAGAGTTTGAGTGCATGAGACTGAGGGTCAGATCGTGCATGGTTCATTCATGAGCACATTGCTACCTCATAAAGCATCATGGCAACAGCGTGCTGGTTTCTCCCCAGATAAGGATAGGACCTCATGACAGAGTCTCATGTTGGCGTTGTTTGTTTGTTTGTTTTTCCCACACTAAATGGGGCCACAAAGCTCATTGAGACTAAATAGTTTTGCGAAGGAGACCGTGAGCCTTAGAAATATGAACTGACTTGTTCAAACTGGAAACTAGGATGAGCATCCAGGTCTCCCAGCCCCAGGTCCTTGGCTGCTTTACTGCTTCATAGTTTACACTCTACATCTGTGGTCTGCTGATTTGGACTTTGCTGCTAAAAATTATCATAAAAGCTTGAGGCCTTGGACTTAAGTCATAAGGCAGCAGTAACCTAGTGTCAATGATGATGATGAGTAAGCACATGGCTCAGTACAAAGGAGCCAGAGCACCCACAGGCTCTTAGGATGCTTTAATACAATGTCCTGAGAAAATGTTGAATGCCACTGAGCATTTATTGTCTAGGTATTTATCTGAACCTGTCTTGAACCTGTCTATGTTTTGGCTTTACAACTAGTTCAGATAACAAATTCCATGTATTTACTTCTCTTTTAGACAAGAAGACAGTCCTGTTACTTTAAAGCCTGTTTTTATCAAACTGATGGTGATATAACTGAGAGATGCCCCAGGTTGATTATCTCAGAAAGCTCTCAGGGGAGAGCTAGGCCAAGGGTCCCGTTCGCAAAAAGGGTCTTTGGGGGCTTGTCATAGCACATTACTTCCCCAGAGTAACACCATTGCACAGAGATTTTCCAGCATTTTTAGCCACCAAAACCTGCTAAAAAACTTGCACGGGGTTTTAGATAATATTGGTAACAGATGAACTGACCTACTAGTAGACTATTTCATTTTCCTTCACAGAATTTAACATCATATCACACACCATTTTTTTTTTTTTTAATTTGGCTCCCCCCACAACTGGAACACAAACGCCATGAAGGCAAGGCTTGGTGTGTTTTTCCCCAGACACTAAAATAGTTCCCGATGCATAGCAGACATCCAATAAATACTATTGAACAAAGGAAGGAATGTGTGAGGCACTGAAGCCAAGCCTAAGCCCCAGCCTCCCATCCAGTACCAAACCTGAGGATCTTTTGTGGAGCCCCCTCTATTTTTGGGGGGTTGGATTGCGACTGGCATAGAGCTTCTGTATAAAGCTTACACACATTTTATCTTATGAGGGCCTCTCAACCACCCTGTGAGGTCAGTTGGGCACATATTTATTATTCCCAATTTGAAGATGAGAAAAGAGAGAAGATAATGGATTGGTTCACAGTCACCTTGGTGGAAAATGGTAATGCTATAGAGCTAAGACAGCTCCAAATGCACCACACCAGCATTTCAGACTATTTTGATAACAACTTAGAGGAATGAGTGAATTTTAACAGTAAGGTAGTTGGGAGCTTCCTGGAGGAACATTACACTTTGCTTGCTTCAAGTATCTGTCAATGGGCTGCAAATTATATAAACCACTATCTTGCACCAAAAAAAAAAAAAAAAAGGAGTGAGTTTTAAATTATGACCCAGAAGGGGTGCCTGGGTGGCTCAGTCAGTTAAGCATCCGACTCTTGATGTTGGCTCAGGTCATGATCTCAGGGTCCTGGGATCAAGCCCAACGTTGGGTTTCATGCTGGGCATGAAGTCTGCTTGAGATTCTCTCTTTCTCCCTCCTGCTGCCGACCCCCCAACCCGGCCCCTGCCCTGGGCATGCTCTTGCTTGCTTGCTCTCTCTCTCAAAAACAAATCAATCTTAAAATAAAAATTATGACCCAGAAAACACACACATACACAACTAAAGCAAATGTTTTTACAAAAGAATTCCCTAATGTAATATACTTTGATATTTTTATTCTAATTAACTTTTAAAAAGTCTAAAAAAAATTCTAATTGCAACCATAGACTGAAAAACAGTCTTGTCTCCCATCCATATTTTCTTGCATAATTTCCCCTCTCATGTCATCTTTTCTCTCCATTTTGAAAATGAAATAATAATTGCCTTCTCCTGCGGGGCTTCCCAGGCTATACTTGAAGGCAGCCAGTCTGCGGAGCAGGATGGTTCCTCCGAGCTGGAGTCAGAGGACATGACGCTGTCAGGACACTGTCTGAGAGGAAACTGAAAGCTTTTATGGGGGCAAAGGGGGAAGAGAAAATCAAATCTGCACGCCTGTCCGTTTTGGGCAGGAAACAGTTAAGAGACCACTAGATGCATTGAGCTGCCAAGACCACCACAATGTTCCTACAGAGATTAGACAGAGAACAGATGTGAAGTAACTAGAGTCCTTCAGAGTAAGATAGCGACGACATAAATTAACCTTGTCTAGGGCCTGACAAAGGGACCACGCGCTTTTTGAAGTCCGAAGAGTGAAGCCATTTTTTATGGACTCTCCAAGGTTATATACCTTCATCCAACAGAACGAGTTTAATTAGAGCCAGTTGTTTACAGGGAAGGGAAGTGAGTCCAGTGGGGGCTATCAGGGTGACTGCATAGAAAATAAACGAATGAGCCTGCAAAACAGCTGAGGTTTCCTTGAGTTCTCTTCAGCTGATAAGATTCCCTTCACCCCTCGAGATTACTTTTGTCTATTTTCCTGAAACTGGAGAGACAAAGAGGTGAAAACATTCCAGATTCCCGATCCTCCAGTTTGGCAGGGTTTGGGTCAAAGCCGCCTTTTCTGGTGGTGGAGTTGGGGGTTACTCCACACCCGGCTCCTGGAGGACAGCCGGGGCAACACCCCGGGGACCGCCCCCTGGGCCAGCCTCATCAGTGGACATTGAACCTGAGGTTCTGAGGTGGCACTGCCGTTTCCAAAAGGAAAATTCTCTACTCAGGGGAGGCCCAGCTGGGGTGGGACTGGAGCCAGGGACAGTTTTGTTAGGGCTGCATCCCAGAAGATAGAGGATTCAGTACAGCACTGACAGGGGCCTGTGGATCCAAGGCGTGCTCCTCGTCCCCATCAAATGTCTCTAAGAATCAGAGAGAGGGCAGGAGCTGTGCCCGGTGGGCAGCAGAGGATATGCTAGAGTCTGGATCAGGTTCCCTTGAACATCTGTGGGATTGTGTGCTCATCTGGGGGAAGGAACTAGATGATGAAGCAAGGTTTGAGAGTAGGGAATAGAGGGGTAGGAGGCTACTCTGATGGAAGGCACTGGGCTTACATGCGTCTTTGGCCGAATGTGCTGGGCTGCAGGGGCTGGAAATGGGCCAGGGCAGACCCAGGTCCCAGAGCCACGTTCCCCCTGCTTTGGGCAGCTCTCTTCCACTCCCATCTCCCACAGGCTCTTGGCCTTCACGGAGAGACACCGATTAGCCCAGGGCAGCCCAGGGCTCCCCATAAACTGATGGAATAGATCCAGGACAGAGAATGGAGGGACTGACTCCTCTCTCAGGTGGGAGAGCTGTTTCCTCTTTCTTTTTTTTCCCCCCAGGGCCAAGTTTATACGTGGGCGGTGGAGACTGTGTTCTGGTTGGAGCCCCCAAGGACCACTGAAATGAGTCCCCACCCTAAAATATCCCTTCCAAACTGCCTGAAATACCATGTATAATTTGAGTTAAACAGTGCTATTGAAAAAAAAAAAAGAGGGAGATTAGTCCCCAGAGAGATTTGAGAGAATTTTAATCGTTCAAATCTTCCTACTCACTTTGCTTGTTTTCCTCTTAATATCAGATGGAGGTCCTGTGATGAAACAATTTTGGGGGAAGAAACTCAGTTTTGGAGTAAGGGCCATTTCTGGGAAAGGCAATCTAGGGTTAAAGCTGCCTGTGAGGTCTTCGGTGAATGTGTGTGTTTGTGGGGGATGGGGTGGTCAAGAAGCAGATTTGAGGAAGGGAGGGATCTGGGAGGATCCAGTGAAATGGGCAAGGAAGGGCCAACAGAGCTATACTTCGCTGACATTTTTCCTAATGCTCACCTTGCCTTTACCTGTTCCTTCTGCTCCTAAATCCCCACCCTGTGGAGCTTGAGTTTCCCTCTGCGTGAGATGCTCTTACCCAGGGCTGGAGAAGAGCCCTTTCTGCCTCCCGACCCTCAGCATGAGTCCAGGCGAGACCCTCACTAGCACTCCTGAGCAGACGTTACAGGGAGCCCTTCCATGCACTTTGGATTCTGGCTTGCATTGGCCCCTCACCCCTAGCTTAGAAACATAGAAGGCACATAATAATGTTTGTCCAAAGACTGCTCCCCCCAGTGGGTAGTGTGTGCACATTGCACACCGTGTGTGGTCTGAAGACTTGGTACATTCTGTTCCTTCTTCCTGCAGTGTGCTCGCTTTCCACACCATCAGCAGGTGCCCCTCTCGGCATCCCTCAAGACTCAACTCATAATGCCGTGTCCTGTTCTTAGCCTTTTCTGTCTTCATGTGATTTCTCTGTGTAAACACCCAGCAATACATGTGCCATAATGTATTATCATTGGTGATTTCCTTCTTAACCTTACCCACTTGACTTTGACCTTCCTGGCGTCATTTGTATCTTATTTCCAGCACAGAGTACAATACATGACACCCAGCAGCTTCTTAGGAATCTTTTGGTGAATTGATTGGACCTTATATAAAATTATTTCCAAGGGCTCTCCCCAACATTTCCAGTGGTTTTTCAGCCTACATATGGCCAGAGAAGTGCTTAGCCATAGAGGTAAAAACAGCACCTGGGGTGGAATACAAGTAGGTTGGTCTACTCATTTCTATCTGCCACGAAGCTCTAACTCCCCCTGCTTATCAAGTCAAGCTCCCTTAATTTTCTTTCTAAACACTTTCTGAACTTGGCATGTGAAAAGGCAGTTATTCATTTGGCATATGAAGAGCTGACATGCCTTTCTAGGCCTGATGAATAGTGAAGAATTTTCAAGAAACAAAAGAGTTTATACAATGATTGCAACTAGAATCCATAAAATGCAACCCCATCTACTTGTCTGTGATGCAGCTGTACAGCTGGGAGGCAGGTGTGCTGGTTTGCCTTTCTGGTGGCACGGGGAAGATCGACAGAGGACCAAAGCATGGGGCATTTTGATTTCACATCTAATTGTCTGCCTTTAGATAGATCCAGACCCTCATTGCTCAACCTGTCCGAAGGGGCTACTTGTTCCTAAGAGCTGAGACCATGGGTGGGAAAATTTCTAAGAAAGAGAAAGCCCAGGTTTAAAGGTAGGGTCAGAATTTGTGGGTCCTGGTTTACTTTGGCATATGAGTGCAGAGTATGGAGCATGAAGTCCTTTGCTGTGGCCATTCTTTATCCTTGGCTTAGGGGGAAATTCCCAGGGTTTCTCTTCCGCAGGACTCGAGGCCTCCCTTCCTCCTCCTGTCACCTTTTCCACCTCCCTCTCTCTCTTGTTCACTTTTCATTACGAATGTTTTCAAATATACATAAATTAGTGAGAGTGCTATCATCAAACCTCCATGTTCCTATCACCCAGATCCGATAATGATCAACATTTTGTTCAGCTCCTGTGTGACCTTCTGATCAGAGTTGATTCCTCAAATCCTTTCCAGTTCCAATAAGATATGAGGGTTTCTTCATCTCATTGGCTCCTGTGGTAATTGTTCTCTCCGTTATAAAAAGTATGGGAGGGGGTACATGTATCTTCAAACCGCAGTGCCAGATCTAAAGGGTGAGATGTGTGTGTGACAGGTGCTTTCATCCCTCTGCTTTTTATCGGTGCCCCAGGGCCATGCACACAAAGATACAGATCTAAGGTAAGAGTAGAGATCTTGCTATGCAAATACAGCTGCAGGACCTGCTCCTAGCTGCTGCTTCCAGCAGGACAATTGCTCCGAAGTTGCTCTATATAGAAATTCTGGTGCCGCCAACAGTGGCAATATTACCTCCAGCTTCCGGAAGCCAGATAGCATGGTCACCTCAGCTTCAAGAGCTGATGTCTTTATTTTTCATTCTCTGAAGATGTCTCTTTAATTGCTTCATTGCACAAAGAAGGCTAGCTAATCTCTTTTTTTTTTTAACTTTTTCCTTTGGTTTTACCTTTTTTCCTTCCTCTCCCTTCCCACTCTTTTCTCCCAGGCCAAGGAAACTACTTTTAAACATTTACAACTTTAAAAATTAGACAAAACAATGAAAGTTCTTTACTGTATGGGTAGTGTTTAAAAATTGTCTTTGTTTTTGGCGTTTGATCTCTCCAGCCATCTACATAGTTAGAATACCTCTGCCTAAAGCAACTTGGCATTTTTTATATCATCTTGATAGCTCATAGTTTTTGTATATAATGTCAGTGCTCCTTAGAGAACTGGACTACAAAGAAAGATGGGTGGAAGTTATATAAGCCATTTAAATAGTTTACCATTTGTAACTTTTGACCAGTCCCTGGAAAAGCTTTACATTAAAATATCACTGTGTGTGAGTCTTATGTCTGTTAAATGTTTTACAGTCACTTATTGTCTCCTTCTCAGATTGAAAACTAAGTCATAGAAGAAAAATACAGCTTGGCTAGCATTGCAATGTATGACTATTAAATTTAAAATCAAGGTCAGGGGAAAAAAAGGCAGAATACAATATATATGTGATATATGTACACACAATTATATGTCCCAAATCTATGTCACAGAAGAAACCGATACATGAGGTAGAGAAAGACTCTGTTAATTGAACTGAACATTTCTAATTTCAAAATTACTGGCTTGAGTTTAGAGCTTCACTTTTAATATGTTAATGAGGAAGTTAAAGTGTGTTTACATTTCTATAACATGTGTTCTACTTCGTCTCAGCTATGGACTTAACAGAACTTTGGAGAAGTGATGTAAGCTCTCTGGAACCTCATTCTCATATGATAAAAAAAACAGACTGAAATATTTGTATCGTTCTTTTTGTTTGACATGCTGTACTTTAAAACCAGGACATTAGACTGAGTCAGTGTTGTCAGGTGCTGATAGCTCCTAACAAGGACATATGCATTAAAATCCAATAATTAAGTTGCCTGGAAGCTAAAAGTGTAAACATAACCATAAATAAGAAACATGCTTGTTTATCTTTTCTGCTGTGGCTATTAGCTTAACCTCCAGGTATTAGCATGTATGCATCACACATATGGATTTTGGATGGTACACATAGTGGGAACTCGGCCTGCTGTACATCATAAAGCAAAAGTACCTGGTGTTCAGCTCTAAAAAACTGTTGGAAGATTTTTTTTCCTTCTTTTCAAATTAGTGTTACTTGGGGGGGTATATGATGTGCCAATTAATATGTACACTTTTTCAACAGCTCTGCCTTTTTTTCTCTTAGAGCTTTGAGGCAAAATGTCAAGTCCTCTGCAGCCAGTCACTTTTCATAATTTTCCTGTTTATTTCAATGAGTGGTATAAACTCCGTTGTTATGGCAGGTGCATACCAGTGTACCATATGGCAGCCTCCTGTATCAGCCCTGTCACCAAGCCCTCCAGGAAATGAGACACTGTATTTTTCTCAGGAAAGAAACCCCACATCAGACAGAAACCCTTGCTCATTTCCAAATTGCTGACTGCCAACCATCAAAGAATTTCACCACAAAATTAATAGTGGGGAGAATTGGGGAATATTATTGAGCCTCATGTTAGGAACAGGCCATCATTCATTAATGTATTTTATGAATATTAACTGAACCCTTACTTTGTGCCAGGAACTGTTCTAGGTGAAGGGCCTATACAAGTAAAAGAAGACAAAAATGACAAAGAATAAAATAAACAGGTAAGGAATCAATCAAGATGTTTTTGATGGAGCTATGCAAACAGCTGGAATTTGGTGACATGGTGAGAGGCTGGCTGGCCACTTTAGAGAGTTGGCTGGGAATGACTGAGCTGAGGAAGTCGTATAAAAATCGAGGACTGACTGTCAAGAAAGAACCTGACATTCAATGATCAGGAGGCAGAGAATTCGAGTGCAGGTCATAGCAAGTATGAACGTCCAAAGGCAAGAATGTGTCTGATGTGTCTGACAAACAGAAGGGAGGCATTGTGTTTGGAAGGAGGGACTGTGTGGCTTCCTAAAGATTATAGATTACGGAGGGCTTCATAAAGCAGGGTGAGAGTTTTGCATTTTGTTCTCAGGGTAGTAAAAAATAATCAGAAGATATTTGAATCATTGTCTCTGCTTATGGTCAGCTATGTAAGAAATGGACAATTGAGAGGAAGAGAAGAGGCAGGCCAGGTGGGAGGGAAGGGTACATCTGGAGGTAAGTCCAAGTAGGAGTTTCTGGTGAGTTAAACTTGGGAGTTAAGAGAAAGAGAGGATGGAGCATAACTTCCAGATTTGGCGTTTGGGTAGTTGATGAAACAAACAGCCAATTTGTTGTGACGTGGGAATTGTTGTGGGGTGGGTTTCTTTTTAGACAACCAAGTTGAGATATGAAGGATATATCTCAGAGTTTCTGTGTGCCAGAAATTCAGGAGCAGCTTGGCTAGGTAACTTAGGATCATGGTCTATCAGGAGGAGGCAGACATAGTATCAGCCAGGGCTAAAGTCATCTAAAGGCTTGACTAGGGCTGGAGAAGCGACTTCCAAGATGACTGCCTCAGTGGCTGTTGACAGGAGGTCTACATTCCTTGCTCAGGGAGGGGGGTATGTCTCTCCATAGGATTACGTGACAATACTCACAACATGGTACTGATTTTTCCCAAAGTAGAAAGTCCGAGAGAGAGAGAGAGAGAAGGAAAAAAAAAAAAAAAAAAAAAGAGGTCACAAGGCCTTTTATGGCCTAATCTTGGAAGTCTAACACCATCATTTTCACCACATTCTATTAATTGGAAATCACTAAAATCATCCCATACTCAAGGTCAGGGGAATTCGGCTCTACTTTTTGAAGGAAGGTACATCTAAGAATCTGGGAATACCTTTTTAAACTATCACATTAGCTATCTTTAGAGATTGAAGAAATGGTGAGTTGTAATATCAGTCAGATTAAAAAAGAATTGGTGAGAATGGATGGTTAGTCCACATTAGTCTAGCTTGAAATGATTGATTACATTTTGTTCCTAACTTCACATTCCAGGAACTGGCTATCTCCATAATGGTTCAGTACTGGTTCTAAATGAAAACACTGAAATCGCTATGCATGCCTGATATAAAATAGTATCACAAAAAGAAGTAAGTTTCCTCTGATAGAATCAGAATACCTATAATCAGCCACTTGGTTATATAATGTGTGATGGTTGCCTTATTCAGCATTATCCCTCAGTAGCGTTCAAAACATTACTTATGATTTTGGACTGTAGGTGCAGGGAGTTGATTTAATCACACCCATCAGCTCATTGCCCTTGGTCATCTCCAATCTACATAAAGAAATTCACATTTTTCCCCTTTCTATCTCCACTCACCTCTCTTGTTCCTGTGCTCTGTCATAAGCACTCACTCTACCTTGCTTCATATATATTCTTTAATCTTACCAAATTATATGTGATGTTGTTTTCTGTATGTATTTACACACATAAATAAAATTGTGGTACAAAACGTAAAGTAAAAATAAGAATTGGAAGAGCTCAGATATTTAGAATGAAGTATTAGGATTAGAACTTCTAAATCTATGTATTTTTAGGCAACTATTGAGAACAAGTGTTCATAACAATTTCTGGAGAGAAATGAGACTGAAAATGGCTAGTTTTGCAGGAGAGAAGACCAATCTCCCCCCTTTACTCTGGCAGCAGAAAGAGAAGCAAACATGCAAAGGGCCATTACTGACATGAGAAAGAACATTATGCTTTCTACGAGACGCTGGCCTGTAAGAAAGGGGTCTCTGCCCTAGAGAACTTGTGGTGTCTAGCAATATGGGGAATTAGTGGCCTGACAAGCCTAAAATATGGTCAATAGTAATAAAAGTTAGCTAGAAGAAGTCCCAGAATTTGAACTCTGTAGCAAATACTCAGTTCTAATCCTTCCCTTCCCCCTCTCTTTACGATTTAATACTTGGCAAGGGAAAGGTCACTTGACAATATTTATTAGCTCATTAACCGTAAGTGTCTTTGCTGCCATGGGAAATATTTTTTATAACAATTCTTTTCTGTTCTACAAGCTATGTTGCAGGTGTCTCTCCATTGTGTAAATGAAATGGTGAGTGTTAGCTCTCTATTAGTATCCAAGATCTATAACTAAATATTTTTTTTTTTCCAGCTAGTGAAAGGAAACATGGTCAGACTGAGTCAGGCTTGGCCGACTTACATGAGACCAACTAGGCGAATATCAGTGTTGCCTGAACATGGGCAGTACTTTAAAAATTGGTGAGTTATGACTATCTTGTTTCCCCTGTTCCAAACCCCCATCCCTAAGAAAAGGGAAAGGAAACAGAATTAACATGCACCGGTGCCAGATACTATATCAGGACCTTTATAGACACTATTTAATATAATTCTCCCAACAGCTGTATTAAATAGGGAAGAAATTAAACAGGGAAGAAATCTCTGCCACTAATAAACCAGATGAGGAAACTGAGTCTCAGAAAAGTTAATTTGCTCGGTCACACAGCTGTTATGTGGGGAAGCTGGGATTCAAACCTAAGTCTATGCTTTTTCAAACACGCAATATTCTATGTTTCAAAAAGTAATACAGTATCCTCAAACATTGCACAATTTCTCATTTGCTTTCCAGAAAAGTCTGAGTTTGGTTGAAGATGATTCAGTCGCAGCACTAGATAAAATGTTACTGGATTTCTGATAAAAAAAGATTAACCTTCTTAGAATGAGGAGCATATATAAACCAAAATGTGCTTTTTCTATTTGATTATTTTTAAATATAAATCTGATCACGGCTTAGCTCTTTTTCATTTTTTGGGAGGGAAGAGGGATCTATCCCACTAGCTTTAGTTGGTAGGGGTATGATACCCATTGATCAAGAAGTACCAAAAATTCATTCATCTATTCATTTCCTGCATTCACACAGGTTTTCCATTTGCTCCCCATTCTTGGTTTGACTAACTCCTAATTATTCTTTAAAACTTATCTCAAGTGCCAACTTTTCTGAGAACATTATCTTTCCTCTCATAGTACCCTATACAATTTTCATTGTTTTGTATGGCTCACCCCACAGTTTTTAATTGGTTCATTTGTCCAGCTGCTGGAGTATTCATTGAGAGCAGGGGTTTTGTCTCACTCATCTCTGTGTTCCCAATACCTAATGGCTGCCATTTAGTGAGTTCTCTAGTTATCGAATGAATGAACGAGTGAATGAATGAATGAATGGTTAATATGATTAGATAATTATTCATTTATTACTATGCTCTGTAATAATATTCCATATGAAGTCTAATATTGGGTGCCACTACTTCGGTGATATTTGAATCCAAAACCCATGACACAATGACAACCCTAGAAACTCGGGGATGAATATATCAAAGACCAAATCAGTTTCTCTCTCTCAATCTCTCTTTCTCTCTCTCTCTCTCTCACACACACACAAACACACACACTTTTTCTCAGTCGGGGGATCAGTAAATCATCCCATTGTTTTGCTTTGAAGGACTTTTGAGGTTCATTTATGTAGGTGTCACCTGGAGAGGACATTGCCTCTACATGACATTTATCCATAACTAGGATCCTGATAAATTGTTAAAGAAAATGTTGTTTATTGGAAGACAGATTTGCCAGCATTTGAGAACTGTCCCATAGTACCTGGAGCTGAGAGCTTATATTCTTGTGAGTTGAACAAAAAGTGTTTGGTAGGAGAGTATGATTAACCATGACAAGCCAGTTGGTTAAGCTTTTCATCATTTTTGGCTTCAAAGTTAATGTCTGTTTAAAATGAATTCAGTCATTTCAGAAGGTGAGAATACAATATATTTAAATAAAATAATCACAGAATGTTAAAACAGAAAGTCTTTCCAGGGTTTTGAAATAACTTAATTTTAAATGATAATTAATTGAATTCTAGACTTATCCTATTCCTTTTGATTAGAATGCTGTGGAATCACTTTTTTTTTAATGAGAGCATTAAGCATTATTTATCTCACTTTTCTCTACTAATGGGGTCTCAGAAAAGGATGTTTCTTCTTTGATTTGCCCTGTCTTTATGATCAAAGAGGGTCTTAGGAGCCCAGCTGAACAGAACGTAAAATGGCTTGTGATTCAGAACCCGGCCTGAGGTTGGTGGGGATGGTAGCAAAGGGGAGAGGAGATGGGGTGCTAACGGTATTAGGGAGAATGGCTCTTTAGGAGAAAACATTCATTTTACAGTTTTCAGGAGAATTTATGAGATAATTAATATTGGCAGTTGTGCACATTTTGTGCAGGGAGTCCTTCAGACAGCAACTGAATGGATGCCAACAGATGTGAAAGTAATAGTCCTTTGGATTTAAAATGCTGTCTACATCTACACAAGGGAGAATCACAAGAGTTCTCCTTGTTCAGTGGATGTTCAGTATGAGCAACTGCAGTTTTATAAATTACCAGCCATTATTTTATCCTTCAGAGGGCTCCTTAGGTTGCCTTTTAGAATTTTTCTTCCTTTCTGGAGCAATGTGCCTGGTAGCCAGAATGACCATATATCCAAAATTTTGAGAGCGGTTCTGATTTAAAATAATCTATCCTGTCGTACACCCCACACATGTTAGATCGTGTGACCAATTTGGGGTTCAGAAAGCATGGTCACCATATATTCAGCCATTCCAGATGAACAACTGCATTCCAGCAATCTCAGACGATTTGATCATCTGTGCTTGCTGTAGCACCCCCTCCGGCTTGGACCCCATGCACTATTGTTCCTGAGCAAAAGAAATGAGGAGAAAAAGAAGGGCACTGCTCTCTCACAATATTACAGGAATACTATTCCACACAATTTTTAAAGTGCAGACAAAAGTAATTTTTTTGTTAACTTACACAATGCGTATTGTAGAAAAGTGAAAAAATATAACCAAGCTAAGCAAAGAAAAACATTCCAATCCTATCAGTTATCCTAACCACAATTCCTTTTTAGTATTTTCATGTGCATATATAAAAACATATTTTTATATCTTTTTTTGCCTAACCAAAAATGTGGTGCCAATATCATTTACAGTTTTTTTCACATTTCTTATTTAGCAATGTATCACAAACATCTTTCTGTATCATTAAATACATATTTACATCATCATCCTTTTAATCACTGCCTAGTACTCTAAATAAATGCAGTAAATTAATTGAGAGTCCTTTGGATGTTGTTATTCTGATGTTTTACTATTATATACAATACTGAGAAAAGGCACGATTTTCTTCACATAAAATATTTGGGTGATGATACTGGACTTTGTCCTGAAGAAGCCTGCAGATCTTCCTGAAAGCTGCCAGAAATGATAGCTTGCTGTAACATAGGAAAGTCTGGTCCTTATATGCCCAAACACATCAATGACACACTGATGAATACTACCTTAACCTTTGCTATCATTTGCCATTGGCTTCTTTTGTGTTTCTTAAGGATTCTCTGGTGTCCAGACCAACTTTCTTGATCATCTCGTTGCCATTATTTTTTTGGCTCAGTGTGGCAAGCATTGTTCTGAGGTCAGTCTATGGTTGAGTGTCTGGATCACATTTTCGGGTGGTGCATCACACACCATGTCTGCTCCCTGGCTCCAACCAACAAGACTTTAAAGAGATTTTTTAAAAGGCTCAGAAAGTTTCTTGGATATCAAACAGCTCTTATAAAAATAACATTTTTATGACTTAAAATGTAAATGAATCAGAAACATATGGATTAAATTTCCTTTGAAAGACCCATGGGTTTAAAAACTGGAGGGAAGAGTGCTTGCAAAATGAGTTAAATTGAGTTTTGCCAAAAATAAAACACTTGGAAAATTGTTGGGGATGTTTTGCTGATCCCTAGGTGTTCATGGGTTCTCCATTCTCTATCTGAAAAGTACTTAGATCTTAAAATTTGGGTCACTCAATAAAATGCATTTAGGACTAGTTCAATGGGCCTTTGGGTCCCTAGTTAAAGAAGTGATATCAGAAAGTCAATTTTAGATCAAATGTATTTGAAAGATGCCTTACTTCTTCAGTATCTCAAAGTTGCCTCCAGTGGCTGTGCGCACGCATGCAGGGTGCATCCTGTGTGATGGGTGATCCAAGAGAATTCAGACTATACTGGTAAGGATTGATAGTATTTATGAAACAAATCCAAATTAGCACCCTTCTCTTAAGTTCCCTTTTCTGTCAGTTACTCCAGTATTTCCATACTCTTCTGTCTTGGATCAGTATCCATAGAAGCAGAGCTTAAGACAGGGGTTCTTGTGTAAGTGATTTACTGAGGAAGTTCTCTCAGGAGAAATCTGTAAGGAAGTGAAGGAAACAGATAAGGCAGGGATAGAAGCTAAGCAAAGATGTGGTTTCAGCTGAAAACCAGCCTCAGCCTGATCTTACAGGGCAGCATGAATAGCTTGTCATGTTGTCTCCCCTTGAGAGTATATCCCACCTCCGTAGGCATTAGTTGTTACCTGCCCTTGGAGGGGGCACATAACCCCCCGGCAGTTGCCGGAGGGGCAGCTCCAGTCTCTGCTTATGACAATCTTTGAGGGCATATTTCCAGCAGGAGCATAACTGTGAGTCTTAACAGACAATATCCACACCAAATGGGGGATAGATGCAATGGGCACATAAGGGGGATCTAGTCAGGGCATCAACGTTTCTACTACATACATCTCTCTTTCTCAAAACCTTGAAGACATCTTTAATTTTTCTCTCTCATGCTTTCCCCAGATTCAATCAAATTCTTTCCGTTTTATTTTTTTGTGGTTTTTCTTGTGTTTATCTTTTTTATCTAATTCCCACTGCAGTCCTGTTAGTCTAGGCTTTGTCACCTAATATCTGGATTACCCTACCCATTTCGCAGCTAAATTCCCACTTTAGAATATCCCCTAACCCAGATTATCCCACACATTGCTGGATTAATATTTTCCTCCATTTTCAACACCATTTTCAAATGTAATTCTTAAATATCTATGGGAACATTTCTCAAAATTTTAAAGATGAAGAGTACATTAAAATTGTGGTGCTCTCTTTGGAGCTCTATTAAATGCTAACATAGTAACCTTAATGTAATGACTTTTTTTTTTTGCTATATCTGATTTTACACTAAAGTAGATTATAATATGGAAAAGTAAAGCTTAAGAAAAATAATTTGAAAAACATGGACTCTATCAATTAACTAAGCTAAAATTTTACTTAAATAAAATGATATATAAAGCACTTAGATCAGTGCCTGATTAAAGCGCACAATAGATATTGCCTAATATTATTACTCTGATACAAGTCTCATAATTGATCTCTCTGGTTACGCTTTTGTCATCCTCCAATAGATGCTTTATAAGAAGCAAGAGTGATTATGTTTAAACCCAAATTATATGATTACATTTCTGCCTTGCTTATATCTTTTCCTTACATATTTACAGGGAAACCCAATGCTTACCTTGGCCTATAAGCACAGCACAACCCTGCCCTGCCCGTGTCTCCAACCTCAGCTCCAGCCATTACCTGACACAGGCTTCCAGCACAGGGGCCTTCCCTTTAATTCCTTAAATGTCAGCCTCTTTCCTGCCTCAGGGTCTTTGCACCTGCTATTTCCTCTACCTGGAAAGGTTTCCTCCCACCTTACCTATCCCTTGCATAACTGATCATCGTTAGGTCTCAGTTTAAATGTTTCTTTCTCAGAAAGTCTTTCCCTGACTTATTCATTCATTCATTCAATAAGTATTTATTGAGTACCTACTCTGCACCAGGCACTATTCTTATCCTAGAAGAGAAAGAAAAACAACTGTCACAGTAAAAAGGTAACAGTTCCTGTCCTCATAGAACTTACATATGAGGAGAGAGGAAAACAAAATGAGTAAGCAAATATGTGTGTGTGTGTGTGTGTGTGTGTGACAATAGAGGTGAGAAGATGAGTGCTAGAGTAGAAGGATTGCTATTTTTAGTAGAGAGGTCAGAAAAGGCCTCTTTAAAAGGGGGATCTTTATTTAAGCAAAGACCTGAAATAGCTCCATCCATGCCACTATATATTCTGCATTTCAGTCTCTTGTGTTTTATCCCTGTTAAAGCTAAGTATTAAAATTGATCATTTTTTTTTCTTCTTTTTGTCTGTTTTCCCCACTAGATTGTAAATTTAATGAGGACACAATCAATTGTCTTATTCACTATTATATTTCCAACATGTTACAAAGTACCTGATGCATAGAAAGCATTCAATATATATGTTCACCCAATGAATATGTGAAGTTGTTTATTATTACTGAAACAAAAATTAGAAATCAGAGTTATTCTTGAATGCAACCTATTCTATTGGAATGAAATAAAATGTTATGTGTGAAAGCACATTGTATGATGACAAAAATTTTGTTCTTAGAAGAACAAAATGAATGGCAATGAACAATAGTTCTGTCTCATACTTTTAGGATAGAGATGGGGCATAAAAAAAGAGAAATACCTTGGTTACCATCTTAGCAGTGCTGTGCTTTCCATCATATTGCAAGAGAGCAAAAGTAGAGCTATAGTCCACCTCTGAACCTTTCATCTCTGTATCTCCCCCACCCCCACCCTATCCAAACATAAAAGAAAGAAAAAGATTACCCACCAAATCTTCCAGGTCTATCTCACTTTCCCCAGAAGATAAAGACGAAGTATGAACAATGATTCATTAAGATCATTTTGGGTTGGGGGCGCCTGGGTGGCTCAGTCTTTAAGAGTCTGCCTTCGCCTCAGGTCATGATCCCAGGTCCCTGGGATCAAGCGGCGCATCGGGCTCCCTGCTCAGTGGGAAGCGTGCTTCTCCCTCTCCCACTCCCCCTGCTTGTGTTCCCTCTCTCGCTGTTTCTGTTTCTGTCAAATAAATAAATAAAATCTTTAAAAAAAAAGATCATTTGGGGTGGATGGTTGGGAATTAAACCAATCAAATTGCTTATTCATTTCTGAAGAGTTAACAGACTGAATTATATAATTTTCCACTTTTGTGGAAAATTACCCCTAGATCTAGCAAGAAGCATCCTTTCCCTGGGCATTGTGCTTCTGAAAACTCCACTATGCTCTCTAGCTGAGCTCCTCCTGATGGCCCTTCCGTCTTGGGGCCAAAAAGATTTGTTCACGCAGAGACCATACCATTCCCTTCTAGACCATGCTTCAGGGATTGGAACCTCAGAATTTTTTGTCCAGACACTTTCTGGGCCTGTGCAAAGTCTTTACCAAATCCTACTTCCAAAGAGCAGTTTGCAAAGCTGATCTCTACACCCAAGGAACCATGACCAAAGACTGGCTACTGGTGGGGTGAGTGCAGAACTCCAAGCTGGTGTGTCCACGTGCATGTTCTTGAGGTCCCCTGCAGCATAGGATGGAGCCCAGCATGGGAAGAGGAGGGAGAGATTCAGGCTGCAGAGTAGGGCTTGGGTGAAAGGGGACTGACTCTCTCAAAGCTGCCAATATTTGGCTTAGAACTCTAGGACACCTGGTTTCTACATTTGAATCTAGCCTTTTCACTTCAAACGTGTGGTATTGGCAGAAGTGGGGGATCAGTCAGCCCTTGTAGACCAGGATCGCTTGGCTTGGATTGAGTGCCTCCAAGCTCATAGTATAGAAGTGTCTCCATCTACACTCTTTCCCTGGGTCTTGCAAATGTTAGGGTCAGGCTGTTTACTTCCCAACCTCAGACCAAAAGTTTAATTCCTTCTCTTTTTTTTGGATTCATCATAGACTAAAAGGAGAAACTTTGTGTAGTCTGGTAATAACTCGATCTAATGGTGCTATGTACAGAATCTTTGTGTCTCCCTCAAATTCACACATTGAATTCTTATTTTCCAATGTGATTGCATTAAAAGGTGGGAACTTTGGGAAGTAATTAGGTCATGAGGGTGGAGCTCTCGAGAATAAATTACTGTCCTTATAAGAAGAGACAGGAGAGAGATGATTTCTCTCCCCTCCATGTAAGGGTACAGCATTAAGGTGGCCATCTGCAAACCAGAAAGAAGGCTCACACTAGACACCAGGGTTAGCACCTTGATTTTGCACTCCCCAGCCTCCAGGACTGTGAGAAATAAATGTTTGTTCTTTAAAGCCATCCAGTCTATAGTGTTGAGGCAGCCTAAATTGACTAAGACAAAGAGAGAGATATATCTTAGGAGAAAAACCAAACCATTAAGCCCATTCAAAATTTGGAAACCTAAAAGGTAGCCATATCTTTGTACACACTGGCCTATGACTAAAGAGTACCAGCCATAACAGGGCTCCTGAGAGCATCACACCGGTGCTGGGAGAGACGTGTGGGATGTGCCTAATGGAGGCATCATTTCTTATAAACACCTGCACCTCCCTGAGATCTTTATTACAGGCCCTTTTCCTAGACTCCATCATTCTTCCCTGTGGGAGAGACTTGGGAATTACAAAATATCCAACTAACATCCTAGTGTTATTCTAAGGAAGGCTAAGAAGACAAATTAGGATGGTCTAGGCCAAGAAGTCAAGGGAAGTACAGTATCCTGTAAATTATTCTAATGGATGTATTCAGAGAGAATAGTTATGAATTCATTCAGATTACTGAGGAAAAATGATCTAGCAAATTGAATTCCAGGTGGGGTGGGAAGGTTCACAGTTTGGTCAGTGCTTTGCTAGAGACTTGAGACATGTGTAATATTGTTTTATTTCATATTTCTTTGCTAACTAAGGACATTAAACATTGCATAATGTTATTTACTGACCTTGCACATTTCCTCTTTTGTAAACTGTTCAATTTTTTGCCTATTACTATTGCTGGTTTTGAGTATTTATTTATTTGAATAAGCGTTTTGTAATTTTTATCTTTTATCTTTTTTTATTTTTCAGTAAGCTCTACACCCAGTGTGGGCCTTGAACTCACACCTCCAAGATCAAGAGTCGCATGCTGTACTGACTGAGCCAGCCAGGTGCCCCTCTATATCTTTTAATTTTCCATATTTTTTTAATAGAAGAGGTTTTACATTTTGTCAATTTATAATATTAAATTGTGATAAATTGTGATTTATCTTGTGCAAAGTCTGCTCATTAATTGGGACAAAAATAATCCTTAACAATATTTGGTCTTTTAGCCAGGAGTGTGCTATATAGCTATATTTCTTTCTTTTTTAAAAAAATATACGTTTTAATATTGAAATAATTATAGATACACATTCAGTTGGTAAGAAATAATACAGAGAAGTCCTGTGCACCATCTACCCCAGTTTTTGCCAATGGTAACATCTTGCAAAGCTACAGTAAGAAAGACAAAAAGGATATTGACATTAACACAGTCAAAATGCAGAACATTTCTATCACCAGAGACTCCCACAGGCTGCCCTTTTATATCCACAGCTCCTCTCTACCACTCATACCTTTCCCACCCCTGACAACCACTAATCTGTTGTTCATTTCTACAATTTTGTCATTTCAACAATGTTTTATTAATGGAATTATATAGTATGGAAACTTTTGGGACTGG
The DNA here is from genome assembly GCF_003265705.2 of Callorhinus ursinus. Classification (NCBI taxonomy): domain Eukaryota; kingdom Metazoa; phylum Chordata; class Mammalia; order Carnivora; family Otariidae; genus Callorhinus; species Callorhinus ursinus. Next base: position 30,549,728 of record NW_027397079.1, on the reverse strand, counting down.
TTTTTTTCATGCAACATACATTTTAAAGATTTATTCATGTTCTGTGTATTAATAGTTTGTTCTTTAAAAAAAAAAACAACAACCTTTCTAGGTATGCAATCATGCATTTTACTTCTCTGCTTGTATGTTTCTTCATTCCCTTTCTTGCCTTGTTGCCCTGGGTAGAACCTCCAGCACTATGTTGAATGAGAGAAGGGAGAGCAGCTCAGGAGGGCTTCACCAGTAAGGATAATGTTATCTTAAGCTTTTTGTAGGTGCTCTTGATCAAGTTGAGGAAGTTTGCCTTTACTCTTATTTTTCTGAGATTTTTTTTTACGATGAATGAGTATTGAATTTTGTCAAATGCTCTTTCTGCATTAAGGTGATTATGAGATATTTCTTCTTTAGCTATTAATATTGCAGGTTACCTTGATTCATTTTTTTTTTATATCTAATCAGTCTTACATCCCGGGAATAAGTCTCACTTGGATATGGTGTATAATTCTTATTTATTGCTGGATTTGATATGCTAATATTTTTATCTTAGTAAGATTTTTTTGGTGTCTATATTCATAAGAGATACTTGTTTGTAGTTTTCTTTTTTATATACTGTTATTTGTCCCAAGTATTTTTGTAATTTTTATTTATCTTTTAATTTGATTGTCTAATATAGAGAGGCTTATATTTTATCAATATATAATATAAATTTTGATATTGGGGTAATATCAGTTTTGTAAAATGAACTGGAAAGTATTCTTTTCCATATTTTTAGAGTTTGTATAGAATTGCTGTTAAATCTTTTATAGAATTCTCAAAGGAACCATTTGGGCTTGGAGATTTTCTTTCTAGGAATTTTTAAATAGTGAATTCAAATTTTTAAATACTTATAAGGTTGTTCAAATGATGTATTTCAGATCAGGTGAGTTGTAGTAATTTGTGTTTTGTTTTTTGTCTAAGTTGTCAAATTCGTGTGTGTAGAGTTATTCATAGTATTCCCTTATGATCTTTTTGATGTCTGCAGTATTAGTAGTGATAAACTCTATTTCATTTCTGGTATTGGTAAGTATTTTTTCTTTGACAGCCTTGTTTGAGGTTTGTCAATATATTGCTCTTTTCAAAGAACCATCTCTTCGTTTCATTCAGTGTTTTTTTCCGATTTCAATTTCATTGACATCTGCTCTTATCTTCTTTCTTTTGTTTTAATTTCCCTTCTCTTTGGTTCTTGGGGTAGAGTTTAGATTACTAATATGAGACTTTTCCTCTTTTCTAGTGTATGGATTTGGGCTATAAATTTCCCTGTTGGTTCTGCTTTAGTTGTGCTTTACAAATTTTGATATGTTGTGTTTTCATTTTCATTCAGTTCAGTATATTTTTTATATTTCTTTTGAGACTTCCTCTTTGGCCAATGGGTTGTATAAACACTTGTTGTTCAGTTTTCATGTGTTTGGAGATGTTCCCATTATTCTGTGACTGATTTCTATTTTGGTTCTGTGGTGGTTGGAGAATACATTTGTGGTACTTCAATTCTTCTAAGTTTATTGAGGTTTGTTTTATGGCCGAGGGTTTATTTTGCTATGTGTTCTATGAGTACTTGAAAAGAACACGCATTCTGCTGTTGTTGGGTGCAATGTTCTATAAATATCAATTAGATCTTATTGTCTCATGTTATTGTTGAGTCCTTCCATACTTTTATCGGTTTTTCTGTCCTCTATCATTTGTTGAGTGATGATGATGAATTCTCCAACTATATGAGTGGATTTGTCTATTTCTCCTTTCAGATCTATCAGTTTTGCTTCACATATGTTCTAACTCTGTTGTTTGCTGCACACTCACTTATGACTGCTATGTCTTCTGGGTGGATTGACAGTATTATCATTATATGATGTTTAACTCTGTCTCTGGTAATTATCCTTGTTCTGAAGTTTACTTTAATATTGACATAGTCATTCCTGCTTGTTAAAAAAATTGTTTTCATGTATATTTTTTCCTTCTTTTTACTTTGAAGCTGACTGTATCATTATCTTTGAAATGAGTTTCTTGTAAATAACATAGTGTATCATGTTTTTAAATTCACTATGCCAATCTTTGTCTTTCAGTGGTTGCTTTAGTTATTACATTATATGTGTATAATTAATCCTAGTCTACTGGTGTGTCATTTTACCTATTGTCTTATTTTCTTTTACCTTCTCTCAATTTTTTTTAAAGATTTTATCCATTTACTTGAGAGAGAGCAAGTGAGAGAGAGCACGAGCAGGGTGGGGGGTGGGGCAAAGGGAGAGGGAGAAGCAGACTCCCTGCTGAGCGGGGAGCTTGATGAGGGACTCAATCCCAGAACCCTGGGATCATGACCTGAGCCTAGGGCAGATGCTTAACCAATTGAGTCACACAGGTGCCCCTACCCTCTCTCATTTTTAATATAATTGTCTTAAATCTTCCCTCTAGATACACTTAGAACCACACCAGTGTTACCATTTTTGCTTTAAACGTCAGTTATAAAAAGTTAAACTTATTATGTTTACTCAGATTTTTCTAACCATGTTCTTTCTTCTTTACTGAAATTTCAAGATCCCTTCTATTGTCATTCCTTTGTGTTCAGAAAACTTCATGTAGCCATTTTTTAAGCATAGGTACACTGGTGGTAAATTCTTAATTTTATTTCATCCTTGAATGTCTTGATATTCCTTTTATTCCTGAAGGATAGTTTCCCTGGATGTAGGATTCTGTATTGACAGTTTATTTCTTTTAGCACTTAAAACATATCTTGCTGCTTCCCTGTGGTCCCAATGGTTTCTGATAGAAATCTGCTATCATTCAAATTGGTTTCCCCTTAAAGATAGTGTATATTTTTCTTTGGCTGCTTTCCATATTCTTTTTCTTTAGTGATTAGAAGTTTAATTATGCTGCATCTTGATGAGACTCTCCTTGGTTTATCCTATTTGGGATTCATCAAGCTTCTTGAATCTATGGGCTTAGGTCCCTTGCAACATATCCCTTTCTCAACTCCTCCCCTACACACAACCTTTCTCTTCTCTTTCCAGCAATCTAATGGCACAAATGTTAGATCTTTTATTATAATTCCACAAATATGAGGCTCCGTTTAGTTCTTCCAGTCTATTTTCATTCTGTTGTTCAGATTGGGTAATTTTTATTGTTCTATCTTCCTATCTTCTCATTCTTTCCTCTGTGTCTTCTGTTCTGCTGGTGAGCCCATCCACTGAACTTTGCATTTCAGTTACTGTGGTTTCCAGTTCTAAATTTTCTATTTGGTTCTTCTTTATAACATCTGTTTCTTTTCCAAGACTTTGTAGTTTTTCATTTGTATCAAGCATCATCATAATTGCGATTGCAGCGCTTTTAATCATGGCTCCTTTAAAATCTTTGTCAGATAATTCTAACATGTTTGCCGTCTCAGTGTTGGTGACTAATGGTTGTCTTTTTTCATTTGTTTTGAGATCTTTCTCATTCATGGTATGATTAGCTATTTTTTATTTAATTCAGGACATTTTGTATCCTGAGACTGGTTTTATTTAAGCCTCTATTTTAGCTGGCTTTGTGTAATATCTCTCTGGCAGTGGAAAGTGAGATACCACCTTCTTACTCTCAGGTGAAAGTATAAGTCCAGGTTCCCTACTCAGCCTTATTTGCATGGAAGGGAGGGGGATCCTTGTTATTGCTGGGCAGGCTTCAAGTCTGGTTCTTCCCATTGTCCTACTGGCAGCATCGTAAGTGTGGCTTCATTGCCAAAGGTTGATGGTAAATGCCTTGGCTCTTCATTAAGCTTCTTCTAACACCACTCGTTAGGAGGGGAAGGAATGCTTCATTAATCCTGGGAAGGTGTCCCAGACTTTCCAGGTGGTGTCCCCTAACACTGAAGGCTTCTTTACTTCTCTGTGGGAATGAAAGAACTTCCTTCTTTGACACTACTTCTGTAAGGGTGTTGGGACACCTTTTTGCAACCTCTTGAAGTCTAGACTTTCTACTTACTTTTTACTGACATGGGTTGGGGCCCATGCTTTTGCATTTGGCTGGAGTAGATTATCTAAAAGTATTCTCTTTCTAGGCTGCCCGTATCCTGTTTTTTTGGCTACAGAATGCAGATTTGTTGTGGATGGATTTTTTTTTTTTTTGGTCTGGTTTGCATTCACAGGTTGCCAGTTTCTTTAGCTCCAAAAAGTGGGATATAGGAGATAACAAACAAACAAAACCACCAACAAATTCTCCCACTAATATACATGAGCACATGAGAGGGGGGAGGGTCAGAGGGAGAAGCAGACTCCCTGCCCAGCAGGGAGCCTGATGTGGGACTCAATCCAGGGACTCCAGGATCATGACCTGAGCTGAAGGCAGTCGCTTAACTGACTGAGCCACCCAGGCACCCTGTCATCTAATTGTTAGTTGATTTTCATAATGCAGTTAAATAATAATCAACTTTTTACATTTGCCCAGTAATCTGATGATGATACACTATTTTGCATTCTGTTTTTATTTTTCAAGGCATTTTTTTTAAAGATTTTATTTATTTATTTGACAGAGAGAGACACAGCGAGAGAGGGAACACAAGCAGGGGGAGTGGGAGAGGGAGCAGCAGGCTTCCCGCGGAGCAAGGAGCCCGAAGCGGGACTCAATCCCAGGACCCTGGGATCATGACCTGAGCGGAAGGCAGACACTTAATGACTGAGCCACCCAGGCGCCCCTTTTCAAGGCATTTTTACATGTTTAATAATTTATTTTTTGCCAATAGAAATAAAAGTTTGTCTTTCTTCCCTTATAATTGCATATATTTGTTATCAAAATTACAAAACATAAGAAAAAGAAAAAAGCTACCCATAATCTTATCATGTTAACTTTTTAAATGTATTTCCTGTTGAGCTTACTTATTTTTTTATTTTTGAACTATAATTGTGACTGTATGTATATTTAATTGGTGTTCTACTTGACAGTTTCCCAGAAGTCTTTTTTCATGCCATTTAAAATTTTTAATAATCACGATTTTGAGTACTGTGAAATATTAAACAGTTGTTGTATTATGATTTAGTAATTTATTAACCTATTGGATATTTAGGGTTTCTCTCAGTGATATTTTACTCACCCATATTTGTTTCAATTCCAGAAGAAAAGTCCTAACTCACTGATACTTTGTGTCTCTTTATGTGATGTGACTGTAGCAGTCTTATATGTGAAACTCAGGAAAGAAATAACTGGGGTTCAAACAGTCAAATATGCAGGTTTGAAGTATAGAGGTACTTTAAAAAATTTACTTTTGAGTATAATTGACACACAATGTTACATTAATTTCAGGTGTACAACATAGTGATTCAACTTTGTATACATTACCTTGTGCTCACCACATTAGCTACCATCTGTCACCATACAGCACTATTACAATATCATTGACTATATATCATTGACTATATCCTCTATGCTGTGCCTTTTATTCCTGTAATTTATTCATTCCATGACTGGAAGCTGGTATCTACCACTCTGCTTCACCCATTTTGCACATCCTCCCACTCCCTCCCTTCTGGCAACCACCAGTTTGTTCTCTGTATTTATAGGTTTGATTCTGTAAAGTTACTTTTTTTTAACTGCCACAGTCATTCTGAATCTCACTGATCTTTCTTAACATCCCGAAAATGAAACACATATCTGGTTCCCTATATAACAAAGTAGAAAACACACTGCATCCTGGTGTCCAAGACCATTGCTTATAAAACTAGACTTCCAACTTCAGCTTTATTCTCTCACAGAGTATCATTCCGCTGGGAGAACAGTCATCTGAACAACCTCTAAGCCGGGTGACATTGAACTTCTGAAACTGAGTCCATGATCATGTCTGGTGGGGCAAGAGCAGGCATGGCAAGAAATCCCAAGTCAGGATAGCCAGTTAGTCTCCTAGCAAGCTGGAACACAATAGATTTTCCTTAATTTTTCAGCCTTAATATCCACTATGTTGCTCTGCAATATGATGGGGGTCTTTTCACAAAGTCCTACAAGATCTCTATGTCACTTAGGTGAACACTTGTAACTCTTGATGTTACATTAAATATTTTAATGGCATGCTGGGTTTAGATACAAGGGCCATTTCACAGACCATGAAGTGTACATCCAATATATTGAATTTAAAAAGCCTACTGTTGGGGCTCCTGGCTGACTCAGTTGGTAGAACATGTGACTCTTCATTTTGAGGTTGTGAGTTCAAGCCCCATATATTGGACATAGAGCTTACTTAAAAAAATAAATTAAAAAAATCTATTGTTGGTATGAAACACAGGGTGATGGACTTCAACAACTAAAGTGATTACATACTTCTCAAATTACACTGAAAATATAATTGAACCAGTACTACCATCATAAACCAACACATGTTTAAATAGAACTTGGGGTTCTCCTAGGGCAGCCATCATGATAGTTCTTCCAAAAGTGTTTGTGTTTCTCATCTGGCTGAGCCAAATTCATTGTTTATTTGTTTGTTTGTTTTTATATAATCCCAGTTAGTGATGAAAATGAGAACACTTAAAATACATAATATGTCAAATACTACAGCATGAAAATGCCTTTTGACTGAACTTTTTTTTTAACTAAAAGCAATTCTGCAGTTCATAAAGGGATACCCAAAGATTATATTCATTCATTTACAGAATACTGATTGAGAACCTACTATGTATCAGGTGGTATTCTAAGTGCTATAAACAAGGCAGAGAAAAATCACTGCAGTCATGAAGTACATCTTTTTCAGAGTCCAGAACTAATGAACACTGTCTTCTGAGATAAAGTTGGTAAAGCCAGGAAGAAAATTATTGTTGGAGAAGGAACCTAACAGTGGAAACTCTTTATGTTTTTCTTCTGGGTTAATCTCTACTTACTTAGAGTGAGCAGATACTGAGATGTCACAGGAGAGCATCAAAATCTTCTAAAATGAGAGAGGGAACCTATGGGACAGAGTCCACTGAGGCAGGGACCAGTGAGCAAGTTTCAAATCTTGTGTATGTTGGGAGCTGGGGAGGTTATAGGTCACAGAGAGAAAGGAAATTGTTTAAAAAATAAACAAAAAAGTCAAGACTGGTTGGTTATACTCCACAAAAAACACTACCATGTATGAAAGAGAAAAACAAAGTCTTAATTTTCACTAAAATCTGGATACAAAGTACAGTTTTAAACCAGAACAAGAACCGAGTAATGACAAATAGAAGCAGAAGTCAAAATGCTGGGTTTTATGGCTGGTTTGGAACTATGAAGTTTCTCAGGCTTTTTGAATTTTGTTTTTATTTTTATTTCTTTTGGGGTTGGGGGGTACTAGTAACCAACATTTCAGAAACTACAAATGGGCTACTGGGATTAAGGAATGTTTATGGAAAACTAAGGATCCAATACTGTCCTATTAGATCTTTTAATCCAGTGAGAACTGTCACTAATTTAGAGGGTCAATCCTATGCTTCCTATTGCGCTTCGAGGATTAGAAAAAGACTAGAGCCACAGCTTTGGAATTATTCTGTATCTTGTCTGGATAGGAATAGGAAAGTCATTGGGATCTGGCCAAACTCTGTATGGGAATTCAGACGAGAACTTTGAAGAAAAGAAAACAGATTAATTTTGTCCAAGGAAGACAGACAAATAGGAGGAGGGGGGGGGAAGAGAACTAGAGCATAGGATAGATATAGAACATATTAATTTGCACTCTTTGAAAAGTGAGTCTCTCATCACATCCTTGAAGATAGTACTTGGACAATTTACCATGTTTGTGTTGAAAGAAGACAAGGAAAAGGAAAGGTTGCCAAAAGAGATTTAGGAAAAGTTGGGAAAACATGGAGTTTCATAAACTCTCATGTCATTAAATACTACAGTTTGGTTGGAATGTTAAATGAAAGGAAATGAAATAAAGAATGGCTCACTATTTGGTTGCAAGGTTGCCTATCGATTTTTGCCAAACTACATACATGCATTACCAAAAAGATGCCCTTCTACCAGACTACTCGAAGCATCTTTTTTGAATTATGTTCTTCACATGGTTTGGCTTTCTCTTTCTATTCTTTCTATTTTAACACATCAAGAGCTATTTTTCTTATATGCCAAAGGTTTTTTTTTTTTTTGCCCTTTTAGATGAGGGCAACACTGATCAATTTCCCTTAAAATCTTAAATGAAAAACTGAAAGTCATGAATAGATAATTTCTCTGAGTTATATCAACTGTCAGTCATGATGATCTAAATATTCATCCTCAAAGTGTGAAAGAGTATTTTGGAAATGTCTAAGCCTTGAGTTGAACAAAAATCTCTCTGGTTTCCTCCATAAGGAGGCAACTTTTCAATGGTGATCTCAAACTGAAGAAGATAGGAATGGTTTCCTGGCTTATCAGCATCACAAATATTAGCTGGGCACAAAGAGTGATGTAATCACTAGATATAATCTGACACAAGAGTTTTATCCTGGATGCTTACAGCCTCCCTGTGACCTAAATTACACACACATGTACACACACATACAATTTCCAATGACATCAGTCAAAACTTCCTGTGAGCAACTGGGAAAGAGACTTGGCCTAGAATTCCAAGAAACCCAACCTGAGGTTTTAAACTATACTCATTCCCAGTGCTTTGCAACTGATTCATTTTCCAACAAAATTATCACTGTCCCTGGTTCCAATAGCTAACAGAAGGGAGAATTGACTTAAAAAGGAGAAACATTTTGTTGAAAACAAATGACATGACTCTGTGAGAACATTTCAGAGGGGCCCCAAAAGATGGAATCCAAAGGTGCTATTCTTAAGATCTGTCAGATTACCTGGACACAGATGTTCCATGTAGCTAAGGTAGTGGGTGAAAGTGAGCAGGGGTGGGGGATGGGAATGAAGAAACACCAATGCCTCCTCTTTGCTTCAGTCTCATTTGCTTTCCTGAAACCAAAGCTTGATTTGCTCTTTGGCTCAAGGAGCAGAAGAGGACAAAGGAAGTCACAGTGCATTTCCATTTCTTGTCCAGTTTCCAGTCCCATGTCAGTAGAGTTGAACCTTGGATGGCCTAGCAACATCCCCACGGAGGTCTGCTTGGCAAAGAGAGGGAAGACACTTGTGTTGGAGGACAGCCTTCTGTAGCTTTCCACCCACAAACTGTCCATCCCCTCTGACCTCTGTCAGTACTACAATGGGAAGAACAAGATAAAGAAAACACCCCTTCTCATCAAAAAGACAAGAATCTTATACATAGCAGTCAACAGACAGTGCCTCCTTGCCCAATGTCCAGGCTGGCAACAAAACAAATAAAAGCAGCCCTGTGACTTGAACAGTGGGTGGTCTAAGTCCACATACACGGCAGCTTCTCCATGACTAACAAATGTCACAATTAGTGGAATACTGGGTCAATCATATGAAAATATCCTTTAAAGATAACATGGTTTAAAGTCACCATTACTGACAGACCAGAAGGCTTATCTCTACTAGATTTTGGATTGCATTATAATGTGAAAATATTTAATTGCCAAAATTTATCTACTTTTTCAAAATAAGGTTCTGAATCAAGGGTGCTGAAGAGAATTACCTGTAATACAGTGAGGTATTTTAATTTAAGAGTAGCCAAGAAAAGAATTCAGATCTTCTGCTGGTTATTCCTGGTTTAATGATTCACCTTTGGTAGACACGCTGCTTGTGTTGGATTACACACAAATTGGAATGAAGTCTAGAAAGTTTTGAACAGATTGTCCCCAGGCCATGTATGTCCTTAAGTAAGAATCAACTGTCTTTTGCTAACAAGTAAGGGATAAATGGGAGAAGAATTAAGTTCCTCAAGATTCTAGAGAAATCTATGGATAAACCCAGGCCTTCCACCACCACATTCCAAACAGCCTCATCTGAAGGCTCTGTTTCTTACTGAGTTAGCCTGGAAGTCTTATCCGGAATAAAGCCTAAGAAAATCCAACATTGTGGAGAACTCTGGGGCTTGCAAAGAATATCCACAGTGGTGTGGAAACTCCGCTTTCCAACTGAACATCCTAGAGTTCTGAGACTTATTTTAAAATGGAGCAGGGCAAAGAGAAAAGTGTAGACACAGTCTCTCTCTCAGAGAGAGAGAGAGAGAGAGAGCACAAAGGGAGAGTGAGAGGAAGAAGCCAGACCCCCTGCTGAGGAGAGAGCCCGTTGTGGGACTCGATCCCAGGACCCTGAGATGATGACCAGAGCTAAAGGCAAATGCTTACTGACTGAGCCACCCAGGCTCCCCACTCTCTCTCTCTTTTTATAAAGAGCTAAGAAATATAGAATAAAATGAGGGAGGAGAAACTACAATAAATCTTGAAAATGAAATACTTAAATCTTAATGCAATGGAAATATTTAGAATAAAAGACACGTAGGATGTAGTTCAAATGGGACTTGGAGTAGGGAATGTATAAGACTAAATACCTACATACATACACACATATATACATACATATATACGTAAATGAGACAGCACCACTTAGTGATTACAACTTCAGATTCTGAAGTCAGACAGATAAGACTTTGAATTCCAGTTCTGTCATTCATCAGATATATAGCCTCAGGAACAGTACTTAAAACTCTTTCATCCAAGTTTTTTTTATTTATTAAAAAGAATAACAAACCAATCTCATAGATGCCCATGAAGCTTTTCAATGAAATGATGCATGTACACAACTAGGTTTGAAGACTGGCACAGATTAAGTGCGCCATAAATGTTGGTGTAAGTTATCTTGAAATGAAGTAGTCAGAGTCTAAAGGAAAGTGGGAAGAAGGGGCAATTTTTTTGGTGGGCAGTAGCAGGAAGCAATTTATATATAAGAAATAGTATGGAAAAATGCCAAAAGGCATGGTGGCCACAAATTACCTGAAAAAACATATTAGTACACATGACTTGAGAGTAGGAGAGATTATTGCTTTGGGGTCATCATAGGAAATCTGGGAAAGATCATCACTGCATGAAAGTACAAATTATATTGACAAAGGAGAAAATTCTTTCACTGAAAGCTATGAGAAATTACCATCTTTTCTCAGGTTCTATTTTTGGGTTACTACCAATTCTAAGTTACTTAAAGCTTCATAAATTCATTTGGCTCTTTTTCTTCTATTTGCATTTCTTGATGCACAGATTTTGATCATTTGACTAACTGCTAACATACCATCAAAAGAATGAAGAGATTAAAAATGAACTAATCTTGACTTCCTAGGTGAGTATAATGGCTATCAGGGGCAGAATAATGAATCACAACTTCTCCATCAGAAAATACACTCTGACGGCAGAAAAGTTTGATTTTAGATTCTAGTGATGTCCTTAGACACTTTACCTGAAACTTGGTTCTGCCCCAAATACATATGCCTGATTTCATGAAATGATGACTTTCAGGAATTATAAAGTATAAGCATTGTGCTAGGTAGGGATTAGGGGTGCAAAGGGAAATGTATAGTAGTGGGGAGGTAATAATCAAATATGGTGCTAAGGAGACAATAAACTAAAGTTAAAAAAATCTTAGATATAAAATAAACATAAACAGAGCTGTGTAGATTGAGTGGGGGGAAAAGTCATCACTGAGGAGACTTATAGTTGAGACATAAATGATGAGAAGGAGCTAGACACTCCAAGATTGGAAGAAATGATGTTCTGGGCAGACAATACTAAGGCCCTGGGCAGCAATCAGCTTTGTGTGTTGGAAAGACAAAAAATGAAGTATGTTCAAGGCATAAAGAAATTAATTAAAGAAAAAATTATTAGACTATACATTAGTTAATATTAATTAAGCAGAGTAAATTAGTGTTATTAACTTATTGCAGTCTGCCATAAATTGATATTATCTAAATTGATATAGTATCAGCTCATATTATAATACAGGAAATTTATAATAGTATTCTTCCTATTCCATCCCCCCAATCCTTTCTGCTCTTGTTGTCATATCTTTCCTACTGCATATTTATGCATATCACAATAATATTTTTTCTTTGAAAATCAATTGTTTCAAATAATTCAGAAAGAGTAAAAAAGAAAAAAAAGAGAAAATGTCATATAGTTACCTAAATATTTACTAATTCCTGAATCCTTTCTTCTTATGGATCCAAACTTCTAACTGATGTAATTTTTCATAAGCCTGAAGAACTTCACTTAGCACCTATTGTAATGTAGCATGTTGATAAAAATTCTCAGCAAGCTAGGAATAGAAGAGGACATCCTCAAACAGATAAACACATCCAGAAACAGTGCTATGGGTAACATGATATATGATGGTGAAAAACCAAATGCTTTATCTGTAAGTTTGGGTACAAGGCATGGATGTTCACTCTTAACCTCTTCTGTTCAACACTGTACATCAAGTTTTAACAAGTGCAATTAGGCAAGAAAAAAAAGACATCCTTATTAGAAAAGATAAAGTAAAACTGTCTTGATTCATAGACAATATGATCATCTATGTGGAAAAACTAAGGATTCTACATAAAAGATGTGAAAAGTAATAAATGAGTTTAGTAACTTGAAAGATACAATGAACAAATACAAAATCAAAAATTGAAATTCAAAAAGCTATTTACAATAGCATTAAAACAAGGAATACTTGGGTACAAATCTAGCAAAATACTGTAAGATTTGTTTGCTGGAAGTTGCAAAACATGATGAGAAAAATTAATGACCTGAATATATACAGAGCTATATTGGTGATCATGAATCATTAAAGACCTGTGCAATTTAAAATTTATATATAAATTTACCTTGATAAAATTTTTTAAAGAAGGAAAGTGAAATAAAAATGTTTTTAGTCAAACAAAAATGAGGTAATTCATTACTAGCAGATGAACACTAATGGAATTACCCAAAATCATTTTTTCAGACAGAATTAACAGGTGTTGATGAAGATGTGAGCTCATAAGCCCCAGGCAGCAATGTACATTGGTACAGTCTCTAAAAACAGTTAGGTCTTATCTATAAAACCAATGTTCCAGCAATTCCACATCTCTCTTTACTTAGGACTATATATTTGTAATATATAGAGGATATTCCATGTGCGTCTGCAGTTCCCAAGGAAGATGGGAGATTTTAGACCAAGGACAGAATATAAGAAGTAAAATCTCCATTTAGATGGTGAGACTGGTAGGTTCTATCACATGATGGAAACTGAGCTGGGCTCCTGAGCACAGCTGATGATGAGGGAGGGTAACCAGGGAGGGGGTGGTGTAAAGGGAGAGCTGCAGACCCCCAACAGCACTATGCAACCTTGCTTGCTTGCCGTATCTACCCCTACTAGCATCCACACAGTCACAGCTCCAGACTTGCCCAGTAACTTATTAACACTTGCCAATCAAAGGCCATGGAAATACTTCCTGGCCATCTCATTATTTCATTTTAATTAAAACTAAGTCTGTTCTCTGATAAACCAAAAATCCACCACACTGGTTACAAATGGCACCTTTCTACATCAATTTTTTTTTTACTCAAATCCTTGTCTTTTCTTTCTAAAGCATTTAATCAGCATTTACTATGTTCCTAACACTTTCCTGGCACAGCAGACTGAGCACAACGTTAGGACAGCAGCAAAGGCAAAGAGACTGACTGAGATGAATGAGAAAACAATATGCTGTTTGGGGAATTAAATGTAATCCAGTCTCACTGGACTTTAGCGGGAAAGGAGCTGGGTGAGGGATGAAGCTAGAAAGGTAGGTCAACCCTGGACTGTGAAAGATTTCACACATATGCTTGGATTTTCAACTTTTTAAAAAGTAGTTGTCATGGGTTTTTACCACTTCACTCATAGTTATAAAGATAGAAGACTCCAATCACTTTTTCTTTTCTTTTCTTTCTTTCTTTCTTTCTTTCTTTCTTTCTCTTTCTTTCTTTCTTTC